>NW_026061752.1:3128333-3492500 GCF_023897955.1 Schistocerca gregaria | reverse complement strand
CCGCTGCCCCTTGCTCTTTCCCACTTATTCGTTACATTCAACCTCTGACGAGACCGACCAAATATAGACTGAGAAACAAGACCACACACTTTGTGCATTCGGAATCGAAGGCAGGGCGTCCCTCGCCGCATTTGCTACGATGGCCATTTGCTACTTCTGCAGAAGCGGCGGCGGCGACGACGACGACGACGACGACGACGACGACGACGACGACGACGACGACGACGACGATCGCGAGAGACTCTGAGATATGTGAGAAATACATCTATAAAATGTAATTCAGACTGCCTCGTCCCACCTTATGCTGTACCGCTTTGGCAAATGCTTTATCTGCGCCATTCGCCTTAATCACATCTGAGAGTAAATCTTAAAAAAACGCCTGTCGCTAATTGTTCGTCATCACAGGTACTGTTTGCTATACGGCCACGACGCGCAACTGATTTCCAAAATTCATCTTTCTCCTGTGAGGATGGAACTTACGACCCCTGGTTTATTAGACCAGTGCTCTACCACTGAGCTAAAGAGGCGCGGCCTAGCGGTACTCTTGGGTACTTCGTCCTTACGGTCGTCTGCATCATCAGACTTTAGCTGACAACAATTCATATTATCGGCTAATATTTGCAGCTATGGCGACAAATTACTGCTTGGCTACACATCTGACACGTAACCGATGTGCTCTCCAAACCACAACACTTGCATTTCAGAACATGTCTTTTACACATGTCTACAAAATCACCTTCACCTTCGAATACAGTTTCCTTGCGACTGACAGAGACGTAGGCAAAGTTTAAAGTTGCTATTTCCATTAAATCTCGTTAATCAGAAAAACGGTAAGTTACACCTGCAGCGGAACAAAATTCCGTTTCGCCCAGCGTCTGGCTGGAACCCACGACCATGGGATTAAGTGTCTGACGCTCTACCGACTGAGATAGCCGGCTACCTCGGTGAATAATTGCCGGGTAGCACGTCACACAGTACTCGTTTGGGTTGGGTGGTCCCATACAGCATCTCTCCATGCTGCCTAATGTTTTCCTAACGTCACACTCGTCACGTACTTCACTTTTATGTCATAATCATTTCTGAGAGGCAAAGAAATTGCATGACAACAAGCAGAGCTAGTGGCGTCAAAATTAACACACATACTTTATGTGACTCAAAAGCCGAACGAGTTACTTTCCGACGTTGTTTTAGATGTGCAAGTGCCAGTCAAAACTCGCGGTGTCGGCACTCTGCCGACCATTTCGCTAGTTAACACCGGTCTTGCTGTGTGTGTTTCAAGCTCAAGAGCATCTCCAAGCAAAAAATGGTCAACAGCAACATTCAGACGGTTCCGTACTGCTCAATTGCTACATTAAAACGGTATGTTTCTTTTTCAGAACTGGAAAAACACAAGCGTGACAGCATTCGAACCTGTAATCTTCAGAGCCGAAGTCCGACGCCTTATCCATTAGGCCACACGGTCACTGACGATCAACATTTACATGTATACGACTCATCTCGAAACGCTCACACCCCTGAGGATTTGTGTTTTCGTTCTACACAGCCGCTGCCCCTTGCTCTTTCCCACTTATTCGTTACATTCAACCTCTGACGAGACCGACCAAATATAGACTGAGAAACAAGACCACACACTTTGTGCATTCGGAATCGAAGGCAGGGCGTCCCTCGCCGCATTTGCTACGATGGCCATTTGCTACTTCTGCAGAAGCGGCGGCGGCGACGACGACGACGACGACGACGACGACGACGACGACGACGACGACGACGACGACGACGATCGCGAGAGACTCTGAGATATGTGAGAAATACATCTATAAAATGTAATTCAGACTGCCTCGTCCCACCTTATGCTGTACCGCTTTGGCAAATGCTTTATCTGCGCCATTCGCCTTAATCACATCTGAGAGTAAATCTTAAAAAAACGCCTGTCGCTAATTGTTCGTCATCACAGGTACTGTTTGCTATACGGCCACGACGCGCAACTGATTTCCAAAATTCATCTTTCCCCTGTGAGGATGGAACTTACGACCCCTGGTTTATTAGACCAGTGCTCTACCACTCAGCTAAAGAGGCGCGGCCTAGCGGTACTCTTGGGTACTTCGTCCTTACGGTCGTCTGCATCATCAGACTTTAGCTGACAACAATTCATATTATCGGCTAATATTTGCAGCTATGGCGACAAATTACTGCTTGGCTACACATCTGACACGTAACCGATGTGCTCTCCAAACCACAACACTTGCATTTCAGAACATGTCTTTTACACATGTCTACAAAATCACCTTCACCTTCAAATACAGTTTCCTTGCGACTGACAGAGACGTAGGCAAAGTTTAAAGTTGCTATTTCCATTAAATCTCGTTAATCAGAAAAACGGTAAGTTACACCTGCAGCGGAACAAAATTCCGTTTCGCCCAGCGTCTGGCTGGAACCCACGACCATGGGATTAAGTATCTGACGCTCTACCGACTGAGATAGCCGGCTACCTCGGTGAATACTTGCCGGGTAGCACGTCACACAGTACTCGTTTGGGTTGGGTGGTCCCATACAGCATCTCTCCATGCTGCCTAATGTTTTCCTAACGTCACACTCGTCACGTACTTCACTTTTATGTCATAATCATTTCTGAGAGGCAAAGAAATTGCATGACAACAAGCAGAGCTAGTGGCGTCAAAATTAACACACATACTTTATGTGACTCAAAAGCCGAACGAGTTACTTTCCGACGTTGTTTTAGATGTGCAAGTGCCAGTCAAAACTCGCGGTGTCGGCACTCTGCCGACCATTTCGCTAGTTAACACCGGTCTTGCTGTGTGTGTTTCAAGCTCAAGAGCATCTCCAAGCAAAAAATGGTCAACAGCAACATTCAGACGGTTCCGTACTGCTCAATTGCTACATTAAAACGGTATGTTTCTTTTTCAGAACTGGAAAAACACAAGCGTGACAGCATTCGAACCTGTAATCTTCAGAGCCGAAGTCCGACGCCTTATCCATTAGGCCACACGGTCACTGACGACCAACATTTACATGTATACGACTCATCTCGAAACGCTCACACCCCTGAGGATTTGTGTTTTCGTTCTACACAGCCGCTGCCCCTTGCTCTTTCCCACTTATTCGTTACATTCAACCTCTGACGAGACCGACCAAATATAGACTGAGAAACAAGACCACACACTTTGTGCATTCGGAATCGAAGGCAGGGCGTCCCTCGCCGCATTTGCTACGATGGCCATTTGCTACTTCTGCAGAAGCGGCGGCTGCGACGACGACGACGACGACGACGACGACGACGAAGATCGCGAGAGACTCTGAGATATGTGAGAAATACATCTATAAAATGTAATTCAGACTGCCTCGTCCCACCTTATGCTGTACCGCTTTGGCAAATGCTTTATCTGCGCCATTCGCCTTAATCACATCTGAGAGTAAATCTTAAAAAAACGCCTGTCGCTAATTGTTCGTCATCACAGGTACTGTTTGCTATACGGCCACGACGCGCAACTGATTTCCAAAATTCATCTTTCTCCTGTGAGGATGGAACTTACGACCCCTGGTTTATTAGACCAGTGCTCTACCACTGAGCTAAAGAGGCGCGGCCTAGCGGTACTCTTGGGTACTTCGTCCTTACGGTCGTCTGCATCATCAGACTTTAGCTGACAACAATTCATATTATCGGCTAATATTTGCAGCTATGGCGACAAATTACTGCTTGGCTACACATCTGACACGTAACCGATGTGCTCTCCAAACCACAACACTTGCATTTCAGAACATGTCTTTTACACATGTCTACAAAATCACCTTCACCTTCAAATACAGTTTCCTTGCGACTGACAGAGACGTAGGCAAAGTTTAAAGTTGCTATTTCCATTAAATCTCGTTAATCAGAAAAACGGTAATTTACACCTGCAGCGGAACAAAATTCCGTTTCGCCCAGCGTCTGGCTCGAACCCACGACCCTGGGATTAAGTGTCTGACGCTCTACCGACTGAGATAGCCGGCTACCTCGGTGAATATTTGCCGGGTAGCACGTCACACAGTACTCGTTAGGGTTGGGTGGTCCCATACAGCATCTCTCCATGCTGCCTAATGTTTTCCTAACGTCACACTCGTCACGCACTTCACTTTTATGTCATAATCATTTCTGAGAGGCAAAGAAATTGCATGACAACAAGCAGAGCTAGTGGCGTCAAAATTAACACACATACTTTATGTGACTCAAAAGCCGAACGAGTTACTTTCCGACGTTGTTTTAGATGTGCAAGTGCCAGTCAAACCTCGCGGTGTCGGCACTCTGCCGACCATTTCGTTAGTTAACACCGGTCTTGCTGTGTGTGTTTCAAGCTCAAGAGCATCTCCAAGCAAAAAATGGTCAACAGCAACATTCAGACGGTTTCGTACTGCTCAATTGCTACATTAAAACGGTATGTTTCTTTTTCAGAACTGGAAAAACAGAAGCGTGACAGCATTCGAACCTGTAATCTTCAGAGCCGAAGTCCGACGCCTTATCCATTAGGCCACACGGTCACTGACGACCAACATTTACATGTATACGACTCATCTCGAAACGCTCACACCCCTGAGGATTTGTGTTTTCGTTCTACACAGCCGCTGCCCCTTGCTCTTTCCCACTTATTCGTTACATTCAACCTCTGACGAGACCGACCAAATATAGACTGAGAAACAAGACCACACACTTTGTGCATTCGGAATCGAAGGCAGGGCGTCCCTCGCCGCATTTGCTACGATGGCCATTTGCTACTTCTGCAGAAGCGGCGGCGGCGGCGACGACGACGACGACGACGACGACGACGACGACGACGACGACGACGACGACGACGACGACGACGACGATCGCGAGAGACTCTGAGATATGTGAGAAATACATCTATAAAATGTAATTCAGACTGCCTCGTCCCACCTTATGCTGTACCGCTTTGGCAAATGCTTTATCTGCGCCATTCGCCTTAATCACATCTGAGAGTAAATCTTAAAAAAACGCCTGTCGCTAATTGTTCGTCATCACAGGTACTGTTTGCTATACGGCCACGACGCGCAACTGATTTCCAAAATTCATCTTTCTCCTGTGAGGATGGAACTTACGACCCCTGGTTTATTAGACCAGTGCTCTACCACTGAGCTAAAGAGGCGCGGCCTAGCGGTACTCTTGGGTACTTCGTCCTTACGGTCGTCTGCATCATCAGACTTTAGCTGACAACAATTCATATTATCGGCTAATATTTGCAGCTATGGCGACAAATTACTGCTTGGCTACACATCTGACACGTAACCGATGTGCTCTCCAAACCACAACACTTGCATTTCAGAACATGTCTTTTACACATGTCTACAAAATCACCTTCACCTTCAAATACAGTTTCCTTGCGACTGACAGAGACGTAGGCAAAGTTTAAAGTTGCTATTTCCATTAAATCTCGTTAATCAGAAAAACGGTAAGTTACACCTGCAGCGGAACAAAATTCCGTTTCGCCCAGCGTCTGGCTGGAACCCACGACCATGGGATTAAGTGTCTGACGCTCTACCGACTGAGATAGCCGGCTACCTCGGTGAATACTTGCCGGGTAGCACGTCACACAGTACTCGTTTGGGTTGGGTGGTCCCATACAGCATCTCTCCATGCTGCCTAATGTTTTCCTAACGGCACACTCGTCACGTACTTCACTTTTATGTCATAATCATTTCTGAGAGGCAAAGAAATTGCATGACAACAAGCAGAGCTAGTGGCGTCAAAATTAACACACATACTTTATGTGACTCAAAAGCCGAACGAGTTACTTTCCGACGTTGTTTTAGATGTGCAAGTGCCAGTCAAAACTCGCGGTGTCGGCACTCTGCCGACCATTTCGCTAGTTAACACCGGTCTTGCTGTGTGTGTTTCAAGCTCAAGAGCATCTCCAAGCAAAAAATGGTCAACAGCAACATTCAGACGGTTTCGTACTGCTCAATTGCTACATTAAAACGGTATGTTTCTTTTTCAGAACTGGAAAAACACAAGCGTGACAGCATTCGAACCTGTAATCTTCAGAGCCGAAGTCCGACGCCTTATCCATTAGGCCACACGGTCACTGACGATCAACATTTACATGTATACGACTCATCTCGAAACGCTCACACCCCTGAGGATTTGTGTTTTCGTTCTACACAGCCGCTGCCCCTTGCTCTTTCCCACTTATTCGTTACATTCAACCTCTGACGAGACCGACCAAATATAGACTGAGAAACAAGACCACACACTTTGTGCATTCGGAATCGAAGGCAGGGCGTCCCTCGCCGCATTTGCTACGATGGCCATTTGCTACTTCTGCAGAAGCGGCGGCGGCGACGACGACGACGACGACGACGACGACGACGACGATCGCGAGAGACTCTGAGATATGTGAGAAATACATCTATAAAATGTAATTCAGACTGCCTCGTCCCACCTTATGCTGTACCGCTTTGGCAAATGCTTTATCTGCGCCATTCGCCTTAATCACATCTGAGAGTAAATCTTAAAAAAACGCCTGTCGCTAATTGTTCGTCATCACAGGTACTGTTTGCTATACGGCCACGACGCGCAACTGATTTCCAAAATTCATCTTTCTCCTGTGAGGATGGAACTTACGACCCCTGGTTTATTAGACCAGTGCTCTACCACTGAGCTAAAGAGGCGCGGCCTAGCGGTACTCTTGGGTACTTCGTCCTTACGGTCGTCTGCATCATCAGACTTTAGCTGACAACAATTCATATTATCGGCTAATATTTGCAGCTATGGCGACAAATTACTGCTTGGCTACACATCTGACACGTAACCGATGTGCTCTCCAAACCACAACACTTGCATTTCAGAACATGTCTTTTACACATGTCTACAAAATCACCTTCACCTTCAAATACAGTTTCCTTGCGACTGACAGAGACGTAGGCAAAGTTTAAAGTTGCTATTTCCATTAAATCTCGTTAATCAGAAAAACGGTAAGTTACACCTGCAGCGGAACAAAATTCCGTTTCGCCCAGCGTCTGGCTGGAACCCACGACCATGGGATTAAGTGTCTGACGCTCTACCGACTGAGATAGCCGGCTACCTCGGTGAATACTTGCCGGGTAGCACGTCACACAGTACTCGTTTGGGTTGGGTGGTCCCATACAGCATCTCTCCATGCTGCCTAATGTTTTCCTAACGGCACACTCGTCACGTACTTCACTTTTATGTCATAATCATTTCTGAGAGGCAAAGAAATTGCATGACAACAAGCAGAGCTAGTGGCGTCAAAATTAACACACATACTTTATGTGACTCAAAAGCCGAACGAGTTACTTTCCGACGTTGTTTTAGATGTGCAAGTGCCAGTCAAAACTCGCGGTGTCGGCACTCTGCCGACCATTTCGCTAGTTAACACCGGTCTTGCTGTGTGTGTTTCAAGCTCAAGAGCATCTCCAAGCAAAAAATGGTCAACAGCAACATTCAGACGGTTTCGTACTGCTCAATTGCTACATTAAAACGGTATGTTTCTTTTTCAGAACTGGAAAAACACAAGCGTGACAGCATTCGAACCTGTAATCTTCAGAGCCGAAGTCCGACGCCTTATCCATTAGGCCACACGGTCACTGACGATCAACATTTACATGTATACGACTCATCTCGAAACGCTCACACCCCTGAGGATTTGTGTTTTCGTTCTACACAGCCGCTGCCCCTTGCTCTTTCCCACTTATTCGTTACATTCAACCTCTGACGAGACCGACCAAATATAGACTGAGAAACAAGACCACACACTTTGTGCATTCGGAATCGAAGGCAGGGCGTCCCTCGCCGCATTTGCTACGATGGCCATTTGCTACTTCTGCAGAAGCGGCGGCGGCGACGACGACGACGACGACGACGACGACGACGACGACGACGACGACGACGATCGCGAGAGACTCTGAGATATGTGAGAAATACATCTATAAAATGTAATTCAGACTGCCTCGTCCCACCTTATGCTGTACCGCTTTGGCAAATGCTTTATCTGCGCCATTCGCCTTAATCACATCTGAGAGTAAATCTTAAAAAAACGCCTGTCGCTAATTGTTCGTCATCACAGGTACTGTTTGCTATACGGCCACGACGCGCAACTGATTTCCAAAATTCATCTTTCCCCTGTGAGGATGGAACTTACGACCCCTGGTTTATTAGACCAGTGCTCTACCACTGAGCTAAAGAGGCGCGGCCTAGCGGTACTCTTGGGTACTTCGTCCTTACGGTCGTCTGCATCATCAGACTTTAGCTGACAACAATTCATATTATCGGCTAATATTTGCAGCTATGGCGACAAATTACTGCTTGGCTACACATCTGACACGTAACCGATGTGCTCTCCAAACCACAACACTTGCATTTCAGAACATGTCTTTTACACATGTCTACAAAATCACCTTCACCTTCAAATACAGTTTCCTTGCGACTGACAGAGACGTAGGCAAAGTTTAAAGTTGCTATTTCCATTAAATCTCGTTAATCAGAAAAACGGTAAGTTACACCTGCAGCGGAACAAAATTCCGTTTCGCCCAGCGTCTGGCTGGAACCCACGACCATGGGATTAAGTATCTGACGCTCTACCGACTGAGATAGCCGGCTACCTCGGTGAATACTTGCCGGGTAGCACGTCACACAGTACTCGTTTGGGTTGGGTGGTCCCATACAGCATCTCTCCATGCTGCCTAATGTTTTCCTAACGTCACACTCGTCACGTACTTCACTTTTATGTCATAATCATTTCTGAGAGGCAAAGAAATTGCATGACAACAAGCAGAGCTAGTGGCGTCAAAATTAACACACATACTTTATGTGACTCAAAAGCCGAACGAGTTACTTTCCGACGTTGTTTTAGATGTGCAAGTGCCAGTCAAAACTCGCGGTGTCGGCACTCTGCCGACCATTTCGCTAGTTAACACCGGTCTTGCTGTGTGTGTTTCAAGCTCAAGAGCATCTCCAAGCAAAAAATGGTCAACAGCAACATTCAGACGGTTTCGTACTGCTCAATTGCTACATTAAAACGGTATGTTTCTTTTTCAGAACTGGAAAAACACAAGCGTGACAGCATTCGAACCTGTAATCTTCAGAGCCGAAGTCCGACGCCTTATCCATTAGGCCACACGGTCACTGACGACCAACATTTACATGTATACGACTCATCTCGAAACGCTCACACCCCTGAGGATTTGTGTTTTCGTTCTACACAGCCGCTGCCCCTTGCTCTTTCCCACTTATTCGTTACATTCAACCTCTGACGAGACCGACCAAATATAGACTGAGAAACAAGACCACACACTTTGTGCATTCGGAATCGAAGGCAGGGCGTCCCTCGCCGCATTTGCTACGATGGCCATTTGCTACTTCTGCAGAAGCGGCGTCGGCGACGACGACGACGACGAAGATCGCGAGAGACTCTGAGATATGTGAGAAATACATCTATAAAATGTAATTCAGACTGCCTCGTCCCACCTTATGCTGTACCGCTTTGGCAAATGCTTTATCTGCGCCATTCGCCTTAATCACATCTGAGAGTAAATCTTAAAAAAACGCCTGTCGCTAATTGTTCGTCATCACAGGTACTGTTTGCTATACGGCCACGACGCGCAACTCATTTCCAAAATTCATCTTTCCCCTGTGAGGATGGAACTTACGACCCCTGGTTTATTAGAACAGTGCTCTACCACTGATCTAAAGAGGCGCGGCCTAGCGGTACTCTTGGGTACTTCGTCCTTACGGTCGTCTGCATCATCAGACTTTAGCTGACAACAATTCATATTATCGGCTAATATTTGCAGCTATGGCGACAAATTACTGCTTGGCTACACATCTGACACGTAACCGATGTGCTCTCCAAACCACAACACTTGCATTTCAGAACATGTCTTTTACACATGTCTACAAAATCACCTTCACCTTCAAATACAGTTTCCTTGCGACTGACAGAGACGTAGGCAAAGTTTAAAGTTGCTATTTCCATTAAATCTCGTTAATCAGAAAAACGGTAATTTACACCTGCAGCGGAACAAAATTCCGTTTCGCCCAGCGTCTGGCTGGAACCCACGACCATGGGATTAAGTGTCTGACGCTCTACCGACTGAGATAGCCGGCTACCTCGGTGAATACTTGCCGGGTAGCACGTCACACAGTACTCGTTTGGGTTGGGTGGTCCCATACAGAATCTCTCCATGCTGCCTAATGTTTTCCTAACGTCACACTCGTCACGTACTTCACTTTTATGTCATAATCATTTCTGAGAGGCAAAGAAATTGCATGACAACAAGCAGAGCTAGTGGCGTCAAAATTAACACACATACTTTATGTGACTCAACAGCCGAACGAGTTACTTTCCGACGTTGTTTTAGATATGCAAGTGCCAGTCAAAACTCGCGGTGTCGGCACTCTGCCGACCATTTCGCTAGTTAACACCGGTCTTGCTGTGTGTGTTTCAAGCTCAAGAGCATCTCCAAGCAAAAAATGGTCAACAGCAACATTCAGACGGTTTCGTACTGCTCAATTGCTACATTAAAACGGTATGTTTCTTTTTCAGAACTGGAAAACACGAGCGTGACAGCATTCGAACCTGTAGTCTTCAGATCCGAAGTCCGACGCCTTATCCATTAGGCCACACGATCACTGACAACAAACATTTACACGTATGCGACTCATCTCGAAACGCTCACACCCCTGAGGATTTGTGTTTTCGTTCTACACAGCCGCTGCCCCTTGCTCTTTCCCACCCATTCGTTACATTCAACCTCTGACGAGACCGACCAAATATAGACTGAGAAACAAGACCACACACTTTGTGCATTCGGAATCGAAGGCAGGGCGTCCCTCGCCGCATTTGCTACGATGGCCATTTGCTACTTCTGCAGAAGCGGCAGCGGCGACGACGACGACGACGACGACGACGACGACGACGACGACGAAGATCGCGAGAGGCTCTGAGATATGTGAGAAATACATCTATAAAATGTAATTCAGACTGCCTCGTCACACCTTATGCTGTACCGCTTTGGCAAATGCTTTATCTGCGCCATTCGCTTTAATCACATCTGAGAGTAATTCTTAAAATACGCCTGTCGCTAATTGTTCGTCATCACAGGTACTGTTTGCTATACGGCCACGACGCGCAACTGATTACCAAAATTCATCTTTCTCCTGTGAGGATGGAACTTACGACCCCTGGTTTTATTAGACCAGTGCTCTACCACTGAGCTAAATAGGCGCGGCCTAGCGGTACCCTTGGGTACTTCGTCCTTACGGTCGTCTGCATCATCAGACTTTAGCTGACAACACTTCATATTACCGGCTAATATTTGCAGCTATGGCGACAAATTACTGCTTGGCTACACATCTGACACGTAACCGATGTGCTCTCCAAACGACAACACTTGCATTTCAGAACATGTCTTTCACACATGTCTACAAAATCACCTTCACCTTCAAATACAGTTTCCTTGCGACTGACAGAGACGTAGGCAAAGTTTAAAGTTGCTATTTCCATTAAATCTCGTTAATCAGAAAAACGGTAATTTACACCTGCAGCGGAACAAAATTCCGTTCCGCCCAGCGTCTGGCTCGAACCCACGACCGTGGGATTAAGAGTCTGACGCTCTACCGACTGAGCTAGCCGGCTACCTCGTTGAATACCTGCCGGGTAGCACGTCACACAGTACTCGTTTGGGTTTGGGTGGTCCCATACAGAATCTCTCCATGCTGCCTAATGTTTTCCTAACGTCACACTCGTCACGTACTTCACTTTTATGTCATAATCATTTCTGAAAGGCAAAGAAATTGCATGACAACAAGCAGAGCTAGTGGCGTCAAAATTAACACACATACTTTATGTGACTCAAAAGCCGAACGATTTACTTTCCGACGTTGTTTTAAAAGTGCAAGTGATAGTCAAAACTCGCTGTGTCGGCACTCTGCCGACCATTTCGCTAGTTAACACCGGTCTTGTTGTGTGTGTTTCAAGCTCAAGAGCATCTCCAAGCAAAAAATGGTCAACAGCAACATTCAGACGGTTTCGTACTGCTCAATTGCTACATTAAAACGGTATGTTTCTTTTTCAGAACTAGAAAAACACAAGCGTGACAGCATTCGAGCCTCTAATCTTCAGATCCGAAGTCCGACGCCTTATCCATTAGGCCACACGGTCCCTGACGACCAACATTTACATGTATACGACTCATCTCGAAACGCTCACACCCCTGAGGATATGTGTTTTCGTTCTACACAGCCGCTGCCCCTTGCTCTTTCCCACCCATTCGTTACATTCAACCTCTGACGAGACCGACCAAATATAGACTGAGAAACAAGACCACACACTTTGTGCTTTCGGAATCGAAGGCAGGGCGTCCCTCGCCGCATTTGCTATGATGGCCATTTGATACTTCTGCAGAAGCGGCGGCGGCGAAGATGACGACGACGACGACGACGACGACGAAGATCGCGAGAGGCTCTGAGATATGTGAGAAATACATCTATAAAATGTAATTCAGACTGCCTCGTCCCACCTTATGCTGTACCGCTTTGGCAAATGCTTTATCTGCGCCATTCGCCTTAATCACATCTGAGAGTAATTCGTAAAATACGCCTGTCGCTAATTGTCGTCATCACAGGTACTGTTTGCTATACGGCCACGACGCGCAACTGATTTCCAAAATTCATCTTTCTCCTGTGAGGATGGAACTTACGCCCACAGGGTTATTAGACCAATGCTCTACCACTGAGCTAAAGAGGTGGGCCTAGCGGTTCTCTTGGGTACTTCGTCCTTACGGTCGTCAGCATCATCAGACTTTAGCTGACAACACTTCATATTACCGGCTAATATTTGCAGCTATGGCGACAAATTACTGCTTGGCTACACATCTGACACGTAACCGATGTGCTCTCCAAACAACAACACTTGCATTTCAGAACATGTCCTTCACACATGTCTACAAAATCACCTTCACCTTCAAATACAGTTTCCTTGCGACTGACAGAGACGTAGGCAAAGTTTAAAGTTGCTATTTCCATTAAATCTCATTAATCAGAAAAACGGTAATTTACACCTGCAGCGGAAGAAAATTCCGTTCCGCCCAGCGTCTGGCTCGAACCCACGACCTTGGGATTAAGAGTCTGACGCTCTACCGACTGAGCTAGCCGGCTACCTCGGTGAATACCTGCCGGGTCGCACGTCACACAGTACTCGTTTGCGTTGGGTGGTCCCATACAGAATCTCTCCATGCTGCCTAATGTTTTCCAAACGTCACACTCGTCACGTACTTCACTTTTACGTCATAATCATTTCTGAGAGGCAAAGAAATTGCATGACAACAAGCAGAGCTAGAGGTGTCAAAATTAACACACATACTTTATGTGACTCAAAAGCCGAACGAGTTACTTTCCGACGTTGTTTTAGATGTGCAAGTGATTGTCAAAACTCGCTATGTCGGCACTCTGCCGACCATTTCGCTAGTTAACACCGGTCTTGTTGTGTGAGTTTCAAGCTCAAGAGCATCTCCAAGCAAAAAATGGTCAACAGCAACATTCAGACGGTTTCGTACTGGTCAATTGCTACATTAAAACGGTATGTTTCTTTTTCAGAACTGGGAAAACACAAGCGTGACAGCATTCGAACCTGTATTCTTCAGATCCGATGTGCGACGCCTTATCCATTAGGCCACACGGTCACTTACGACCAACATTTACATGTATACTACTCATCTAGAAACGCTCACACCCCTGAGGATTTGTGTTTTCGTTCTACACAGCCGCTGCCCCTTGCTCTTTCCCACCCATTCGTTACATTCAACCTCTGACGAGACCGACCAAATATAGACTGAGAAACAAGACCACACACTTTGTGCATTCGGAATCGAAGGCAGGGCGTCCCTCGCCGCATTTGCTACGATGGCCATTTGCTACTTCTGCAGAAGCGGCGGCGGCGGCGACGACGACGACGACGACGAAGATCGCGAGAGACTCTGAGATATGTGAGAAATACATCTATAAAATGTAATTCAGACTGCCTCGTCCCACCTTATGCTGTACCGCTTTGGCAAATGCTTTATCTGCGCCATTCGCCTTAATCGCATCTGAGAGTAATTCTTAAAAAACGCCTGTCGCTAATTGTTCGTCATCACAGGAACAGTTTGCTAAACGGCCACGTCGCGCAACTGATTTCCAAAATTCATCTTTCTCCTGCGAGGATGGAACTTATGACCCCTGGTTTATTAGACCAGTGCTCTACCACTGAGCTAAATAGGCACGGCGTAGCGGTACTCTTGGGTACTTCGTCCTTACGGTCGTCTGCATCATCAGACTTTAGCTGACAACACTTCATATTACCGGCTAATATTTGCAGCTATGGCGACAAATTACTGCTTGGCTACACATCTGACACGTAACCGATGTGCTCTCCAAACAACAACACTTGCATTTCAGAACATGTCTTTCACACATGTCTACAAAATCACCTTCACCTTCAAATACAGTTTCCTTGCGACTGACAGAGACGTAGGCAAAGTTTAAAGTTGCTATTTCCATTAAATCTCGTTAATCAGAAAAACGGTAATTTACACCTGCAGCGGAACAAAATTCCGTTCCGCCCAGCGTCTGGCTCGTACCCACGACCCTGGGGTTAAGAGTCTGACGCTCTACCGACTGAGCTAGCCGGCTACCTCGGTGAATACCTGCCGGGTAGCACGTCAAACAGTACTCGTTTGGGTTGGGTGGTCCCATATAGAATCTCTCCATGCTGCCTAATGTTTTCCTAACGTCACACTCGTCACGTACTTCACTTTTATGTCATAATCATTTCTGAGAGGCAAAGAAATTGCATGACAACAAGCAGAGCTAGTGGCGTCAAAATTAACACACATACTTTATGTGACTCAAAAGCCGAACGAGTTACTTTCCGACGTTGTTTTAAATGTGCAAGTGATAGTCAAAACTCGCGGTGTCGGCACTCTGCCGACCATTTCGCTAGTTAACACCGGGCTTGTTGTGTGTGTTTCAAGCTCAAGAGCATCTCCAAGCAAAAAATGGTCAACAGCAACATTCAGACGGTTTCGTACTGCTCAATTGCTACATTAAAACGGAATGTTTCTTTTTCAGAACTGGAAAAACACACGCGTGACAGCATTCGAACCTGTAATCTTCAGATCCGAAGTCCGACGCCTTATCCATTAGGCTACACCGTCACTGACGACCAACATTTACATGTATACGACTCATCTCGAAACGCTCACATCCGTGAGGATTTGTGTTTTCGTTCTACACAGCCGCTGCCCCTTGCTCTTTCCCACCCATTCGTTACATTCAACCTCTGACGAGACCGACCAAATATAGACTGAGAAACAAGACCACACACTTTGTGCATTCGGAATCGAAGGCAGGGCGTCCCTCGCCGCATTTGCTACGATGGCCATTTGCTACTTCTGCAGAAGCGGCGGCGGCGGCGACGACGACGACGACGACAACGACTATAACGACGACGACGACGACGACGAAGATCGCGAGAGGCTCTGAGATATGTGAGAAATACATCTATAAAATGTAATTCAGACTGCCTCGTCCCACCTTATGCTGTACCGCTTTGGCAAATGCTTTATCTGCGCCATTCGCCTTAATCACATCTGAGAGTAATTCTTAAAAAAACGCCTGTCGCTAATTGTTCGTCATCACAGGTACTGTTTGCTATACGGCCACGACGCGCAACTGATTTCCAAAATTCATCTTTTTCCTGTGAGGATGGAACTTACGACCCCTGCTTTATTAGACCAGTGCTCTACCACTGAGCTAAATAGGCACGGCGTAGCGGTACTCTTGGGTACTTCGTCCTTACGGTCGTCTGCATCATCAGACTTTAGCTGACAACACTTCATATTACCGGCTAATATTTGCAGCTATGGCGACAAATTACTGCTTGGCTACACATCTGACACGTAACCGATGTGCTCTCCAAACAACAACACTTGCATTTCAGAACATGTCTTTCACACATGTCTACAAAATCACCTTCACCTTCAAATACAGTTTCCTTGCGACTGACAGAGACGTAGGCAAAGTTTAAAGTTGCTATTTCCATTAAATCTCGTTAATCAGAAAAACGGTAATTTACACCTGCAGCGGAACAAAATTCCGTTCCGCCCAGCGTCTGGCTCGTACCCACGACCCTGGGGTTAAGAGTCTGACGCTCTACCGACTGAGCTAGCCGGCTACCTCGGTGAATACCTGCCGGGTAGCACGTCACACAGTACTCGTTTGGGTTGGGTGGTCCCATATAGAATCTCTCCATGCTGCCTAATGTTTTCCTAACGTCACACTCGTCACGTACTTCACTTTTATGTCATAATCATTTCTGAGAGGCAAAGAAATTGCATGACAACAAGCAGAGCTAGTGGCGTCAAAATTAACACACATACTTTATGTGACTCAAAAGCCGAACGAGTTACTTTCCGACGTTGTTTTAAATGTGCAAGTGATAGTCAAAACTCGCTGTGTCGGCACTCTGCCGACCATTTCGCTAGTTAACACCGGGCTTGTTGTGTGTGTTTCAAGCTCAAGAGCATCTCCAAGCAAAAAATGGTCAACAGCAACATTCAGACGGTTTCGTACTGCTCAATTGCTACATTAAAACGGAATGTTTCTTTTTCAGAACTGGAAAAACACACGCGTGACAGCATTCGAACCTGTAATCTTCAGATCCGAAGTCCGACGCCTTATCCATTAGGCTACACCGTCACTGACGACCAACATTTACATGTATACGACTCATCTCGAAACGCTCACATCCGTGAGGATTTGTGTTTTCGTTCTACACAGCCGCTGCCCCTTGCTCTTTCCCACCCATTCGTTACATTCAACCTCTGACGAGACCGACCAAATATAGACTGAGAAACAAGACCACACACTTTGTGCATTCGGAATCGAAGGCAGGGCGTCCCTCGCCGCATTTGCTACGATGGCCATTTGCTACTTCTGCAGAAGCGGCCGCGGCGGCGACGACGACGACGACGACAACGACTATAACGACGACGACGAAGATCGCGAGAGGCTCTGAGATATGTGAGAAATACATCTATAAAATGTAATTCAGACTGCCTCGTCCCACCTTATGCTGTACCGCTTTGGCAAATGCTTTATCTGCGCCATTCGCCTTAATCACATCTGAGAGTAATTCTTAAAAAAACGCCTGTCGCTAATTGTTCGTCATCACAGGTACTGTTTGCTATACGGCCACGACGCGCAACTGATTTTTTTTTTTTTTTTTTTTTTTTTTTTTTTTTTTTTTTTTTTTTTAAAAAAAAAAAAAAAAAAAAAAATCTTTATTTATTTCAACTACAATAATAGTTATACTTAATAACCCACTCCCTTAGTTGATTAGTGGGCCTGTATTTTATACAATGATTATTACAAGTATGCAGCTCTTAATTCTAACTTGTAAGTGAGCTACAGGTGTTACACAATGATGGGCATTACTAATATTATTGTCTATACCTACAATTAAATACTACTTCTTATTTCTAAGTTCTAACATCTGCAGCGTCACATATATGCCAGCAGAGAGTATAAACCTACTGATAATTGCCTTGCTCTTCGAGCTAAACCCGAAGAGCATGCCCCTGGCACTGGGCAGGCCAAGATGTTATTACGCTGCAGTTTCCTAAATGTAAATATCCTAGTCTAATTCCTACAAACTAAGCTTATCCTAAGTCAAATCCGGTGCTTTACATTTTTTTGTAAAGGTGACCCCTACTCCCCCTATTCCTGCACGCGGCGGATCCCAACTATGGTGGATAGTCGGCCAGTCCGCGCACAGGCGGTATGGGAACAGGGATCCAGACGAAATCGGTGTATTTTTCTGAGTTTATGTTAATTCATGTCCCTCAGATATTCCATCAACACCTTACGTGATACCTCGTTTGCCAGAGTGTTAAGCAGTTGAAAGGTATCTTCGCGTCTCAGAAGTTGGTATGTGTCTTGGTTTGGTAGTCTATCTCGGAGTGTGGCTGCAACATCATTGAAGAGAGGACACTCGTAGATCACATGTTCAGGAGTACCTTCCGGGACGCCACAGTCACACGCGGGCGTTGCCTTCTTCCCAAACCGACATAGGTATGTCGGGTAGGGTCCATGTCCAGTGAGAAAGTGGAACAATCCCTTTGTTGGCTCAAAATACTTCATTTGCAAGCGTTCCCTCACGTCCGGAATGAACTGAAAAGTTCTACGTCCGGTTTCCTCCGTTTCCCAAGTCCCCTGCCATAATTCTTCTCCCCTTTTCATAATTTCCCTCTTATTTGCCACCCTCACCCCCATAATCTCTTCAATTTTACCTAGATTCCCCTTTTTTGCCCAATACCAGGCTGCTTGCTCCCTTATCTTTATATCTAGTGGGCAGAGCCCCATTATGACTAACAGGGCCCCCCCTGGAGACGTTCTATAAGCCCCCACAGATCGTAATATCATACTTCTTTGCACCCTTCTCACTGCCATGGCAGGCACAACCCTCGTGAGTCTATGCGCCCAGACTCCCGAGCCGTAACCCACCACTGAGGTTAAGATACTATTGTGATATAGTTTAATGAGGTGTGGAGGGAGGTGAAATCTTTTATGTCCTATGGAAATGAGGTTATTTAGAATTTGTAGGGCCTTTTGGGTTACGGTTTCAATGTGCCTCCCGAAGTTCCATTTCTCATCAATGATGACTCCTAAGTATCGTGTGTCACGTCTTCGTAATACTGGTGAACCGTCAATCCTGACTGTCGGGTTCCTGGTTAGTTGTCCTTTCAGCAGTAAGTAAGTTGACTTACTTGGTGAGACTGTCATTTTGGTGGTGTGGCACCACTGTTGAAGTTTGTCTATGGCCCTTTCTATCTTAGGTTCAATGTCTTCTCGGCTCCGGCCACCGACCAACAGGAGGAGGTCATCTGCGTAGGCTATCACCTCTAGCACATCCTCGCATTGTTGTAGATTGTCCAATAAAGGCTCCATATGGATGTCCCAAAAAAGCGGTCCAAGGACCGATCCCTGGGGACATCCTTTCGTGATCACTTTACTAACTCTCTCGCTAGAGGATGATAGCCAGACCTCTCGTTCCTCGCAATAGCTCCTCAGGCAACCATATAGCGGCCCTGGACACTCTTTCTCCCGCAAGCAGGAGAAGAGCGAAGGCCACCACAGGTTGTCAAAGGCGCCACTGATGTCCACCATGATGCCCACCACGTATTTATGCGGGGTTGAGCCGCAGACCTCGGCTGCCAGGGCGATTGCATCAGATGCCGATCGCCCTGGCCTGAAACCGAATTGCCTGCTGCTCATCCCGCACAAAACTCTGTGTGCCGCCAGTCTGTCAGCCAGCAACTTCTCAAATAATTTACCAAGCAAGTCCAACAGGCAGATTGGCCTGTATGACTTCACTTCCGCTGGATCTTTATCTTGTCCTTTCTTTATAATGACAACATTTGCCTTTTTCCATCTCCTTGGGAACTGTTGTTGCCTTAGGCATTCATTGTATAAATGCGTTAATGGCGCAACCAGCTGGGGGGCCAGGAATTGCACCACCTCCGCCACAATGCCATCTGGCCCAGGAGCTTTCCCTCTTTTGAGAGATTTTATGTGGGCCGCCACCTCCTCTTCCGAGAAGGGGTAGACCGCTGCATCGTTGTTATATTGCACTTGATCCTCCTCTCGCAGTTGCCGCTGTGCTTCAGTTTCCCCGTCCGCATAGTCATCAGGCAACAGGGACTGGAGGAGGACCCCAGCAGTTTCCTGCCAGGACTCCGTCATCCCGCCCCCGTGCCTGACAGTTGATAGCTCCATAGGAGAGCGGATCTTTTCCCTCACTAACTTGTAGGGAAGTCCCCATGGATCCAGCACAAGTTGACTGAGCACATAGCGTTCCCAGCTCCGTGTCCTGACCTCGCGTAGTTCCTTTTGGAACTGTTGCTTGGCCTCCCTATACCGCAACTGCCATCTTTGTTTCTCTTGCCAGACGACACTGCGCTGGTAGTACCTCCTTAGCCTTCTGACAGACTGACGCAATTCCTCTAGTTCAGGCGTCCATGGTGACGGAGAGGCCGCCATGGCCCTCCTCCTGGTTGGTACAGCAGCCCTCACCGCTCTAGTTATGGCGGTCACTATGTCGTCAGTTCTGTCGTTTACGTCTATATCTTGTTGTGCGTCCCCTCCCGGTATTGGAGGAATGTCGCACTCCCTCGCTAGCCGCTCCCAATCTGCTCTATTAAAGTTATATTGCAATTCCCACCCCATGGCCCAGCGGCACTCTCTATCCCCTATGGTGAAAGTTATTAAATTATGGTCGCTTGTGGTGGCATTCCCTATTACCTTCCAATTTTGGAGTATGTTTGTAACATTCGGTGTTGTTAGAGTTATGTCAATATTTGTCCCTTGTCTTCCTCCCGCCGTGTAGGTAGGAGGATTGCCCGGCCTATTAGCCACCACAAGTTGGGTTGCCATAATAAATTCTTCTACCTTCTCCCCATTTGCATCTCGTGTGCCACTGTACCACAGGGGGGATTTGGCATTTATGTCAGCTGTAATTATCAACTTTCTCCCCCGCAACGCCGTGGTCACTCTCGTTAGGTGATCTAAGTGTGTTTCAATATTATCACTGTACTGAAAGTACATGTTTATTATAAAGACGATTCCGGTTGGGGATTGCAACTCCACGACGTTGCAGTGGGTAGTTGTGAATTGAGAGAGCGTGGTGACTCTCAGGAGCTTGTTTGTTATTATTATCGCCGCTTTCGGGACTTCTCCTTTGCTAATTACCTGCCATGTTGCGGCAGCAAAAGCGACCTTTCCAGCTTGGGAGTACGGCTCCTGTAGACAGAGCACATCCAATCTCCTCTCCTCCACCTCCCTTCGGAGTTCCTGCATTACGAGTCGGCTGTTATGTGTATTTAGTTGTCCTATGTTAAGCTTTGTCATCAAGGGAAGTATGTATGTATGCGGTCATTTGGCCAGGTTTTAGACCAGTCAAATGCAATTCTTCCATTGGCTAGAACTGCCTGCTCGTAAATGTCGTCTAAGTTGAATTTCTCCCATCTCCTTTCGAAGACTTTTCGTAGCAGGTCCCGCAGGGCTCCGAAGTCGGTGGGGAGATTCACTGATTTTAGTTGGATTCTGTCAACAGCCTCCATCACCGAGAAGGTTACCCTTCTTCCTTCTTCATGTCCTACACGAACCACATGTCTCAGGGCTGTGGTCAGGGTAGCCGGCTGTTCAAGTCTTGCTAGCTGCATAGTATATTCTAAATTAGGGTAGACCCTCACAGGATCCACAGGTGGCAATCTGACCACTGGAGTACTCTGTTCAGTGGAATTTATGCTGGAGCTAGTTACTTCATTTTCTTGGACCGGTTTCTCATGCTTGTTCTGTTGCTTTTCAGAGACTGTTATGGCCGCAGGATGCCCTTGCCGTTTCTGATGTTTTATCGGCTCTGCTCCCCGGCTTTCAGAGGAGGGAGCTGCTGCTATAGGGAGATCTGTTTGTATTGCTATGTTCACCCATTGGGGCTCAGTTTGAATGGCTATATCTGTTGTTTCAGGTTTTCCGGCGCCCGTAAGCGACCTCAGAAATAACTTGAATTTACTTGCCCTCATAGCGTCCCTCCTCCTCTTGCTCGGGGATTTGCGCTTCGGCATCCTGTTCGGTATGCCGAGTTCAGCCATAATCAGTTCTGGAGATTAATCTTTGTTCCAACATTCTGTATGTTGGGCAATTCCGACCTACAGCTCCGCAAGACTTCTTCCCTCTGCTTTTGCATGGTATGCAGATTTGTGTACCTTTACAATCCTTACGATTATGGCCACTTTCTCCGCACTTGGTGCACGCCGGCTCCCTGGTGCACAGCCTGAGAATGTGGTCCAGGTCACCACAGTTGTGGCAACGAGGTACCACGACATAGTCTTTGGTGTTGATGGCATGGAAGCCAACATAGATCCTGCCCATTGTTGTGATGTTCTTCCACATCTGTGCTGTCACTTCAGCGACATGATGTACAACATCACGACCTCGTGGACCCGTTTTAAATCTAAGTTTAAAACAATTATTAAATTCTTCAGCGCTTAGATGCTCAAAATTTTGTGCCCTGATTGTCTCTGACAACTCTTCATTCGTCATAATAGATGGCACGTCATATAGTATGACGAGAGGATTTCTTTTTCTTGGTGGCTCACATTTCACCACTGAGTTCAGCTTTTGGTTCTTCAGCAGCTTTTCTTTATCCTCTTCCGAGGCAACTTCTACGATGACTGAGTTCCTGCTCGGTTTGATTCTCTTTATCTTTATTTTTTCCTTCACAGGGTCCACGGTTTTCGTGAATAACTCCTGTATTTTCTTTATGCTTGTGTCTTCTCCAGGAAGTGTTCTCAAAAAGACTGCCGTATCTGGCCTCTTAGTTACCTTATTTATTGTCTCTCTGGTGGTGTTGGGCTTGGTGGGAGCTTGCGCTGCCACTGCCGCCCAAGTTTTCACTGGCTGCTTTCTTAGTCTATTGTTTTCTTTTACTAATTCTTCTAGCCTACCTTCTAGTTTTGCATGGACAATGGCCCAAGCTGCCAATTCATTTTTAATGGCTGACATTCCGGCTTGGCTGATCTTGCCATTTTTTACAGATTGCTCCATGAGCGTAGTTATTCTGGCAAGTCTTTGCATAACTGACTCATTCTCGACCTGTCCCAGCTCGTCCTGAGGAGAGGGATCAGGCGCAGTAGACGCACGTTGAGGCGCACTCGAATCACTCGTATCTGTCGTCGCCATGATTTACGAGTGATATAAAAAAGGTGGGAGCCCGTCTCTTACCCCGGACCGGCTCCTCTGGCATGGGGGGGGACTTCTTGCAGCTCGCCCACCGACCTCGCCCCAAGGTCAAGGGCCCTCTCGAACTGCCGGGTTCAGCGCGCCGTTGCCAGCGCACTGGTCCCCATCGATGGCTCCGTCATCGGCGATTTCACGCGACGCTCCTCGGCAACTACACCCCGCACTCCGGAGAGGCGGATGCACCTCTCGCCCTTCGCCGCCTACTAGCCCAAGTTTCCACCCTTCGGCCAAGGACCCACTCCTACTCAGGTGGCGGGCCGGTCCCCCAGACGTTCGGCGGTCTGGACCCAGTTAACCTGGCCCAGGCGGTGTCACCACCTCCTGGGTTTGGCAGAACACGCCCCGGTTACCCAGGGGCGCGGCGAAGCGCCCTTGCCGACTCGCGCCGCGATCCCACGCCGACGAACGAAGTCGCCGGCATGCAGGGCTCCTGCTGGTCTGGGCCCTGCGAACAGAAAGGGACAGCTGTTCGTCCCTCGACACAGCTCCCCCTGTGCCACGCACCCTTCGCTTTCGCATCGGGTTGGGTCGCAGCTCTTCCTTTTGTCGCAAGGCACACCCGGGCAAGCCCGAGAAATGCCGAGCTTAACGTCCGGCACCACTTGAAGGCGGAAAGAGCCACTTGAGAAGGAGAGGCTATATATGACGCATCACTTCCCCTGTGGGCACGTCCGACTGGAAGCGATACGCCCCAGTGCGAACCCCTGTGCCTTACGGTGCGCCGGCGCGGACTGGCCCACGCCGAAAGGCGCACCGCGAGACAACAGGTCCCACGCCAGACACGCGCAACTGATTTCCAAAATTCATCTTTTTCCTGTGAGGATGGAACTTACGACCCCTGCTTTATTAGACCAGTGCTCTACCACTGAGCTAAATAGGCGCGGCCTAGCGGTACTTATGGATACTTCGTCCTTACGGTCGTCTGCATCATCAGACTTTAGCTGACAACACTTCATATTACCGGCTAATATTTGCAGCTATGGCGACAAATTACTGCTTGGCTACACATCTGTCACGTAACCGATGTGCTCTCCAAACAACAACACTTGCATTTCAGAACATGTCTTTCACACATGTCTACAAAATCACCTTCACCCTCAAATACAGTTTCCTTGCGACTGACAGAGACGTAGGCAAAGTTTAAAGTTGCTATTTCCATTAAATCTCGTTAATCAGAAAAACGGTAATTTACATCTGCAGCGGAACAAAATTCAGTTCCACCCAACGTCTGGCTCGAACCCACGACCCTGGGATTAAGAGTCTGACCCTCTACCGACTGAGCTAGCCGGCTACCTCGGTGAATACCTGCCGGGTAGCACGTCACACAGTACTCGTTTGGGTTGGGTGGTCCCATATAGAATCTCTCCATGCTGCCTAATGTTTTCCTAACGTCACACTCGTCACGTACTTCACTTTTATGTCATAATCATTTCTGAGAGGCAAAGAAATTGCATGACAACAAGCAGAGCTAGTGGCGTCAAAATTAACACACATACTTTATGTGACTCAAAAGCCGAACGAGTTACTTTCCGACGTTGTTTTAAATGTGCAAGTGATAGTCAAAACTCGCTGTGTCGGCACTCTGCCGACCATTTTGCTAGTTAACACCGGGCTTGTTGTGTGTGTTTCAAGCTCAAGAGCATCTCCAAGCAAAAAATGGTCAACAGCAACATTCAGACGGTTTCGTACTGCTCAATTGCTACATTAAAACGGAATGTTCCTTTTTCAGAACTGGAAAAACACACGCGTGACAGCATTCGAACCTGTAATCTTCAGATCCGAAGTCCGACGCCTTATCCATTAGGCTACACGGTCACTGACGACCAACATATACATGTATACGACTCATCTCGAAACGCTCACATCACTGAGGATTTGTGTTTTCGTTTTACACAGCCGCTGCCCCTTGCTCTTTCCCACCCATTCGTTACATTCAACCTCTGACGAGACCGACCAAATATAGACTGAGAAACAAGACCACACACTTTGTGCATTCGGAATCGAAGGCAGGGCGTCCCTCGCGCATTTGCTACGATGGCCATTTGCTACTTCTGCAGAAGCGGCGGCGGCGGCGACGACGACGACGACGACGACGACGACGAATATCGCGAGAGGCTCTGAGATATGTGAGAAATACATCTATAAAATGTAATTCAGACTGCCTCGTCACACCTTATGCTGTACCGCTTTGGCAAATGCTTTATCTGCGCCATTCGCCTTAATCACATCTGAGAGTAATTCTTAAAAAAACGCCTGTCGCTAATTGTTCGTCATCACAGGTACTGTTTGCTATTCGGCCACGACGCGCAACTGATTTCCAAAAATTCATCTTTCTCCTGTGAGGATGGAACTTACGACCCCTGCTTTATTAGACCAGTGCTCTACCACTGAGCTAAATAGGCGCGGCGTAGCGGTA
The DNA here is from genome assembly GCF_023897955.1 of Schistocerca gregaria. NCBI lineage: Eukaryota > Metazoa > Arthropoda > Insecta > Orthoptera > Acrididae > Schistocerca > Schistocerca gregaria. The sequence goes on along the minus strand of NW_026061752.1, from coordinate 3,467,223 downwards.
CTTATGGATACTTCGTCCTTACCGTCGTCTGCATCATCAGACTTTAGCTGACAACACTTCATATTACCGGCTAATATTTGCAGCTATGGCGACAAATTACTGCTTGGCTACACATCTGACACGTAACCGATGTGCTCTCCAAACAACAACACTTGCATTTCAGAACATGTCTTTCACACATGTCTACAAAATCACCTTCACCTTCAAATACAGTTTCCTTGCGACTGACAGAGACGTAGGCAAAGTTTAAAGTTGCTATTTCCATTAAATCTCGTTAATCAGAAAAACGGTAATTTACACCTGCAGCGGAACAAAATTCCGTTCCGCCCAGCGTCTGGCTCGAACCCACGACCCTGGGATTAAGAGTCTGACGCTCTACCGACTGAGCTAGCCGGCTACCTCGATGAATACCTGCCGGGTAGCACGTCACACAGTACTCGTTTGGGTTGGGTGGTCCCATATAGAATCTCTCCATGCTGCCTAATGTTTTCCTAACGTCACACTCGTCACGTACTTCACTTTTATGTCATAATCATTTCTGAGAGGCAAATAAATTGCATGACAACAAGCAGAGCTAGTGGCGTCAAAATTAACACACATACTTTATGTGACTCAAAAGCCAAACGAGTTACTTTCCGACGTTGTTTTAAATGTGCAAGTGATAGTCAAAACTCGCTGTGTCGGCACTCTGCCGACCATTTCGCTAGTTAACACCGGTCTTGTTGTGTGTGTTTCAAGCTCAAGAGCATCTCCAAGCAAAAAATGGTCAACAGCAACATTCAGACGGTTTAGTACTGCTCAATTGCTACATTAAAACGGAATGTTTCTTTTTCAGAACTGGAAAAACACACGCGTGACAGCATTCGAACCTGTAATCTTCAGATCCGAAGTCCGACGCCTTATCCATTAGGCTACACGGTCACTGACGACCAACATTTACATGTATACGACTCATCTCGAAACGCTCACATCACTGAGGATTTGTGTTTTCGTTCTACACAGCCGCTGCCCCTTGCTCTTTCCCACCCATTCGTTACATTCAACCTCTGACGAGACCGACCAAATATAGACTGAGAAACAAGACCACACACTTTGTGCATTCGGAATCGAAGGCAGGGCGTCCCTCGCCGCATTTGCTACGATGGCCATTTGCTACTTCTGCAGAAGCGGCGGCGGCGGCAACGACGACGACGACGACGAAGATCGCGAGAGGCTCTGAGATATGTGAGAAATACATCTATAAAATGTAATTCAGACTGCCTCGTCCCACCTTATGCTGTACCGCTTTGGCAAATGCTTTATCTGCGCCATTCGCCTTAATCACATCTGAGAGTAATTCTTAAAAAAACGCCTGTCGCTAATTGTTCGTCATCACAGGTACTGTTTGCTATACGGCCACGACGCTCAACTGATTTCCAAAATTCATCTTTCTCCTGTGAGGATGGAACTTACGACCCCTGCTTTATTAGACCAGTGCTCTACCACTGAGCTAAATAGGCGCGGCCTAGCGGTACTCTTGGATACTTCGTCCTTACGGTCGTCTGCATCATCAGACTGTAGCTGACAACACTTCATATTACCGGCTAATATTTGCAGCTATGGCGACAAATTACTGCTTGGCTACACATCTGTCACGTAACCGATGTCCTCTCCAAACAACAACACTTGCATTTCAGAACATGTCTTTCACACATGTCTACAAAATCACCTTCACCTTAAAATACAGTTTCCTTGCGACTGAATGAGACGTAGGCAAAGTTTAAAGTTGCTATTTCCATTAAATCTCGTTAATCAGAAAAACGGTAATTTACACCTGCAGCGGAACAAAATTCCGTTCCGCCCAGCGTCTGGCTCGAACCCACGACCCTGGGACTAAGAGTCTGACGCTCTACCGACTGAGCTAGCCGGCTACCTCGGTGAATACCTGCCGGGTAGCACGTCACACAGTACTCGTTTGGGTTGGGTGGTCCCATACAGAATCTCTCCATGCTGCCTAATGTTTTCCTAACGTCACACTCGTCACGTACTTCACTTTTATGTCATAATCATTTCTGAGAGGCAAAGAAATTGCATGACAACAAGCAGAGCTAGTGGCGTCAAAATTAAAACACATACTTTTTGTGACTCAAAAGACGAACGAGTTACTTTCCGACGTTGTTTTAGATGTGCAAGTGATAGTCAAAACTCGCTGTGTCGGCACTCTGCCGACCATTTCGCTAGTTAACACCGGTCTTGTTGTGTGTGTTTCAAGCTCAAGAGCATCTCCAAGCAAAAAATGGTCAACAGCAACATTCAGACGGTTTCGTACTGTTCAATTGCAACATTAAAACGGTATGTTTCCTTTTCAGAACTGGAAAAACACAAGCGTGACAGCATTCGAACCTGTAATCTTCATATCCGAAGTCCGACGCCTTATCCATTAGGCCACACGGTCACTGACAACCAACATTTACATGTATACGACTCATCTCGAAACGCTCACACCCCTGAGGATTTGTGTTTTCATTTTACACAGCCGCTGCCCCTTGCTCTTTCCCACCCATTCGTTACATTCAACCTCTGACGAGACCGACCAAATATAGACTGAGAAACAACACCACACACTTTGTGCATTCGGAATCGAAGGCAGGGCGTCCCTCGCCGCATTTGCTACGATGGCCATTTGCTACTTCTGCAGAAGCGGCGACGACGACGACGACGAAGATCGCGAGAGGCTCTGAGATATGTGAGAAATACATCTATAAAATGTAATTCAGACTGCCTCGTCCCACCTTTTGCTGTACCGCTTTGCAAATGCTTTATCTTCGCCATTCGCCTTAATCACATCTGAGAGTAATTCTTAAAAAAACGCCTGTCGCTAATTGTTCGTCATCACAGGTACTGTTTGCTATACGGCCACGACGCGCAACTGATTTCCAAAATTCATCTTTCTCCTGTGAGGATGGAACTTACGACCCCTGCTTTATTAGACCAGTACTCTACCACTGAGCTAAATAGGCGCGGCCTAGCGGCGCTCTTGGGTACTTCGTCCTTACAGTCGTCTGCATCATCAGACTTTAGCTGACAACACTTCATATTACCGGCTAATATTTGCAGCTATGGCGACAAATTACTGCTTGGCTACACATCTGACACGTAACCGATGTGCTCTCCAAACAACAACACTTGCATTTCAGAACATGTCTTTCACACATGTCTACAAAATCACCTTCACCTTCAAATACAGTTTCCTTGCGACTGACAGAGACGTAGGCAAAGTTTAAAGTTGCTATTTCCATTAAATCTCGTTAATCAGAAAAACGGTAATTTACACCTGCAGCGGAACAAAATTCCGTTTCCGCCCATCGTCTGGCTCGAACCCACGACCCTGGGATTAAGAGTCTGACGCTCTACCGACTGAGCTGGCCGGCTACCTCGGTGAACACCAGCCGGGTAGCACGTCACACAGTACTCGTTTGGGTTGGGTGGTCCCATACAGAATCTCTCCATGCTGCCTAATGTTTTCCTAACGTCACACTAGTCACGTACTTCACTTTTATGTCATAATCATTTCTGAGAGGCAAAGAAATTGCATGACAACAAGCAGAGCTAGTGGCGTCAAAATTAACACACATACTTTATGTGACTCAAAAGCCGAACGAGTTACTTTCCGACGTTGTTTTAAATGTGCAAGTGATAGTCAAAACTCGCTGTGTCGGCACTCTGCCGACCATTTCGCTAGTTAACACCGGTCTTGTTGTGTGTTTTTCAAGCTCAAGAGCATCTCCAAGCAAAAAATGGTCAACAGCAACATTCAGACGGTTTCGTACTGCTCAATTGCTACATTAAAACGGTATGTTTCTTTTTCAGAACTGGAAAAACACAAGCGTGACAGCATTCGAACCTGTAATCTTCAGATCCGAAGTCCGACGCCTTATCCATTAGGCCACACGGTCACTGACGACCAACATTTACATGTATACGACTCATCTCGAAACGCTCACACCCCTGAGGATTTGTGTTTTCGTTCTACACAGCCGCTGCCCCTTGCTCTTTCCCACCCATTCGTTACATTCAACCTCTGACGAGACCGACCAAATATAGACTGAGAAACAAGACCACACACTTTGTGCATTCGGAATCGAAGGCAAGGCGTCCCTCGCCGCATTTGCTACGATGGCCATTTGCTACTTCTGCAGAAGCGGCGGCGGCGACGACGACGACGACGACGACAACGACGACGACGAAGATCGCGAGAGGCTCTGAGATATGTGAGAAATACATCTATAAAATGTAATTCAGACTGCCTCGTCCCACCTTATGCTGTACCGCTTTGGCAAATGCTTTATCGGCGCCATTCGCCTTAATCACATCTGAGAGTAATTCTTAAAAAAACGCATGTCGCTAATTGTTCGTCATCACAGATACTGTTTGCTATACGGCCACGACGCGCAACTGATTTCCAAATTTCATCTATCTCCTGTGAAAATGGAACTTACGACCACTGGTTTATCAGACCAGTGCTCTACCACTGAGCTACAGAGGTGCGACCTAGCGGTACTCTTGGGTTCTTCGTCCTTACCGTCGTCTGCATCATCAGACTTCATCTGACAACACTTCATATTACCGGCTAATATTTGCAGCTATGGCGACCCATTACTGCTTGGCTACACATCTGACACGTAACCCATGTGCTCTCCAAACAACAACACTTGCATTTCAGAACGTGTCTTACACACATGTCTACAATATCACCTTCACCTTCAAATACAGTTTCCTTGCGACTGCCAGAGACGTAGGCAAAGTTTAAAGTTGCTATTTCCATTAAATCTCGTTAATCAGAAAAACGGTAATTTACATCTGCAGCGGAACAAAATTCCGTAACGACCAGCATGTGGCTCGAAACCACGACCCTGGGATTAGGAGTCTGACGCTGTACCGACTGAGCTAGCCGGCTACCTCGGATGTGTAGAACGAAAACACAAATCCTCAGGGGTGTGAGCGTTTCGAGATGAGTCGTATACATGTAAATGTTGGTCGTCAGTGACCGTGTGGCCTAATGGAGCGATAGTCTGCCTGGAGCGGTCGTGGCGTGCGGTTGTCTTTGGTCAGCGCTGTGGCTGGCTTGTTTACTTCTGCGGGGTAAGTCGCTCGCTAGCAGCGGTTATTCTTGCGTGTGAGGAATGATGTTGATGAATCAGTGATGACACAAGCTATGAGGATAGATACTTTGAAGTTAACTTTCGATAATTCATTTGCTCGACCAACCTCTTTCGAAATCGAGGATTTCATCGGAGACATGATGAAAATTGGGATCGGCGGCGGCGACGACGACCGCGGAAGGCTCTGAGATATGTGAGAAATACATCTATAAAATGTAATTCAGACTGCCTTGTCCCACCTTAAGCTGTACCGCTTTGGCAAATGCTTTATCGGCGCCATTCGCCTTAATCACATCTGAGAGTAATTCTTAAAAAAACGCCTGTCGCTAATTGTTCGTCATCACAGATACTGTTTGCTATACGGCCACGACGCGCAACTGATTTCCAAAATTCATCTATCTCCTGTGAAAATGGAACTTACGACCACTGGTTTATCAGACCAGTGCTCTACCACTGAGCTGAAGAGGCGCGGCCTAGCGGTACTCTTGGGTACTTCGTCCTTACGGTCGTCTGCATCATCAGACTTCATCTGACAACACTTCATATTATCGGCTAATATTTGCAGCTATGGCGACCCATTACTGCTTGGCTACACATCTGACACGTAACCGATGTGCTCTCCAAACAACAACACTTGCATTTCAGAACGTGTCTTTCACACATGTCTACAAAATCACCTTCACCTTCAAATACAGTTTCCTTGCGACTGACAGAGACGTAGGCAAAGTTTAAAGTTGATATTTCCATTAAATCTCGTTAATCAGAAAAACGGTAATTTACATCTGCAGCGGAACAAAATCCTATTCCAGCTAGCGTGTGGCTCGAACCCACGACCCTGGGATAAAGAGTCTGACGCTCTACCGACTAAGCTAGCCGGCTACCTCGGTGAATACCTGCCGGGTAGCACGTCACACAGTACTCGTTTGGGTTGGGTGGTCCCATACAGAATCTCTCCATGCTCCCTAATGTTTTCCTAACGTCACACTCGTCACGTACTTCACTTTTATGTCATAATCATTTCTGAGAGGTAAAGAAAATGCATGACAACATGCAGAGCTAGTGGCGTCAAAATTAACACACATACTTTATGTGACTCAACAGCCGAACGAGTTACTTTCCGACGTTGTTTTAGATGTGCAAGTGATTGTCAAAACTCGCTGTGTCGGCACTCTGCCGACCATTTCGCTAGTTAACACCGGTCTTGTTGTGTGTGTTTCAAGCTCAAGAGCATCTCCAAGCAAAAAATGGTCAACAGCAACATTCAGGCGGTTTCGTACTGCTCAATTGCTACATTAAAACGGTATGTTTCTTTTTCAGAACTGGAAAAAGAAGAGCGTGACAGCATTCGAACCTGTAATCTTCAGATCCGAAGTCCGACGCCTTATCCATTAGGCCACACGGTTACTGACGACAAACATTTACATGTATACGACTCATCTCGAAACGCTCACACTCCTGAGGATTTGTGTTTTCGTTCTACACAACCGCTGCCCCTTGCTGTCTCCCACCCATTTGTTACATTCAACCTCTTACGTGACCCACCAAATATAGACTGAGAAACAAGACTACATACTTTGTGCAATCGGAATCGAAGGCAGGGCGTCCCTCGCCGCATTTGCTACGATGGCCATTTGCTACTTCTGCAGAAGCGGCGGCGGCCACGACGACGACGACGACGACGACGACGACGAAGATCGCGAGAGGCTCTGAGATATGTGAGAAATACATCTATAAAATGTAATTCAGATTCCTCGTCCCACCTTATGCTGTACCGCTTTGGCAAATGCTTTATCTGCGCCATTCGCCTTAATTACATCTGAGAGTAATTCTTAATAAAACGCCTGTCGCTATTTGTTCGTCATCACAAATACTGTTTGCTATACGGCCACGACGCGAAACTGATTTCCAAAATTCGTCTTCCACCTCTGAGGATGGAACTTACGGCCCCTGGTTTACTACACCAGTGCTCTACCACTTTTTATTTGTTTATTTATTTATTTATTTATTTATTTATTATTTTTTTGTTGTGTCGGTCCTCCAGCCACTCCTTCTAGCCCGTCCTCACGCTCGCCAAAATTGCCTTCATCGGCTCGGCTTCTCCGCCATAAAAAAAAAATCACCGTTTATATTAAATAATATTCGTGTGACAGTTTAATGCTCTTCAGTATGCATTTGGATAGTTGGTTAAACCACTATATTGCATGTGGGGATTAGACAAATTAACTCTTCTGCGAGAATGTGAGTCATCACAACGTCCAAGGAAGACTGCATATGTGAAAATAAACTGGAGGGTGCTGGAGTCTTCCGCAGTATGAAGGAACAAATCTTCTCCTCCTCTTGTATGGGAGATTCAAACATAAAAGAAACACCTCTTCTTTGCAAATAAACGAATCTTCCTAAATAAGTAAGAAAAGAATAAGTGTAATGTGAGTATTAGATCTGCGAAATTCCACGGGGTTCCTGTAGAACAGTCTCGTATTACTGTCGACAGGAGAGGTATCGCCCCCCAAAGTGTCACCACTGTCGGGGCGGTCCGTCGCATATTCGTGACCGTTCGATTCCCGCAATCCGAATCCTAATTGCGGCCATTATAATTCTGAAGGGGCCATCCAGCAGTATTTTCGTACTGCAAACGTCGCCCTGGATGAATATCTCTCTACGGTAATGTTCGGAGTAGGAAGGACGCATACTTTTCTCTATATTTGTCTATTCGTTGAAGTTTCTGGTGTTGAGTTAGTAGGTATAACCAATAGTCTACTTTATTTTTTTCTGGCGCCGATAATATATAATACACCGTCTGACCTTGACGCCAATTGACTGCTCGTCGTTTTGCGGGGGGGTATGGAACGGCATCGGGAGTGAGGAGTCCAGCTGGAGTAATCATCTTAGGTGCAGTACGCAGCATACTTGAGCGCTTCCGTGCAAAGAGAATCCAGATGTCCTTCACATCGTCGCATAGAAAGCGATGTTCAATGGTATCTAGTAAAGTACAGTGAACGCAATTCGGAGTGTCGGACAAGTGAATCATGTGTAGCTTTGAATTTGTCGGTATGATCCTATTGACCGCCACGTACCACGTAGACCGCACCTGCGATGGTAAGTGTGCGTCGTGAATGTTTTCCCAGATCTTTGCCCAATTGCAGTCTTTATACTTTACTTCTATTCTGTTCCGCGATTTACTGTCCGTCAGGCAGCTGTAAAGCGCTCTGACCCTGTAAAGATCATTCTCAGGTATGGTGCATTGAACATAGCTGTAGTCTAGGAAAAAATTACTAAAGTGGCATAATGCAGTCGGGATGTGACTTACGTTGACAGGAGGCGTCATGCTGGCTAGTGCGATTTCATGGAGAAGAAGGGCCATTAAGGAATGTGGTGTTCATTGCCATTGTTTATACACGTTGCTGATATATAATGCTTTCGCTTTGTGGTAAACATCAGTCAGATTGAGGCCGCCCTTTCCCATGGGGAGCGTCAAGGTTTCAAATGCGACTTTGAAAATTTGTCCCCTACTGACAAAGTGGCCGAGCGCCGCAAGCATGCGTTGTGCTATGACTTTTGGTATTGGGAGGATTTGCGCGACATAATTGACTTTTGAAACGATGTAAGTATTGACTAAAAGCTCTCTTTGCATGGCGTTGATATTTCGCAAATGATGTTGCCGTATGCCGGCCCGAATTTGTGCCAACAATCTCCTATAGTTAAGAGCAGCCGTGCAGCTGATGCTGCGCGTGTATTCAATGCCGAGACATTTAAAAGTTGCCATCCTTTTTAGTGAACGGCTATTGACAAGTTCTAGTCCCCTACCAAGTGGCATAACGCCAGACTTTTTACAGTTGACTTTCGCTCCTGAGGCGGCTTCATAAGTGTTTATCAGCTGAAACGCGCGTTCTAAGTCTTCATCGTTCGTCACCACGAAACTGACGTCATCCGAAAATGCCTGGCAGACAATCTTCTGGCCATGTATACGTAATCCCGGAAGGTCTTGCGTCAGGGAGAACAGCAAGGGTTCAAGAGCAACTGCAAACAAAGCCATTGACATCGGGCAACCTTGTCGGACCGACCTAGTGATGGAAATAGGTTTACTTAGTTGTCCGTTGAGACAGATCTTGGATGTTCCGTTTCTCAGCAGGAGTGTAACAGTGTCAATAACTTTCCGTGGAAAATTCATTGCTGCCATCGCGCACAGAAGATAGGAGTGAGTGACTTTATCGAATGCTTTTTCAAAATCTAGCGAGACTAAAGCGCATCGGATGTCACAAGCGGCGGCTGTAGCTATGATATCTCTATATTCGCTTAACGTCTGCTGGATGTTTCTAGTTTTCCCAACGCTCGTTTGATAGGCCCCCGTGACAGTACTGAGTACCGTACTGAATCGCTGCATCATGACCCGCGCGAATATCTTATAATCCGTATTAAGTAATGTAATCGGTCGGAGATTGTCGACTGTCTTGCCCGCTGGGGTTTTGGGGACCAATACCACTATGCCCTCACAGTATTCCCTTAAGATATCATCTCCAGCGTTTAGGATATCATTACAGACCATGGTCATCTTTGGAACTAAATGGTGTCGAAAAGTTCTATAAAACTCGGCCGGTAATCCGTCGGGGCCAGGCGATTTATTCTGTGGGCTCCCTCGAATGGCGTCCGCTACTTCATCGTCAGTTATTACTGCAGCGAGGCCGTCTGCTTCTTCCGTGCTCAATGTCGCAAAACGGCGTGCCATGAGGGCTTGCTGCGCGGCTATATCCACCGGGTGTTCCGTTAACTGTGCTGTGAAATGTTTATAAATCTCGTCTCGTATGGTGCGCTGGTGGTGTAAGTGTCGGCCATCTGCAGTGTGCAGTTCTGTCAATATCTTTCTGTGCCCCCTTTTCTGTTCGCGAATAACATGATACATTGATGTCGTTTCGTCCTGTACGGCGTTTTGCAGACGTGTCCTGACTTTACAGCCTTCCAATTGCTTCCGTTTGAGGGTTAAAATCGTAGCCAGTATTCGTTTAATATGCATACGATTTGCTATTACCGTTGCATCTTCTCGATATAAATCCCTTAAACACTGAAAGTAGAATTCCAGGGTTTGCTTCTGCCAGGCACATCGATCTCTGGAATAATTCTTCATCGCTTTTGTTAAGGCGGGTTTTGCACATTTTACCCACGCGGGAAACTTTCGTTCGCATTCTGCCCACGTGTTGCGGAAGACTGTGTGACACTCGGGTTCTGTTAAATGCGCTACATTTAGTTTCCAGGGTCCCCTTGCCCTGTACGTCCCTTGTTTGGCTAAATTGACGGTACATATATATGCCACATGATCTGTAAAGACAGTCGGCCATAGCTCTGACTGCAAAACATGTTCCCTCATATTTGCTGATGCGTAGATTCTATCGACGCGGGTAGCTGAGTGACCAGTAACGAATGTGAATCCGGGCCTGTCACCGTGTCTATGCTCCCATGTGTCTATTAAATTTAACTCTTCAATGATGGCGCGAAGCTCGGCGGACGGATTGAAATTTGGTGTCTGGTCTTTGGGACTGAGTACACAGTTAAAATCACCAGCGAATATAAGTTGGTCTGAAGGTGGTGTGAAAAGTGGCACAATGCCATCTTTAAAAAACTCTGCTCTCTGTCGTCGTCTCCCAGAACCGGAAGGGGCGTAGAGATTAATAAATCTGGTAGTATCGATAGTAGTCGCTATACCTCTGCTATTCGCCAGGCGTTCGATATGTGACATCACTATCCCTTCCTTAGCCATGATCGCGGTCCCTAGTTCTGTACCATTTCCAGGATTAACGACGGCATTGTAACCTGTGATACGGTCAAGGTTAATATTGGTCACTTCCTGCAACATAATGAGATCAATATCAGCGGCATAGAGAAAATCTTGAAGGTTTTTTAAGTTGAGTGGGCTACTGATCTTATTGATGTTCAGTGTCGCAATGCGGTATGCTTGCAAGGACGTCATGAGAACAGAGGTCTAGGTGACAATATGCCTACTATTCAAGTTCATGGCGAACATCATCTAAAAGAAGTCCGCGTCATCAGCCACTGCACCGACGCCGGCGGTAGCCGTTTGTTGCTGGTGGGACACATCTGCTTGAGCTTCTGATGACGGATTCTCTATACCGCGCCGATCCCGTACTAAATCTTCTTCCCGACCACCCTCTTCAACGTCATCTGACCAATCGCACACGAACTGGTCTGCGTTCATATCGCAATCCGAGAGCTTGGAACATTCAGGCATAGTGTTCGGATCCAATGAATCGGCCACCGCAGGGTCCCCTGAGGGCGATCGTCCGTGATCAGTGTCCGATTCGTTCGTTCGAGATTTTTTTGCCGTTTTGCTGGTTGCCGACGACGGTGGGTCAGTTACTTCGGTCAGTTTCTGTCTGACGTGGTTCGCCTTTTCACGCAATATTGGCGCCTTTGCTTCTGCCCCTTGATGTGCTAGCCGGCGTTTCTTCTGAGATTTGGGAGACGGCGGGGGCTGGTGGACAGCCATCTCGTTCGACTCCATCCGGTCCACGTCGGACTTGTCGTGTCGAACCGGTACGCCCACCGGAATACTTTCGGTGTCCGGTGGGTGCCCCATCTGCGAGTGAGTATTGCCCTCCTTCTGGGTGTGTGAAGAAGGAACATTCGGTACATCGTTCGCTTCCATCGGTGTAACGCCTTCGGGCACTGCGCGAAAACCCTCTAGCGAAACATCTAAACTAGGTTCCGAGGTGACATTAGCCCGAGTGGCGGCGACGTATGATAATGGCAACGTAGACGTCGGGCCGCGCAACTCACGCTCACCGACCGGTATTTGCGCCACGCGTCGTTGGATACACTGAGCACGGATATGTTCTGTGGACCCACATCCCGCACAAGTTCTAGGCTGCCCGTCATAAATCACTATGGCCCTGTAGCCACACACAGTGATGTAGGACGGAATGTGCTTTAACATATCTATCTTCACCTGACGGACACCGTTTAGCACCGGGAAAATATGCATAGTCGACCACTTTTCTGCCGTATTGCTGATGACTGTTCCATACTCCCTCAATCTGGCATTAATCTGGTCAGCGGAAATTTCAAAGGATAATTCAAATATGCGAACAGTTCTAACTCCGAGACCAGCAAGCGAAATTCTGACATCATCAACATTGCCGTCAGAATGGTTGAACTTCAACACTCCTCCACAAGATTGAACGACCTGCTCGCATTTCTCGGGATTCAACAATTTGAGGTACACCGTACTGCTGACGATAGATAGGTGAATGCCAATCGTATCATCAATAGTTATTTTCATGACGTCTCTAATAACTAACTCAACCTCAAAGGATTTGGGTCGTGCATAATGAGGGTCAAAACTCAATTTCAACGTGTCTTTCCGTATAAGTTGATCCATTATAGTTGAATGCAATTCATCACGCCACAATCAAACAACAATGCGCACATTCACCAAACAGCACGCGACCGACACAGGCGAGAGCGAAAACACCACTGAGCTAAAGAGGCGCGGCCAAGCGGCACTCATGCGTACTTTGGCCTTACGGTCGCCTGCATCATCAGACTTCAGCTGACAACACTTCATATTAGCTTCTAATATTTGCAGCTATGGCGACCCATTACTGCTTGGCTACACATCTGACACATAACCGATGTGCTCTCCAAACAACAACACTTGCATTTCAGAACATGTCTTTCACACATGTCTACAAAATCACCTTCACCTTCATATACAGTTTCCTTGCGACTTATAGAGACGTAGGCAAAGTTTAAAGTTGCTATTTACATTACATCACGTTAATCAGAAAAACAGTAATTTACATCTGCAGCGGAACAAAATTCCGTTCCGCCCAGCGTGGGGCTCGAACCCACAACCCTTGGATTCAGAGTCTCACACTCTACCGACTTTTTTTTTCTTTTCATTTTTTTTTTACTTTTTTTATTTTTTGGAGGCCTCCTTCCTCCCCTACAGCCCGTCCTTCCGCTCGCCATTTGTGCCTTCTTCGGCTAGCTTCTGTGCTATGTTTGGTCCAAATGAGATAGGTGAGTAACGAAGTAAATGTATACAAGTAAATAAAATCCCTTCTTTTGGGGTTATGGAAAGGAAATAGTTCCGCTACATTCTTCCATCATTGAGTGGGAGCGATTTTTATATTAGAGCCAGGCTTACTTCAGCCTGATGGCTTCTCATGGGTGTGTCAGCAACCTATTAGTGCTGCGACACGAGGGCGAAGGGTAAACGAAATAGCCACCTTGTTGGCGTAAAATGAATGAGAAGCTTAATAGATAATTTCATAAAGGAAAAAAAAAAGAATTCTGAGGTTGAACAACATGTCGTTTGATCGTTCTTCAGCTCTGTCGGTGAGACAATGTTCGGTTCAAGAAATTTGCGTAGTTGTCTTTGTATTTCATTTGTCGTTCGAGCTTTAGATGTTCTGTCATCAGGTACATCCAATAATCTGCTTCACTTTTCGTCATAGCCGTTGAGATGTAATGGACTGTCAGTCCTTTGAGCCAGTTGGCTGACCTTCGTTTAGTGTTAGGATATGGCACGTCATCAGGCAGAAGGACGTGTGTCGGTGAAATTGTGTTAGGTGATGTATGTAGCACATGTGCTAGTTTTTGCCTGAAGAGATTCCACACGTCTTTCACATCTTCACAGACGAAGCGATGTTCTGCAGTGTCGACGACATTGCAGCTGGAACAGTTTGGTGTGTGTGCCAGACGTATCGCGTGCAGTTTGGAGTTGGTTGGGATTTTTCTATTGACTGCTAGGTACCACGTCGATCGCACATTGGATGGTAGATGGGGGTCAGATATGTTGTCCCATATGTTTTTCCAATTATAATGTCGAAACTTGTTTTCTATTCGATTGCGCAATTTTCCTTCCAGCAAGGTGTTGTAAACCTCCTTAACCCGATATATGTCCTTCTCCGGTATTCTATGGCGTACATAGCTGTATTCCACCAGAAAGTGTTTATAGTGGTCCAGCTCGTGGGAGATGTGATGCACATCGATTGGTGGATCTCTGCTGACTGGGGTGATTTCACGTAAGAGATGAGCCACTATGGTCCGCGGTGATCGTTGCCACTGTTTATAAGTTTTGCTAACGTATAGCGCTTGCGCTTTAAGGTAGATGTCTGTCAGTTGTAGCCCTCCATTGCGTGTCGGTAGCGTCAAGGTATCATATGAAACCTTAAATATCTGACCTCTGCTGGCAAAATAACCAAGCGCTGCTTGCATTTGGTGTGCAATGGGTCGTGGCAGAGGCAGCACTTGAGCAACATAGTTGACTTTGGAAGTGATGTATGTATTGGCCAGTTGCACTTTTTGTATTACGTTTAAATTACGCAAGCTGTGTTGATTTATGCTTGCCAATAAGGTGGCAAGTAATTTTCGATAATTGAGAGCGGCCGTGCGGCGGATATTACTCGTATATTCTATTCCAAGGCATTTGATTTTTTCCACAGTGTTGATACTTCCAGCGGCTCTGATCTCTATATCCCGACCAAGATTCATAATACCAGATTTATTGCGGTTGAGTTTAGCTCCTGACGCCATTTCGTAGGTCGCCACAACTTCAAGTACTGTTTCCACCTCTCTTTCGTCAGTCACAAGTACCCCTGCATCGTCCGCGTAGGCTTGACATATGATCTTGTGTCCGTGTATATGTAATCCACGGAGTTGCCGAGTCAGAGATACTAAGAGAGGTTCAAGCGCAATCGCGAAAAGCGTCATGGACATTGGGCAACCTTGTCTTACCGAACTCTGAATATTGATCGGGTGACTGAGTTGTCCGTTGACACTGATTCTTGACGTGCTATTCGTCAGTATGTTTTTAACGGAGGCTATAATTTTCTGGGGGAAGTGCATGGATGTCATACACCGGAGCAGGTACGAATGATTAACTTTATCAAAAGCTTTTTCAAAGTCAAGCGACATCAGAGCACAGCGAATGTTGCAGTCTTCCGATATCGCTATAATGTCTCTGTAGTCGCATAAGGTCTGAAATATCGTTCTGTCCTTTCCTACACTTGTCTGGTAGGCTCCTGTCACTGTACGAATAACAGAATTGAACCTTTGCATCATGATACGGGCGAAGATTTTATAATCACTATTGAGAAGTGTTATGGGTCGAAGATTCTCCACGGTTTTGCCTCCTGGTGTTTTGGGGACTAAGACCACTGTGCCTTCACAGAATTCCTTCGGAAGGTCAGTGTCCGCATTTAGTATTTCATTGCATACGAGTGTCAATTTAGCAATTATTTGTTCGCGAAAAGTTTAATAAAATTCAGCGGGTAGCCCATCTGGTCCAGGTGATTTGTTCTTTGGGCTCTTCGAGATGGCATCTTCGACGTCTTCGTCCGTTATTCTCGCTGCGAGCACATCAGCTTCTTCTGGAGTGAGTCGCTCTGTCGTCCTAGCAGTGAGAGCTTGCTGCGCCGTTTCATCTGTCTGTGTATTGGCCAGCAATTCACTAAAGTGTCGATGGATCTCGTCTCGTATTGCAGCTTGATCTGTCAAGAGTCTCCCGTCTGAAGTTTTGAGTTCCGTCAGAATTTTAAGTTTTTGTCTTTTGTTCTCTTGGAGAATGTGGTACATCGATGTTGTTTCTTCTCGTGTACCGTTCTGCAAACGCGTTCGTATTTTACAGCCTTCGAGATGGTGTCTCTGCAGGTTGAGCAATTTTGCTTTTATTCTGTTGATTTGCCCATAATTTGTTATGACTGTAGCATCACGAACGCACAAGTCTCTCAGACAGCTGAAGTAAAACTCTACTGTCCGCTTCCGCCAGACTACTTTTTCATGGGAGTAAGTTTTCATTGTCTTTATTATTGCGGGCTTCGCGCAGTTTAGCCACCAATTCAGCGCCGTGCCGTACAAGTGGAACTTCCTTTCACATTCTGCCCAAGTGGTGTGGAAGGCGGCGTGACATCCAGGATCCGAAAGATGAGTAACGTTTAGCTTCCACTGACCTCTCGCCCTGTAAGTGCCTTGTTTCTCTAAATTTACCGTACATTTGTACGCGATATGATCAGAGAAAATCGTGGGCCATAGCTCGGACTGTAATACGTGTCTCCTTAAATTGGATGTTGCGTAAATTCTGTCGATACGACTGGCAGAATGGCTGGTGATATAGGTGAAACCTAGCCTATCACCGTGTTTTAGTTCCCAAGTATCAAACAGTTGGAAGTCTCTGACGATGTCCTCCAGCTCCAGAGATTTGTTAAAATTTGGCGTCTGATCCTTGGGACTCAGCACGCAATTAAAGTCACCCGCAAAAATTATTTGGTCAAATCGCACCACGAAAAGGGGGGCGATGTCCTCTTTGAAAAATTCGGCCCTGCGGCGCTTGTTTCCTGTTCCTGACGGGGCATATATGTTGATAAACCTGGTGTTGTTTATCGTGACAGCGAGACCTCTACTGTTAGGCAGTTGCGCCACGTCTGTAAGTAGGATCCCCTCTTTAGTCATAATCGCTGTGCCGAGGCTATTGTCATTGCCAGGATTGATGACGGCGTTGTAGCCAGTGATGTCGTCCAAACGGATAGCCGTTACTTCTTGCAGCATTAAGATGCCAATATCAGCGGCGTACAGAAAATCTTGGAGATTTCTCAGATTGAGGGTGCTGCTAATTTTATTTATATTCAAGGTTGCAATTCTGTACGCCTGTAAAGCCGTCATGTCGACTATACCGTGTCAGGTGGGGTACTGTTTGCCAAGGGAAGTGGATGCTTGCTCCACTTAGAAGAAGTCGGCATCATCATCTGCCGCACGAGTATTTTTGATGGTGGTTTGTTGCCGGGTGGACACATCCTGTCGACGGTCGGGTGCCGTCCGTCCTGAACGTTGTGCTATGTCAGCCATCTCTGCATCATGGCTTTGCTCCTCCATGTCATCCGCCCAGTCTCGCGTGCACGTAACTTCCCGCGTGCACGTGTTGGGTGCAGGTGGAAGGTCCTTCAGACTAGCTGTACCGTCTTGAATGTGGATTCCACGGTCGGGGTCAGTGTCCTCATTTCGAGTCTTCCTTTTTGTTGTTCGATCTTCCGGAGGAGTTGCCTGTGTCGTCTCCGCCAGTTCTTGGCCTATTTGTTTCGCCTTTTCACGCAGAATTGGCGCGATTTCTGCTGCTCCCTGACGGGCTATTCGACGTTTCTTCCGTTTCTTTGGCGAAACAGTTGTAGGCTGCTGGTCATTATCCTCCGACGTGGCAACCGTATCTTCTTTGTGTTGCCCGACGTCTTCGAGTGATTTGCACATGCCTTCTTCTGCCGTCTTAGCCTGGTCTTGTTCTCCACGCCTGTCAGTTTCCTCGTCTTGTGAGTGTGCTGGACCTGTAGCTTCTGTGCTGCTAGTATCCATGGCTACGCTACCATCGGGAACGTCGGCATAAGCAACTATCGCCGTGTCGAAACACATGTCTGAGGCGACGTCACTGCGTAGTGCGGCGGCGTACGTCACGGGTAGCGTGGCCATTTGACTAGGCGGGTCTCGCTCCCCAGTCGGCAGTTGCGTCACACGCCGTTGAACACACTGCGCGCGGACGTGTTGGGTCGAACCACAACCCGAGCAGGTTCTCGGCTGGCCATCGTAAATGATGATCGCTCTATATCCACCAATCCAGAGATACGACGGGATATGTTTCAGCATGTCAATCTTAACTTGCCTGACTCCATTTAATACTGGATACTTGTGCAAGCTAGACCATTTTTCGGCGACATTGCTGATAATGGCGCCATAGTCTCTCAGTTTGTTGTTTATCTCCTCGGGCGTTACTTCAAAGGGGAGCTCAAAGATTCGAACCGTTCGTATTCCCATCCCGGCACGCGAAACCGTGACCTGCCCTATGTGTCCGTCTGAATGTTTGAATTTTGCCACCCCACCACATGCTTCTACAATTTGGTCGCACTTGTCAGAACTGGATAACTTAACGAACACAGTCGGACTGACAATCGACAGGTGTATTCCAATCAATTCATCCACTTTGATCTGAAAAGTTTCTTCGATAAATGCCTCAAATTCGTAAGATTTCGGTCGGGCGTAGTTCGGATCGAAAATCAACTTCAAAGTATCCTGTCGCGTTGTCTGATCCATTATGTCAATCTAAATATGTGATCGTGAACTATGACTAACGCAGAAAGCGCGCACTCACCACACAGCGCCGGCCGCTCACAGCGACGATGTAAACACCGCAACAGCCGCACCGCACGTCCGCACAGCACGGCCGCTGGCGGCGGAATACCACTGAGCTAAAGAGGCGCAGCCCAGCGGCACTCTTGAGTACTTCGGCCTTACGGTCACCTGCATCATCAGACTTCAGCTGACAACACTTCATATTAGCTTCTAATATTTGCAGATATGGCGACTCACTACCTCTTGGCTACACATCTGACACGTAACCGATGTGCTCTCCAAACAACAACACTTGCATTTCAGAACATGTCTTTCACACATGTCTACAAAATCACCTTCACCATCAAATACAGTTTCCTTGCGACTGACAGAGACGTAGGCAAAGTTTAAAGTTACTATTTACATTACATTACGTTAATCAGAAAAACGGTAATTTACATCTGCAGCGAAAGAAAATCCCATACCGCCCAGCGTGGGGCTCGAACCCACAACCCTTGGATTAAGAGTCTCACGCTCTACCTACTTAGCTAGCCGGCTGTCTCTGTTAACACTTGCCGGGTAGCACGTCACACAGTACTCGTTTGGCTTGGGTGGTCCCATACAGAATCTCTCCATGCTGCCTAATATTTTCCTAACGTCACACTCGTCACGTACTTCACTTTTATTTCATAATCATTTCTGGGAGGTAAAGGAATTGCATGACAACATGCAGAGCTAGTGGCGTCAAAATTAACACACATACTTTATGTGACTCAAAAGCCGAACGAGTTGCTTTCCGACGTTGTTTTAGATGTGCAAGTGCCAGTCAAAACTCGTGGTGACGGCACCCTGCCGACCATTTCGCAGGTTAACACCGGTCTTGTTCTGTGTGTTTCAAGCTCAAGAGCAACTCCAAGCAAAAAATGGTCAACAGCAACATTCAGACGGTTTCGTACTGTTCAATTGCTACATTAAAACGGTATGTTTCTTTTTCAGAACTGGAAAAACACGAGCGTGACAGCATTCGAAAATGTAATCATCAGATCCGAAGTCCGACGCCTGATCGCTCACACCCCCTGAGGAATTGTGTTTTCGTTCTACACAGCCGCTGCCCCATGCTCTTTCCACGCATTCGTTACATTCTACCTTTTACGAGACCGACCAAATATAGACTGGGAAACAGGACCACACACTTTGTGCATTCGGAATCGAAGGCAGGGCGTCCCTCGCCGCATTTGCTACGATGGGCATTTGCTACTTCTGCAGAAACGGCGGCGCGGCGACGACGACGACGACGACGACGAAAGGCTCTGAGATATGTGAGAAATACAACTATAAAATCTAATTCAGACTGCTTCGTCCCACCTTATGCTGTACCGCTTTGGCAAAGCGTAATTCTTAATAAAACGCTTGTCGCTAATTGTTCGTCATCACAGATACTGTTTGCTATACGGCCACGACGCGCAACTGATTTCCAAAATTCGTCTTCCTCCTCTGAGGTTGAGAGCTCACGACCCCTGGTTTACTAGACCAGTGCTCTACCACTTTTTTTATTCCTTATCCATTTTTTTATGCCTTATCCATTTCTTTTTCTTTTATTTTCTTTTAATTCAACTCCTTAACCACTTTTTTGTTTTGTTTTTTTGTTTAAATTTTTTTTCTGGCGCCTTAGACTGTTTTTTTTTTCCTGAACCACTTTCTCTCTCTCTCTCTCTCTCTCTCTCTCTCTCTTTTTTTTTTAAGCCAGGTATCCTAGACACTTTTCCTTTAGTCTGGCGCCTTCGACCACTTTTTATTGTTGTTTATAAGGATGCATATCAGTAGGCGCATGACGGGGACAACGAGGGCAGGGGTCAAAGAAATCGATGTTTGGCCACGATGCCCCCACCATCACTCCCACCGAATGGCTCCTTCAGTGCATTTTAATTGTTGTAGGAAAGCGGTTATAGTTGTGTATATTTTTCGCCTGCTCTTTTTATTATGGTAAGGAGCACTTGTTGTACGACGTCTTGGGGGGGAGATCCCATTGCAAAGCCGTCATTCGAGTTTTCAGTCAACAGACATTCGAGTAGGAATCATGTGATTATACTGCAATATACAGCGAGCATTTATGAGACACTTATTGGGGGGCAGACGTAACATGAATGGATAAAAGAAAGGCATTTCCTTCATCTTGAACGTAGATTCATACTTCACTTCTTCATTACCCCTAAAATAGTACATTTAGTGTTAGACTGTGCGCTTTAACCAACACCTATTCGTTTGAATAAAATGATCAACATGTTTCCATAGATTTTCCTGTGGTCTGCATATTGCTTAATGTTGCTGTACTCCATTTGCATAAAAAGCTTGAATTCCGTTTCGTCGTCACCACCTATTTTATTGATAATGTAATGGACAAACTGTCCCATTAAACAGTGTATTGCATTATTTTTGGTTTTGGGGTAAAACTTAGTTTCAGGTCTGAAAAGCACTGGGTGACGTGCGTTGCAGTAGTGCAATACTTTTCCTGAGCCAATGCCAATTGTTGAGATTTCCACCACACGTAAATCTATGAATCGCAGTGTCAACTAGTTTACATTTCTGACATAAGGGGGTTTCAGCTTTCCCAATTTTATAAAGCCGCTCATTGGTGCTGACAATATTATTGACGGCTTTGTACCATGCCGTTACCACATGTGAATTGAGCCCGTTAAAATTAATATTCTCCCAAATTGCATCCCAGTTGTGACTCATATATTTCGTGGCAATTTTATTTTGTCCTTCATATTGTTGTCTTTGTCTCATGATATCTCTGGCTGTAATGTGCAGTGAAGTTCTGAGTTTCTCCTGAACATAGCTCAATTCTGTGTACAAGATCCTAACGTATCGCAGTCGGGGGTTAATTTCTTGTACGTCTGCCGGTGGTTGAAGGCTTTCTGGTTGGACACATTTAAACAATTGTGTAGTAATACTGCCGGCGTTGGCGTGGAATATGTTTAAAGACCTTTTTATGAAAAGCGCAGAAGCTTTATTGCGTATGTCCACCAGTCCGAGGCCTCCATTTCTAGGATGTAAAGTCGCAGTTCTTAGGTTAACCCTGAAGATTTCCCCCTTCCTTAAGAAATTTGCAACCCTCGACATTATTTTCTGAGCTATCAACTTCGGCAAGGGAAAAACTTGTGCCATATAGAATGCCTTTGAGAGAATGCAGAAGTTAATGAACCTGACCCTCTGAACCTGGTTCATAAGTCGTTGTGAGTTCTCAATAAGTCCCCCTTGAATCTTTGTTAAAACCTCTTTCCAATTGAGGGCTGTCATCCTCATTGGACATGCCGTCAGGATTGTCCCCAGGGTTTTATGGGTGGTAACTGACTTCGCCCAATCGATGTGTATCCGTTCAAGACCCCGCATTCCCAGGATTGTACTTTTATTTTCGTTCGTTGTCGCACCCGATGCGCGGCAGTAGTTTTGAAGAATGGCCCCTATTCGAATTACATCATCTTGCCCTCTTATGACGACACCAACATCGTCAGCATAGGCTCTCACTACAGTTTTCCTGCCAGTTATAGTTATGCCCTTTAACCTTTCATGAACACTTCTTAAAAAGGGCTCTAACGACACAACAAACAAAAACATAGATAAGGGATTTCCCTGTGGGATGCCGCGGTTTATTTGAATTTGCCGCGTCAGCTGACAGTTGACAGCTAATTTAGCGTTCAGACCAGTAGCAACGTTTTTTATAACATTAACTGTTTGGTGGACGAGTCCCATTTTTGTCAGTACCTCAAATAGGAAGCGGTGATTCACCGAGTCGAAAGCCTTAGTAAAATCTATAAAAAGTAAAGCACATTTGATATTGGAAACCGATGCTAAGGCGATGATGTCTCTATATTCAGAAATCGTATTAAAAATACTTCTATTTGCTGCACATGACTGATGTTGACTAATTAATTTGTCGGTCAGAGGGGAAAGTCTCTTTTTTAAAATCCTGCATACTATTTTGTAGTCAGAGTTTAAAAGTGAAATAGGGCGGTAATTGTTTAAACTTTTCGTCCCTTTGTTTTTCGGTAGAAGTACAATTTTGCTGTCTTTAAAATCTGCAAGTATCGTCTGCTCGTTAAAAATCTCATTGACAATGCATGTAAACGTGTCACCAATTAAAAACCAGAACTGTCTGTAAAATTCTACAGGGAGTCCGTCGGGTCCAGCAGATTTATTCACCGGGGACTTGGTTATTGTCTCACGAATCTCTTCGTTACTGACTTCAGAAAGGATTTCGTCGTTTTCAGAACTTGTCAGTTGTGGGGATAAAACACTGAGAAACTCTTGCAGAGACCTCTCGTGAGGTGGGCTGGAGGAATATAATGCATAGTAGTACTGGTATACTGCACTTAGAATCTCCTTCTGAGACGTCAGTGTTGTCCCATTGGGGGTTTTAAGTTGACTGATAACAGTGCGTCGCCTATTCTTTGCATGCCGAAGCAGATGATATAAGGATGTTGTTTCATCATCTACCACCGACTTCGCCTTTGACTTCAGTTTTAAACCTTCCATCTGTTGTCTTTTAATGGCGAGTAATTTCGCTTTGGTGTGTCTGATGTCTTGTAATCCAATGGTTGACACGTTTGCCTGTTCATAGAGGTCTCGCAACAAACTGTAATAAAATTCTATACTGTTTTTTAACTCCCACGCTCTTTCTCTGCTGTATCGGGTACACACTTTTCTCAGTCTTGGCTTTGCAACCTTAATCCACCAGTCTAATACTGTGGGCTGCCTCTCGATCGATCGCAGACATAAGGTCCACGCATCCGTTACCGCTTCTGCCAAATATTGCTCTTTTAAGAGAGAGACATTTAGATGCCACTGGTTCCTAAAAATCTGAATCGGCTGTGGAGCTAAATTAATGCACGCCTTCATACTGCAGTGGTAACTAAAATATACAGGTACGATTTCTGAATTTAGTAGACATCTTTCCAAGTTTTGGGAAACATAAATTCTGTCTATTCTACTGCGCGAAGTCTGTGTTATATACGTATATTCAACCTTCGTTGGATATTTTAGTTCCCATGCGTCCTTAAGTTTTAGGTCGGTTACTAGGCGTTTAAGTTCCAAAGAACGGTGAAAATGTGGTTGTTCATCTTTACGATTTAACACACTGTTAAAATCACCGCCCATTATAAAACTGTTTGGGTTTCGACGTAATAAATATATAAGTTCCTCTTTATAAAATGCTGCCCTGTCCTGTCTATTACTATTTCCTGAGGGCGCGTATAAGTTAATCAATGTGGTACCTAAAACGTTAATACTAATTGCCCTTCCGTATTCCAACCGCTCCACTTGAGATACGGGAATCCCTTCCCTGAGCAGAACCGCTGTTCCTGTATGTGTTTCACAAGATACGTTAACAATTGCGGTGTATGGTATTACAAATTCCGTCGTTACAACCTCCTGTAGCAAAGCGATATCGGTTCCAGAGTCATACAAAAATTCCTTGAGCGCAGCTAGCTTTAATGATGTTCGAATTTTATTTATATTGATCGTTGTGATAGAGTATGCTTGTATCTCTAACTTGCTACTGGCCACCGACAAAGTTGGTCAAAAAACTGTTGTACTTTTGGTTTGCTGAAATCCGGTTTAGAACTACAGTCATTCAGAACTTGGTAGCAGTCCTAGTAACACGGTCGCTAAACGTTAGTTTGTCTGCCATTGTCATCCCGCACCTTAGTACTGAGGGGCTGTTCGACATTGAGTGTGTCAGGAGGCTCATCTGGAGCACCTTCTCTGACAATTTCATATCGTATATTTTTCTGTGATTTTACGTCTGACTTCTCCGCTTTTTGTTTGGCTTGGGTGCGAGAAACAGTAAGATTCGGTTGTGGTTTTAGCGTACGGCGGTGGACGCCCTGAAAACCCTGACCGGATTTTGTTGTGGCAACACTCGACGCGGCCGCTTCAGCAGCAGTGTCTAGAGAGAACTGGTTTGTAAACACTGCCTGCTGTTTACATACTACCTTCGTTTGTTGTGATGCTTGCGACGGTGTTTGCTTATTTTCCGGTTCAGGAGTAAACACTTTCACTTGTTTACACTCTGGTTCCGGTTGCTGTGCTGTTGCGGTGTCGCGGTGTTGTTGTTCTACCGCTTCCGCGAACTTCCCGTCGGTAAACAGCTGATTGTCGCTGCTTGGGGGACTTCTACTTTCTCGCTGTCGGCAGCTGCCGTTGCATTTTCTGGCAGTGAGCGAGATGTATCAGAAACTGCAGTTAAATCTACTTGCATTCCGTCTTGGGGCACATGCAGATTTTCATCGCCAGCTTTCTGTTTACGTACAGTAGGAGATTGTCGGGAGGTGTCATCATCAGAATGATCATCTGTATGTTCAAGTGGTCGTTTCTTGGTTAGTACGTCTAACTCACGGGCAGAGGAATCACTGAAGCGTGTTACCAGGGGTGGAAAATCACTGCCATCAACAGCAATAGTTCCAGAACTAGGTACAGGATCCGAACCCTCACCCTGTTTGGCTGTGTTATCGGTTGCCAAAACTTCGCTCAAGGTCATCTTGCGGCGTTGGACTAAATTTGTTTTTAGTACAAAGACACGACGGGGACAGTCCTGCCTTAAATGACCCGATTCATTGCATATATGGCACGTAGGGGTTTGACCAGTATAAATCACGTGAGCTTTATGCCCGTCAACAGTTATATGAGATGGGATATTCGTCTTTCCTTCCATCTCTACCGAACGAATACCATTGAAGCTCTGAATTTTAAATTGCTTCGACCAACGTTCGTTAACTATATCCTTTACCTCACCACATTGAGACAGGGCAACCTTGATTTTCTCATTATCTATCTCGATAGGTAAATTTAACACCCGCACAGATCTATAAAGAGCATCAGTTCTCCTGATAGCCAATTTACTTGTAGTGCCGTCTCTATGCAAAAATTCGACATGATACCCGAATTTTCCAATAATTTTATCGACCGAAACGGGATCCAAAAACTTTACGAAAACACAGTAGTTGTCATTATCTAGCTGAGTGGTATGCACCATATCAGAATTTATGCCAACTACCTGATCAAGCCAATCATGAATTTCCAGAGCAGTCGGCTGAACACGTCGTGTTTCCTTAGCGAAGGCAAAAACCAGCGTATTCTTCCTCACAGTTGTAGCCATAGTATGCAGTAATCAAGGGGAGACTCCAGTAATTAACGAAAACTCCACAAACGACAAATAATCGTCGGTAGAAAACACAAAAACAGAACACAGGAGGCAGAAGAAAACACGAGTTACACACGAAGAAAATCACAAAACTTAAAAACACCGAAATGCAAAGGTAAACACTGGCGAAACACTGACTACACGCAGAAAACGGAGGCACGTCCGTACGCGTCGGCAGCTAGAGCCAGAATAGCTAGCAGGCTGCCTCGGTGAATACCTGCCGGGTAGCACGTCACACAGTACTCGTTTGGGTTGGGTGGTCCCATACAGAATCTCTCCATGCTGCCTAATGTTTTCCTAACGTCACAATCGTCACGTACTTCACTTTTATTTCATAATCATTTCTGAGAGGTAAAGGAATTGCATGACAACATGCAGAGCTAGTGGCGTCAAAATTAACACACATACTTGAGGTGACTCAAAAGCCGAACGAGTTACTTTCCGACGTTGTTTTAGATGTGCAAGTGCCAGTCAAAACTCGCGGTGACGGCACCCTGCCGACCATTTCGCTAGTTAACACCGGTCTTGTTGTGTGTGTTTCAAGCTCAAGAGCAACTCCAAGCAAAAAATGGTCAACAGCAACATTCAGACGGTTTCGTACTGCTCAATTGCTACATTAAAACGGTATGTTTCTTTTTCAGAACTGGAAAAACACGAGCGTGACAGCAATCGAACCTGTAATCATCAGATCCGAAGTCCGACGCCTGATCCATTAGGTCACACGGTCACTGACGACCATCTATAACTTGTATACGACTCATCTCGAAACGCTCAAACCCCTGAGGAATTGTGTTTTCGTTCTACACAGCCGCTGCCCCTTGCTCTTTCCCACCCATTCGTTACATTCAACCTCTTACGAGACCGACCAAATATAGACTGGGAAACCAGACCATACACTTTGTGCATTCGGAATGGAAGGCAGGGCGTCCCTCGCCGCATTTGCTACGATGGCCATTTGCTACTTCTGCAGTAGTGGCGGCGGCGACGGCGGCGACGACGACCGCGAGAGGCTCTGAGACATGCGAGAAATACATCTATAAAATGTAATTCAGACTGCCTCGTCCCACCTTATGCTTGTAAAGGAACTGAAAATATTGTGATTTAATCGCAGAGGTGCTGAAAAATTGTTCCAGTGACACACCAGAGAAATATCTGGTAAACTTTTTATCTTTGAGAGGTATGAACGACTTCTTTTTGTTCTGATGGGCTGGTGGGATGTCGTACTGTCTAATTACTAGTGTGTGTGTGTGTGGTAATTGAAAGAGTTAAAAGACGCAAGATGTGTTTTATATTATTTTCATCGCACAACAAGCCTTATTCCCATGCCTATGGAGTATTTATGTTAAGCAGAGAAGGCGAGTTTTAGATGGAACCGAAGATCTTCAAAACGGCGCTGCTCAACAATAGAGGTGCGTGATTGTGCTCTCTACTTTCCTTTCGTGGCCGCTCAAATTACTTCCGATTCGTTTTGCCGAGACATTCAGAACCTGCAATCTTCTTTTTCTTATAAAAATACTAGTCCGATGCAAAAGAAATACTCTTAGATTTAAATAATTGCCATTCTTTTACCCAGGCCACGGGGAATGATAGAACGTACGTGCCTCTACTCTGAATGTACGTTGGCAATCTCCGGGTGTGTTACGACGAAATTATTTCACAATGAAAATTTCTCATCAGACCGCAACCACTCGCACGCGAATGTACGTACCCTCTGAATGTATCTAGTCAGTCACGCGCGTTGTTCAAAAGCTTTACTTTTAATATTCAGTGGATTAAATTTCCGAAATTAATTTTTGTTTATGCTGCAAATCGTACTTCACGCGAAGTATTTATTACGTAAGTTTCAGGCTCAATTTAATAAAAAAAAAGATACCGAATAATAGAAATAAAGAATAACAATCAAACAAATCAAACCTAAATAAACAGAAAGAGGGAACGTTACAATGGCGACCGAGTGCCATGACCATAATTTCAGTAAAAATCAGTAGAATTGTTAGTTGAAATATTTAAGTTTTTTTTCTTGCCATCCATTATTGCCACTACAACATATTGTTTCTGTTGCATGTCATGCGAGCTACGTACCAGAAACGAAAAACCACATCGAAATTACTAATTTTCGAAAAAAAGTTTTGGACCATTTAATGTTAGTTCTTCTCACTACAAAACCGTCAGAAAACACACGTAAGGTAAGAACAACAGCACTAATCCGCTTTAGTTGAAAGTAAATGTGGGACAGTTTTTTTTCATTTTTTCGACACCCACTGCGTAGAACGCATCAATTCCTTTTTCCAAATTCTTTTCCATTTCTTTTTAGTTTACGTAAAAATTGCATTAGTTCATTTTCTATTATATGTAAATGCATCACAAGATGGCGGACAATTTTATTGATTGAGCGCGAAAAAAGTAAGAGTCATTTATCAGTCTTCTGTTTTGCCAGAGACATATTTTACTACGTGAATTTTCACGGACGAGTGCAAAGCCATCTGTGATTTATTTACGTGTAGTACGAGCTGTAGTGATAGTGAAGTTCGGCTGCACGCTGTTTTGTGTTGTGAATCGGCATGGTGAAACTCAGATCTCAGACAAAATCATGGATAGTTCGTCAGATGAGGAATCAATAGTCCAACCCTTACAAAACTTTGAGGCCGAAAGTACTGCGAATACCGAAAACACAGTCGCAGCGACCGGCAGTGCTCAGTCGCAGGCGACGGGCGACAATATGTCGACTACAGAAACAAATACGAATGCTGACAATACACAAGACCCAGTAGAAACAGACCTTATACGCATGTTTAGAGAGATGCAGACAAATTTAATGTCGCAGTTTGCAGCTCAAGTTGTAGAAAATGTTGCGTCACAAATGCAAGCTCACACAGAAAATGTTGCAGCTCAGATAGGTACTGTTAACACACGAGTAGAAAATGTTGCAGCACAAATGCAAGCTCACACAGAAAATGTTGCTGCTCAGATAGGTACTGTTAACACACGAGTAGAAAATGTTGCAGCACAAATGCAAGCTCACACAGACAATGTCACAGCGCAGATAAACGCTGTCACTACCCAGATAGCCAGTGTAACGACACAAATGGACAAAATAGACAATGACGTGAAGAACCTGACCGACATGCAAAATAATCTGACGACTCAACTGACCCAGTTAAAAAGAGAGGGAGCAGATCAAGTGATAGAGGTACTACGCGAAGATTTAAATTACATGAGCCAAGACATTGATAACTTAAAGTCCACAGTTAAGGATATGCCAGAACAGATCCGTACCTTAACCGAAAATTTTGAAGCTATGAGTTTTCAGCAGACCGAGCTTAGTGTCAAAATGCAGGAGGCTGTAGACCAAGTTGATGACATGACGAAACAACAAAAACAGCAGTTTGACGAATTTTTAGAGGAAAAAGACAAACATATCAACCATACATTAGAAACAGAACTGAAAAAAGCAATAACTAACACTGTAGAACAGGTGTACACTACCCAAAACACGTCTGTAACTAAACTTCCAACTGACCTAGCTCAGTTACAAAAGACTCTGATACAGGACTTACCTGACTGGAAAAAACATGTAGACAAGCAACTAAAGAGTAAACACCATACACAGAACGAAAGAGAACAACATTCAGAAGAGGAATTTGATGACAGACGCACAGGTAAGAGTGACGACGCAGCAAACAGTTATCTTTATCCCGATGTACCCATGTTTTCACCAAACCAAGGTCGTTACGGTAATCAACATTACCGCGACGAACGACAGAGACACCAGACAACCGAACCAACTTTGTCGGCTGTTCTGTTAGAGGAAAGCCTTATAAAACACAGGCAGTTTCAAGTGTTTATCCGAGAAAAAAAATCCGTCCACCCGGTAATTTTTATAAAGTCATTTAAGAATGTGTTGCCTAAGACCTGGTCTGAAAAGCAAAAAATACAGTATGTAACTGGATATATTCAAGGGGATGGTGCCCTATGGGCAATGGAAATGTCGGAAAATTGTCAGACATTAGAACAATTTGAAGCAGCATTTTTATCTAAGTATTGGTCCCATGGTGTACAAGAGAGATTGAGAAAAGCTCTGTTTAACCCGGAGCCATACAATGCAAAATTTGGATCACTCCGGAAGTATTTTGAAAAATACTTAAACAAAACGCGATTCTGGGACGAGCCCGTCACACACACAGACGTACTGCGCATCCTGAAGGCAAAATTACCGATCAGTATCAGAGAAAAATTAGTACAAGTACCAGAGAACAATCTCGAATATTTCCTATCTGTATTAGATTCTATCGATTTAATTAATGAGGATGCTAGGCAAAATCAAGCCTATCAAAACAATTTTCGTGGCAGCGGTAGCAACCAGCTTATACAGCGCCAGCCGCATTACGGCGTCAACAATGTAGCGTGCGCGGCTGAATCGCGACCGGCTTTTGTCGATCGCGCCCCTACAGCACAGATGCCAGGCCCGAGTTCGGGAGGAAATTACAACTGCTACAATCAGACCTGCCATCCGCAATACAATAGAAAAGGAAAAAACGGGGATAGGAATTTTTCTGGTTATTCCGGTGACCGAAAACGTAACTGGTACAGAAATGGCAATAGGAACCAGTGGGGAAATAGTTATAATAATTTCCAGCCTGAATTTAGCCGCAACCACACAGGAGATCATCAAAGTAGGCAGTGGCAATATCCTGTTAACAGCCAAGCCTATCAATCAGAAACGCTAGGTGACACTATTTCGCTAAACTCAGGGCAAAACCACGACAGAAATACTCAGCCAAGGAGCAACACGTCAGGGGTAAACATAATTGAAGTCGCAAACGAAACACAAACAGATATGAACCGTGGAGCGTTAAACTAAACATGGCCTCATTATGCTCCCCAATGTTGGCCATAGATTGTCGTGGGGGCGATCCATGCTGTCATGAAAGTAAATTGCTCAGGTACCAAGATGAAACGGATATGCGTGATTTATTGACCAAGGAGGAAGAACCACAGTCATGGGAAGGTGATGGTATAGTACAAGCTAATTTACAGGCCGTAGTAGGAAAAGTACCTACGCATATCCTTGTAGATACTGGTGCGAAAATTAGTGTGATGTCCAAGGCACTATTTAAAGAGATTAATATCCACACGACTTTACCGACCTATCCAGTACAAAATTGTCGGATATTAGGAGCCATAGGCGGTAAATCCAAGTTAATTAAAATGCAAACCATGGTCGAAGTGCAGATTGAAGACATTGTTTTTCAGTCAATTTTTCTAGTTGTAGAAGGGTTGACAGAACGGTGCATGTTCGGCATGGACTTCTTAAGGGAAAAGTATGCTAAAATTGACTTGGAATCTGGAAAGTGTCATTTATATATTAACGGAAAGAACTGTAGTGTGGATTTAATAAAAGTCAAGAGTAGGAACGACAAAGCTTGTCGAAATATACACATCCAAATCCTATAGGTCAATACTTCACGAAATAGCGACTCGAGTGAACTGTGGTATCAGCAGGTAGAGCAGCATGAAATTGAACAGAAAATATCTGAATGCTCGGAAATCTCACAACAACAGAAGGGTGATCTTAGAAGTGTATTGTTACGCTATGCTCGTGTGTTTGATGAAAGACCCGGGGTCATTAGGACGTATCAGTATAGCATGGATGTCCGGCCCCACGACACTTTCTGTAAGAATACCTATTCTATACCTTGGTCACAAAGAGAGGCAGTGGCTCAAGAAATAAAGAAAATGCTCTCGTGGAATATCATAGAGACTTCATTATCGCCTTATTGCAGTCCACTATTAGTGGTCAAGAAAGCCGACAATTCGGTGAGACTCGTTCTCGACGCAAGGGAAATTAATAAGATTATAGTTCCAGTAACCACCCGAGCTGAAAACCTGGAAGAACAGCTGCAGCGTTTTCATGGGGTGCAATATTTAACTAGTGTAGACCTCCGTGGTTCATATTGGCAAATCCCACTATCACCTGATAGTAGGAAGTATACAGCATTCATATTTGCAGGTAGGTCCTACCAGTATTGTGTTCTACCGTTCGGATTGAACGTTAGTGCCGGCGTTTTCATAACTGCGCTCGACACTGTTTTAGGACCTGACCTTCTTGACAAACTCACAGTTTATATAGATGACATATTAATAGCAACACCTACATGGGAAGAACATATAGAGCTTTTGGAAAGAATGTTACAGAGGCTTTCAGCGGCAGGTGTCACAGCAAACCTTAGCAAATCAAAATTTGTGAGAAAAGACATAAAATTTCTCGGTCACATTATTTCGCCGGCAGGGATAAGACCCGACCCAGAAAAACTGTTAGCCATAAAAAACTTTCCCGCGCCGTGCACAAAACGACAGCTAAAGGCATTTGTGGGATTGTGTTCTTTCTTTCGCAGGTTCGTGCCGAACCAATTGCTCAATAGCCCTGCATTATTGGGCCTCTTAAAGAAGGACAAACAGTGGATCTGGACGCCTCAATGCCAGACCGAGTTTGAAAAAATAAAACATGCTTTGGTTAATTCTAAAATACTAGAACATCCTGACATGAGCAAAGATTTCTGTATAGCGGCGGATGCTTCATTTTCGGGACTAGGAGCCTGTCTATTTCAGCTGGACATAGGCGCTAGCTCCGACAATGTTAAGATAATTAGTTTTGCTAGCCGTACTCTGTCAGAATGCGAGCGCAGGTATTCCACAACAGAATTGGAAGCCCTTTCTATTTTGTGGGCTATTAAAAAATTCCACTATTATCTATTTGGCAAACATATACGAATCTACAGCGACCATCAGGCATTAAGCTTTTTACTCACTTGTAGGTTGCTACACAATCGCCTTGCGCGGTGGACGTTATTTTTGCAGTCTTATGATTTTGAAATTATATATGTGAATGGCAAGGATAACGTAATCGCCGACGCACTGTCAAGATTACCACAAGGACTACCTGAGTTCGAAGAATTGGTAGGAGAGAACACAGAATTTAAAGTTATGCTCATCAAGGACACAAAATTCAGGAAATATTTTTTGGATATGTGCAATAATATGGCCAAATTACAGGAAGAAGGTGACCGGTGGAGAAAAGTTAGATTCCAGTTAAACAATAACCCCCCTTTACCCATAAGACAACATTACAAATTACACAAGGATGTATTATTTTACAGGAGGAACATGTACAGCGATACATGGTGCGTTTGTGTGCACGAAGCATACGAGAAAAGTTTAATTTGGCATACTCACTACGCTTGGGGACACTACGGTGCCCGCAAGTGCTATAAGAAATTAAATATGTACTGTCACTTTCCCAATATGCTTCGACGCACACAACAAATTTTGAAAACTTGTATTATTTGTCAGAAGGTTAAGCCTGTCAATCTGAACTGCGAGACAGAGTTGCATCCTATTTTACCAAAAAACGCACTAGAGCTAGTATGCATAGATGCTATGGGTCCTTCACCCTCTGCCAGGGGAGGTGTAAAATATATTATTTGAGTATATGATGTATTTTCAAAGTATGTGAAATTATATGCCACGAAAACAACTGCAGCTAAGCCTATTATCAGACGTATGCTAAACGACTACTTCCCGTCTGTTGGGAAACCACAGGCGATCTTAACAGATAACGCAACCAATTTTACGTGCCATGCTTGTAAAAAATTTCTGAAAGAACAACAGGTTAAACAAATACTGATATCCCGGTATAGCCCGCAATCAAACCCTTTTGAAAGAATATTCCGTGAATTGAATAGGTTTATGACGACATACGTAGCCAACAAGCAGTCTAAATGGATTGAATACTTAAAAAGTTTTTGAACAGGTGGTAAACAATCTCCCAATATACGACACTGCAGTTACGCCGTCAGAACTAATATGCAATAAGAAAGAAAATAATGAGTGGGTAAACCCTATCCCGTCTTTTCCTAGACAACCCGTCGACCTAAATGAAAAAATAAGGCAAGTATTAATCTCTATCACACAACAGGCCCAATGCCGAAAGAAGCATTATGATAAACGGCTACATGGTGTTACCAGATTTATAATCAGAGAAAAGGTGTTACTCAAAACTCACGTGAAATCTTCCTTGCTAGCTAAGAAAAACGCTAAGTGGCAAATGAAATATACTCGTCCGTACGTAATCGCACATATTCCGCACGACGGTTGTTATTTACTTGCATACCCTCACAGTGGTAAGATCAAAAGGCTGTATGCACACAGAGACTTAAGAAAATTCTACTATAATTAAGTATCATACGTCATACCTAATAATGCACAAGTATAAAATAAGTTACTGTAAAAAAAAAAAAGGAACGAGCACGATTAGGATAAAGAAAATACATCTAATGCAGCTAAGTGAATCAGAGCATTTCACTATTTCTGTTTACATTTGTCAGTGAACGTGGACGCAAGACACAGGTAAGCTAGGACATACACGTCAGTTGGTGACTAGCGATGTTTGCCGGCCGCGGTGGTCTCGCGGTTCTAGGCGCCGAGTCCGAAACAGTGGGATGCTACGGTCGCAGGTTCGAATCCTGCCTCGGGCATGGATGTGTGTGGTGTCCTTAGGTTAGTTACATTTAAGTAGTTCTAAGTTCTAGGGGACTTAT
The DNA here is from genome assembly GCF_023897955.1 of Schistocerca gregaria. NCBI lineage: Eukaryota > Metazoa > Arthropoda > Insecta > Orthoptera > Acrididae > Schistocerca > Schistocerca gregaria. Next base: position 3,433,180 of record NW_026061752.1, on the reverse strand, counting down.
GACCACAGCAGTTAAGTCCCATAGTGCTCAGAGCCATTTTGACTAGCGATGTTTAACACGAAGTGTACTTGTAAGTTTTGACGGAATGTTTTTTTGTTTGGTCACAGTGGTATTTTAGTTTTAAGTTTATGTACGGAGGTATCTGGAGCGAACAATTGGCACAGACCTCACAGCAAAATAGATGTAAGTTATTTATTCTTTTTTTTTTTGCCACTTGTGTATCAAGGCAGTAAGGTACAGGGTAAGTTACAAAGAAAAATATTGGACTCCCTAAGGTACAAAGGTTAATTTTGTGACGCAAGTACACGATAGGTTGCTGAGAAAGTATTTTGTGTCTTTGACGTATCCACACCACAAGTTTTTATCTATAAATATATCGCACAAAACACGAACTTAAATTTTTTTTGTATGCTGCAATTATAAAAAAGGATTCCTAACTGCTAATGAAAGTGTAGGGTACTATACATATATATATATATATATATATATATATATATATATATATATATATATATATATATATATATATTTACCATACGCACTGTAACTTGATCTAAGAAAAGTGCACCTAAAGATAGGATACATGAATAACAACTTGTGTGATCTTACTGTCATACAGATAATTTTTTTTTTTAACTTTATATACATGTTTGAATGCAAGTACGATGTTGAGATACAATCTGTGAATGTTAACTGAAGCAAACATAACACCGTCCCTTATTAAAAAAAAATAAAGGAGTATGTATAAGGTAAGTTACAGGTAGCCAACTAGCCGAAAAAATGAGGTAACGCCGAAACAAACACAATTATTTACAGGTGGCGCTCGGCGAGATACTGCGAGACTTCAACCGGCGGGGAAAAGTCATGAAGTTACATTAATGTCACTATGACTGACGATTGACGTAATAAAACATTACCAAGATCACTGAGAAACACACTACGTGATACCAAGTAACGCCAAAGAATTTTAATAATCTATTTTTTTTAGTATGAAAATACGGAGGATGTACGCTGACTTTAGAGGGATGCAGTACATTGATTATATTTTTTATGTGTTTATAATATTTTGACCAATCTGAGCGGAAGATATTTGATGGAAGGAGAAGAAGTAACACAAATATGAACACACAAAAAAACACCATATACGCGAGCACAGACTTTAGAGGCAGTAGCGCACAGCAGCCAAGCTTCATTATTAATCTGTTGTTTGTACTACCTAGCAATTTATGTATAGTGATTTATTTATGTCTGTTTACTCATTTCCTATTATTATTTTATTCCTTTATGTTTATGATGTGTGTGTACCATGCGTTGTTACAAACTTGGGTGACGAAAGGATGAAAGAATCCCCCCCCCCCTCCCACATAGTAACTCGCGGGTAGAGAATGAACAAACTTTGCCTCATTTGTAGACAACTTCTAAAAGCACTTATAGTGCGTTCATGTCCTAGTATTGTTATTTCAATACATAAGTGCATCAGTAGCACGACATAGAGTAAAAAAATGCTGTTGTTCTCAAACGTGTTCTCCTATGCTCTATGAGATATCAGACAGTGTCACGATCGCGAAATATAGTATTAGAGGCACGTACTTTCTGAGAACACAACCACCTACCAATTTATGTAATAAAAATGTTATGAGCAAAAAGGTACGCCGACAAGGTTCAGTAAAAAATCGCTGGAACAAATAACGAACGTGGGCATTTTTCATAAAAGACAAGCTAGTGATATCATTAGCTACAGTTTTGTTTCTGAATGGACAGGACAGTGTCACAATGTTATTCAGTGTCAGTGACCTGTGAGCTATATGCAAACAGACAAGTGAAAATACGTTTCATATCACGAACCTTTTCCTTCGAGGTAAAAGAGACATAGTGAATCGACGAAGACTGCTGCGGTACAAGTGTTTGTGCACTACATAGGACAGTGTGCCGTTGCTAGCCAAAGAGTGAAGTGCAGTACTTAAATTTGTGCAGTGGACTTCGGAGGCACCGAGTGGTCCCTTCCCACAGCCAAGGTGTACAGCAAGTGGAAACAAGTGCGGTTGGTTTTTTTGCAAACTCTGTGAACACTGCTCGAGACACTGAAAAGTTTGGACCGAGACGCGCGGCATCGCTTTACGGCGGTGGGCCCGCGCAACTGCCGATTTCCACACGGCGCGCAGCGCGCCACCAAACTGATTGTTGCGAGTGCAGTTATGTGCATATGACACATTATTGGCTAACGGCATAACATAGAAGGACAATTTAAATGCAAAGCAAAATCTACGTTTAATTGGACACCCAACGAAGTGCCAAGACATGTAGAAACACAGATTCCTGAAACCCGAAATAAAGTCTGACTACCCCAGCTCATGATTTACGCCCCCACGTTACCTTTGAACAACGCCTTTGTTTATATGTATATATATGTATTAGTATTAAGTTAGACTAAGTATTAATCCATGTGAATTTTTGTTTGTTGTTTATATTACCCATGACGAGACAGTAGTAAAATACGGAAAGGATGTCACTAAGCAGATCGTGGAGTAGAAGAGAGAAGCAGTGGAAAGCAGAACCAACTCTAAGCAAGAGCTAACACCTCTTGCTGCCCCAGACACGACTATTAACCCACGAACTAGATCCGAACACTCTAATAAATATGTGACTTTCCTGAAAATTTTTTTTAATAAAAAAAAAGACTTAGGAATTATGAATTTTATGAGCAGCAAGTGTAAAAGAAGACTGTTTATATAGCGATAGACTATGTATAAAACAATGTAATACCTTTGTATAACGCTATGTACCAAGAAATAATAAAATAAATTTGTGTATACAATACAAAAAAAAGAGAAGAAAGAAGGTAATAGGAGGATGTAACAATTATCCAAATGTGATGATTTTGTGTCAAGGACGATGTAATAATTTTGTGTGTATAGTATGTAAGTTTATGTGTGTTTTACATGTGTTCTGTGTATCCTTATATAAATGATTTGTCCTCACTGTCATGTGTCAAAACTGGCATAAAACCATGTTTGTAGAATGAAGTGATCGGGAGAGAGACACTGACAGTGCAATCCCATTACGTGTGAATAACAGACAAGGACTACCAGTGCAAAGTGTTTGGGCTCATTGTCCGCAAAATTGACATTTCTTCAGACAATTCGCCCAAGGGGGCGATGTCAAGGAACTGAAAATATTGTGATTTAATCGCAGAGGTGCTGAAAAATTGTGCCAGTGACACACCAGAGAAATATCTGGTAAACGTTTTATCTTTGAGAGACATAGGAACAATTTCGCCCTTCGTTTTTTATTTCTGGTATGAACGACTACTTTTTGTTCTGATGGGCTGGTGGGATGTCGTACTGTCTAATTACTAGTGTGTGTGTGTGTGTGGTAAGTGAAAGAGTTAAAAGACGCAAGATGTGTTTTATATTATTTTCATCGCACAACAAGCCTTATTCCCATGCCTATGGAGTATTTATGTTAAGCAGAGACGGCGAGTTTTAGATGGAACCGAATATCTTCAAAACGGCGCTGCTCAACAGTAGAGGTGCGTGATTGTGCTCTCTACTTTCCTTTCGTGGCCGCTCAAATTACTTCCAATTCGTTTTGCCGAGACATTCAGAACCTGCAATCTTCTTTTTCTTATAAAAATACTAGTCCGATGCAAAAGAAATACTCTTAGATTTAAATAATTGCCATTCTTTTACCCAGGCCACGGGGAATGATAGAACGTACGTGCCTCTACTCTGAATGTACGTTCGCAATCTCCGAGTGTGTTACGACGAAATTATTTCACAATGAAAATTTCTCATCAGACCGCAACCACTCGCACGCGAATGTACGTACCCTCTGAATGTATCTAGTCAGTCACGCGCGTTGTTCAAAAGTTTTACTTTTAATATTCAGTGGATTAAATTTCCGAAATTAATTTTTGTTCATGCTGCAAATCGTACTTCACGCGAAGTATTTATTACGTAAGTTTCAGGCTCAATTTAATAAAAATAAAGATTCCGAATAATAGAAATAAAGAATAACAATCAGACATATCAAACCTAAAAAAACAGAAAGAGGGAACGTTACATGCTGTACCGCTTTGGCAAATGCTTTATCTGCGCCATTCGCCTTAATCACATCTGAGAGTAATTCTTAATAAAACGTCTGTCGCTAATTGTTCGTCATCACAGATACTGTTTGCTATACCTCCACGACGCGAAACTGATTTCCAAAATTCGTCTTTCTCCTGTGAGGATGGAACTTACGACCCCTGGTTTATCAGACCAGCGCTCTACCACTGAGCTAAAGAGGCGCAGCCTAGCGGTACTCTTGGGTACTTCGTCCTTACGGTCGTCTGCATCATCAGACTTCAGCTGAAAAACACTTCATATTACCGTCCAATATTTGCAGCTATGGCGACCCATTACTGCTTGGCAACACATCTGACACGTAACCGATGTGCTCTCCAAACAACAACACTTGCATTTCAGAACATGTCTTTCATACATGTCTACAAAATCACCTTCACCTTCAAATACAGTTTCCTTGCGAATGACAGAGACATAGGCAAAGTTTAAAGTTCCTATTTCCATTACATCACGTTAATCAGAAAAATGGTAATTTACATTTGCAGCGGAACAAAATTCCGTTCCGCCCAGGGAGGAGCTCGAACCCACGACCCTGGGATTAAGGGTCTCACGCTCTACCGACTGAGCTCGCCAGCTGCCTCGGTGAATACCTCCCGGGTAGCACGTCACACAGTACTCGTTTGGGTTGGGTGGTCCCATACAGAATCTCTCCATGCTGCCTAATGTTTTCCTAACGTCACACTCGTCACGTATTTCACTTTTATTTCTTAATCATTTCTGAGAGGTAGAGGAATTGCATGACAACATGCAGAGCTAGTGGCGTCAAAATTAACACACATACCTGATGTGACTCAAAAGCCGAACGAGTTACTTTCCGACGTTGTTTTAGATGTGCAAGTGCCAGTCAAAACTCGCGGTGACGGCACTCTGCCGACCATTTCGCTAGTTAACACCGGTCTTGTTGTGTGCGTTCCAAGCTCAAGAGCAACTCCAAGCCAAAAATGGTCAACAGCAACATTCAGACGGTTTCGTACTGCACAATTGCTACATTAAAACACTATGTCTCTTTTTCAGAACTGGAAAAACACGAAGCGTGACAGCATTCGAACCTGTAATCTTCAGATCCGAAGTCCGACGCCTGATCCATTATGCCACACGGTCACTGACGACCAACTACGACTTGTATACGACTCATCTCGAAACGCTCAAACCCCTGAGGAATTGTGTTTTCGTTCCACACAGCCGCTGCCCCTTGCTCTTTCCCACCCATTCGTTACATTCAACCTCTTACGAGACCGATCAAATATAGACTGGGAAACCAGACCACACACTTTGTGCTTTCGGAATCGATGGCAGGGCGTCCCTCGCCGCATTTGCTACGATGGCCATTTGGTACTTCTGCAGAAGAGGCGACGGCGGCCTCGACGACGACGACGACGACGACGACCGCGAGGGGATCTGAGACATGTCAGAAATACATCTATAAAATGTAATTCAGACTGTCTCGTCCCACCTTATGCTGTACCGCCTTGGAAAATGCTTTATCTGCGCCATTCGCCTTAATCACATCTGAGAGTAATTCTTAATAAAACGACTGTTGCTAATTGATGGTCATCAGAGATACTGTTTACTATACGGCCACGACGCGAAAGTGATTCCCAAAATTCGTCTTCCTCCTCTGAGGATGGAACTTACGACCCCTGGTTTACTAGATCAGTTCTCTACCACTGAACTAAAGAGGCGCGGCCAAGCGGTACTCTTGGGAACTTCGGCCTCACGGTCGTCTGCATCATCAGACTTCAGCTGACAACACTTCATATTACCGTCTAATATTTGCAGCTATGGCGACCCATTACTGCTTGGCTACACATCTGACACGTAACCGATGTGCTCTCCAAACAACAACACTTGCATTTCAGACCATGGATTTCATACATGTCTACAAAATCACCTTCACCTTCAAATACAGATTCCTTGCGACTGACAGAGACATAGGCAAAGTTTAAAGTTCCTATTTCCATTACATCACGTTAATCAGAAAACGGTAATTTACATCTGCGAGGGGCTCGAACACTCGACCATGGAATTAAGAGTCTCACACTCTACCGACTGAACTAGCCGGCTGCCTCGGTGTATACCTGCCGGCTAGCACGTCACACAGTACTCGTTTGGGTTGGGTGGTCCCATACAGAATCTCTCCATGCTGCCTAATGTTTTCCTAACGTCACACTCGTCACGTACTTCACTTTTATTCCATAATCATTTCTGAGAGGTAAAGGAATGGCATGACAACATGCAGAGCTAGTGGCGTCAAAATTAACACACATACTTGATGTGACTCAAAAGCCGAACGAGTAACTTTCCGGCGTTGTTTTAGATGTGAAAGTGCCAGTCAAAACTCGCGGTGACGTCACTCTGCCGACCATTTCGCTAGTTAACACCGGTCTTGTTGTGTGTGTTTCAAGCTCAAGAGGAACTCCAAGCAAAAAGTGGTCAACAGTAACATTCAGACGGTTTCGTACTGCTCAATTGCTACATCAAACGGTATGTTTCCTTTTCAGAACTGGAAGAACACGACCGTCACAGCATTCGAACCTGTAATCTTCAGATCCGAAGTCCGACGCCTTAACCCATTAGGCCACACGGTCACTGACGACCAACTATAACATGTATACGACACATCTCGAAACGCTCACACCCCCCGAGGAATTGTGTTTTCGTTCTACACAGCCGCTGCACCATGCTCTTTTCACCCATTCGTTACATTCAAACTTTTACGAGACCGACCAAATATAGACTGGGAAACAAGACCACACACTTTGTGCATTCGGAACCGAAGGCAGGGCGTCCCTCGCCGCATTTGCTACGTTGGCCGTTTGCTACTTCTGCAGAAGCGGCGGCGACGACGAAGACGACGACGACGACGACGACGACGACGACGACGATGACAGGCTCTGAGATATGTGAGAAATACATCTACAAAATGTAATTCAGACTGCCTCGTCCCACCTTATGCTGTACCGCTTTGGCAAATGCTTTATCTGCGCCATTCGCCTTAATCACATCTGAGAGTAATTCTTAATAAAATGCCTGTCGCTGATTGTTCGTCATCACAGATACTGTTTGCTATACGGCCATGACGCGCAACTGATTTCCAAAATTCGTCTTCCTCCTCTGAGGATTTAACTTACTACCCCTTGTTTACTGGACCAGTTCTCTACCACTGAGCTAAAGAGGTGCGGCCTAGCGGTACATTTGTGTACTTGGTATCACGGTCGTCTGCATCATCAGACTTCAGCTGACTACACTTCATATTACCGGCTAATATTTGCAGCTATGGCGACCCATTACTGCTTGGCTACACATCTGACACGTAACCGATGAGCTCTCCAAACAACAACACTTGCATTTCAGAACATGTCTTTCACACATGTCTACCAAATCACATTCACCTTTAAAACAGTTTCCTTGCGACGGACAGAGACGTAGGTAAAGTTTAATGTTGCTATTTCCATTACATCACGTTAACCAGAAAAACGGTTATTTACATCTGCAGCGGAACAAAATTCCGTTCGCGCCCAGCGTGGGGCTCGAACCAACAAACCTAGGATTAAGAGTCTCACGCTCTACCGACTGAACTAGCCGGCTGCCTCGGTTAATAAATACAGGGTAGCACGCCACACAGTACTCGTTTATGTTGGGTGGTCCCATACAGAATCTCTCCATGCTGCCTAATGTTTTCCTAACGTCACACTCGTCACGTACTTCACTTTTATTTCATAATCATTTCTGAGAGATAAAGGAATTGCATGAAAACATGCAGAGCTAGTGGCGTCATAATTAACACACATACTTGATGTGACTCAAAAGCCGAACGAGTTACTTTCCGACGTTGTTTTAGATGTGCAAGTGCCAGTCAAAACTTGCGTTGACGGCACTCTGCCGACCATTTCGCTAGTTAACACCGGTTTTGTTGTGTGTGTTTCAAGCTCAAGAGCAACTCCAAGCAAAAAATGGTCAACAGCAACATTCAGACGGTTTCGTACTGCTCAATTGCTACATCAAACGGTATGTTTCCTTTTCAGAACTGGAAAAACACGACCTTTACAGCATTCGAACCTGTAATTTTCAGATCCGAAGTGCAGGCGTGATCGTCGCAGGAAGATCCTCAAGGACATCATCAGAAAGTGACGCACCAGAATCATCGGCAGAATAGAGACTAGCATAATACTGATGAAGAGCACGCATCATATCCTCCTGTGCAATAAGCTGCCGTCCATCATCCACCATAAGAAAAGAGATGAAGGTGCGACGACGTCGAGTCTGATGCCGCAGCAGGTGGTACAAAGAAGTCAGTTCACCTTCAACAAGAGAGTGAGGTTTCGACTTTACTCGCAGACCATCCAACTGTCGTCGTTTGAGGGTCAAGAGCTTTGCTTTAATACGACGAACATCATGGATCCGCAGAGGAGAAGGACCCGCCGCGTCATACAGTTCACGCAGGACAGTGTAGTAAAATTCATACGTGTTCTTAAAATCAAGCGCCCTTGCGGCACAGTAAAAAATCAAAGACTGACGAATCTTGGGCTTGGCAAACGCAGTCCACCAAACGAGTAAGGAGGGGTAACGCGGGACAGAGCGAAGACGTCGCTCCCACACGGCACTTACAACTTCATCAATGGCCCTGTCGGCAAGGTGGGAAACATTTAACATCCACTGGGAACGATAAAGTTTTGCTGGTTGGTGACTAAGATTTACAGTTGCAGTAAAAGCACAATGGTCAGAAAAACTAGTAGGAATAACATCGACAGAAAGAATGTTATCACATAAAAAATCAGAGAAGTAGAATCTGTCGAGTCTACTGCACGAGGACGCGGTAAAATACGTAAATTTCACCAGGGTTGGATATTTGTGTTCCCAAACATCACGCAGGTGCATCGTACGAACCAAGTCATGTAAATCTCGGCAGTAATTGAAATTTGGGGACTGGTCTTCAGGGCGTAAAACACAATTAAAATCGCCTCCGAGCAGGAGACTCCGAGGACTCTTGCGCAAAAGATAAATAAGCTCTTCCTTATAAAAGCGCGATCGAGCCACAGTGCGACCCGAACCAGAGGGGGCATACAAAACAACTAGGCAGATATCAAAAAGACGACAACCAATGCCACGGCCAGAGTCAAGGAATTCAATGTCAGTAACAGGAATACCTTCTCGAAAGAAAAGAGCAGTTCCTGTTGAATTTTCCGGTGCGACATTAAAAACAGTTTGAAATCCAGGTAGAGAGAGATCAGAAAACAATACTTCCTGCTAAAATACTACGTCCGCACAGGAGTCGTAGAGAAACTGCCGCAAAGAGGCAATGCGAACGTGGGACTCAATACGGTTAACATTTAAGGTAAGAAAGGTGTATGCTTGAAGCATGAAGAGAAAATCGAGAGAAGAAATCACCTACACCGACGCATCAACATCACAGTCCATAGCAGGGGAGACGGAGGCATCCGAGGGAAGGGGACTGCTATCCCCTTTCGCGGATCCCTTACGTTTCGGTTTTTTACGAACAGCATTGACGTTCGGCTGAACGCGCAACTTGCGTCGGCTGACGGGCAGGGAAGCGGGAGCCGCCGGTGACGTAGGAGGGTCAAGTTCTGTATCCGACACCACCCGCGCCGGTCCACAGTCAGGGTCCGGGGTCGCGGGGGAAACATCCGACGAAACGGACTGGTCTACACCAATACTAGCTTCCGGCAAACATGGATTACACGGAGGCGAAACGTGAGCAGGAAGCTCCGAAGCTGCTAAGTTGGAAGGAAGCGGAGCAGCTCCGCTGGCAGAGGTATGGGGCAGCGAAGCAGGAAGTTATTGCGGCTCAACTTGTTGTGACAACGAAGACGGTTCGGAAGGCGGTGCCAACAGGCCCGACCGACGAGCCGACTCGAGAGAAGCCGCGTCGGAAGCCGGAGGGGCGTCAGCAGCCGCTACCGGAACAGCTACTTTAGGGGAACAGGGAGCAACTACACTACTCTGTGGCTCGGAGGATGTCGGTCTCTCGGATTGGGGCATCTCGGGGAGATCCTCATCCGTACTATTTCCATCATGTGCGCGACGCCGTTTATTATTCAAAAGCGGCACACCCACCTGAGGAACAGACGGAACAACATCAGATTTGGCACGCAAAGGAGGAAATTCATTGTCAGGGGCGTGCAAAACCTGCGGCGGGGCGCTACTACCACTGGACTGTTCGACACCAAGAGCAGAACCACCGGCAACGAGGTCAGCGACCGTTAACTTGCGACGCTGTTCGAGAGAATTTTTTAACACAAAACCCTCCGCGGACAGTCGGTACGCACGTGGCCACTCTCATTACACAAGAAACAGGTGCCAACCTGACCACTATATGTTACATGGACACGATATCCACCGATCTGCAGGTGCGAGGGAATATTCTGCTTCACGTGCATTTCGACGGAACGAATACCACTGTAACACTGCAGACGATGTTGGCTGGACCAGCGTTCAAGGCGAATACTCTTAACATCACCATACTTGAGTAAACCCTCCTTAAGATACACATTATCCACCTCCGGCTGAAGGTTGTAAACACGAGCACTGGTGTACGTAATGGAAGCATTTGAAAGCAGTACGGTACTGACAGAATCATCCCGATGTCGAAAGAGAACCTGATGACCAAATTTGGAAATAATTTTATCAACCTGAAGGGGGTCCATAAATTTAACAAAGAAAACATAAAGTTCTGTATCAAAATATGCAGTGTGCACCTGATCAGAATTAATGCCAAATGTATCTACTAACCAATCATGAATCACAAGGGAACAAGGTTGCACATGGCGGGTGGACTTGTCGAAAGCAAAACTAACTGTAGCCTGACGAGGAATAACCTGAGACGACATTTTCAAAAAAGTACGCGGTCTAAACCGCTAAACAAAAACACTGAAATACACACAGAAAGTAACACAAGGAACGAAACAACGACGGAGAAAAACTTACAGAAGGTACAACACTACACGTAAACAAACGATATCCCAGTATACGTAACGCTACGGCGGAGCGGAAGACTAGGCACGTTCACACTGCACGGCGTCTGAAGCGGAACCGCCTAATGTTTTCCTAACGTCACACTCGTCACGTACTTCACTTTTATTTCATAATCATTTCTGAGAGGTAAAGGAATTGCATGACAACATGCAGAGCTAGTGGCGTCAAAATTAACACACATACTTGATGTGACTCAAAAGCCGAACGAGTTGATTTCCGACGTTGTTTTAGATGTGCAAGTGCCAGTCAAAACTTGCGTTGACGGCACTCTGCCGACCATTTCGCTAGTTAACACCAGTCTTGTAGTGTGTGTTTCAAGCTCAAGAGCAACTCCAAGCAAAAAATGGTCAACAGAAACATTCAGACGGTTTCGTACTGCGCAATTGCTACATCAAACGGTATGTTTCCTTTTCAGAACTGGAAAAACACGAGCGTGACAGCATTCGAACCTGTAAACTTCAGATCCGATGTCCGACGCCTGATCCATTAGGCCACACGGTCACTGACGACCAACTATAACTTGTATAGGACTCATCTCGAAACGCTCACACCCCTGAGGAATAGTGTTTTCGTTCTACACAGCCGCTGCCCCATGCTCTTTCCACCCATTCGTTACATTCAACCTTTTACGTGACCGACCAAATATAGACTGGGAAACAAGACCACACACTTTGTGCATTCGGAATCGAAGGCAGGGCGTCCCTCGCCGCATTTGCTACGATGGCCATTTGCTACTTCTGCAGAAGAGGCGGCATCGACGACGACGACGACGACGACCGCGAGAGGCTCTGAGACATGTGAGAAATGCATCTATAAAATGTAATTCAGACTGCCTCGTCCCACCTTATGCTGTACCGCTTTGGCAAATGCTTTATCTGCGCCATTCGCCTTAATCACATCTGAGAGTAATTCTTAATAAAACACATCTGAGAGTAATTCTTAATAAAACGCCTGTCGCTAACTGTTCGTCGTCACAGATACTGTTTGCTATATGGCCACGACGCGAAACTGATTTCCCAAATTCGTCTTCCTCCTCTGAGGATGGAACTTACGACCTCTGGTTTCGTAGACCAGTTCTCTACCACTTTTTTTTTTTTTACGCCTTAACCACTTTTTTTTCACATTTCTTTTTTTGCTTGCCTTAGACCGCTTTTTTTTCGTTTATGTTTATTATGTCCTTTTTAGGTTTTTCTTTATTCATATTTTTTTAACACTGTCTTTTCGTTTTTCCTTTGTAATGACCCAGGGCAGGTAGGTGGAGGCGCGTTGGGCAAGGGTCGTATCCCGAGGCCTGGCCATGACGTCTCCTCCTCCCTGCACCGAAGCACAGTGTCACCAATACGTTGCAATTGTCTTTGGTTCGGAGTCTTATGATACCTATATGTGAACACGGGACTTATGAAGCGTTGTCTATCCAAACAGTTATTTTGCCTTCCTGCCAAGATTGTACCTAAGAACTAGCGAGAATGTCTTCCCTGTCATGAAGTTAGCTCAGTATGCCCCTATACCGGTGCCATTAATGATTCAGTCGCAGGAGCGATCAATAGAAATTGAAACTTAACCAACTCCCTGCTTTTCGAAAACAATAGTAAGCATATTCGCAAAGTCCCTCTTAAGGTGTGGGAAAGACTTTTGCGTCCAGTACTCATGAAGAATGTAACCAGTAAACGAAATAAAATCGGTAATACCATGATCATCAACCACTGCAAAAATGTAACGGCCAAGAACCCACATAACGGTGTTGTTCTTGGTCCGGGGATAAAAAACCGTGTCCGGCCAGCAGAGAATATCAGTCTTAAATGCCGATTAGGAGCTCCTGGTGAGTAAAGCCAATTGTCGGCGCAGCCAGTGCCACATGCAATGACGGTCAGCGCAGGTAAATCGGTGTTGGAGTGTGTTGGAGTGTATCAACACAACCACACGTTTGACAAAGCGGAGAGACACATAAACCTATACGATGAAGGCGTTCGTTCGTAGGAATCAGCTGATTAACTACCTTATACCATAGGGAGGCAACAGTTGCTGAATGAACGGGTAAGCTAATATTCGTCCATATGTTACGCCAATTAAAACTGGGATAATGCAAAACAATCGGGTTGGAAGAAGAAGACCGGTGCCATTTGTCAAGCAGGGCTAGCGTAGTAATAACAGGACGACGTTGTAAGTGGAGATCTAGGTAACTAATCTCAATGTAGAAGTCTCGAACATGCCGTAGCTTCGCATTTAGAGGCCCAACGTTAATAGGCGGTGACAAGCTCGCAGGACGAACGACATGGAATAATCGCGAAGTAACAGTCGGGGACTCAGATAATAAAAGATGGAGGGTTCGCTTAACATAAAGGGCAGCAGCCTTGACACGGACATCGGTGAACGACAAGCCGCCCTCAAGACGCGGCTTCGTAAGAACATCACAACGTAATTTAAAAATATGCCCCCGCCAAATATATCTGTTAGTAAGCTGGACCATTTTTGCACCCTGCATTCGGGGAAGCGGAAAAAGCTGAGCAACGTAATATACTTTACATAAAACATAAGTGTCTAATACACGCTTTTTTTGCAGTAGCGGTATCGAACGCCATGAGTGTTCTAATAAAACACCTTGCAGCTTGGAAATGGCCACTTGCCAATTTTTTGCAGCCATCCGAATAGGACAACGTTCAAGATAGATACCTAAATGTGTATGGTGTTCAACAGCTGTAACCCAGGGAACAACCACACGTTCAAAGCCCCGCAAATTAAGGAGCTTGCTTTTACGGGGATTGATACGAGAACCTGAGGCAGCAGAAAATTTATCGAGTTCCATTTTCAACTGCGGGACTTCTGCGGTGGAACGAAGCAAAACAACCAAATTATCAGCATAAGCTGTTGCCGTCTGGGTAACTCCAGAGATCGTAAGACCACGAAGTGTCGAGTTGAGACGTGTGAGGAGTGGTTGAAGGGAGAGAGCATAAAGGGTCATGGATAAAGGACTACCTTGCGGGAAGCCATGTTGAATATCAATGACCTTTGTTAGCTGCCCATTAATGTCAATCTTAGCAGAAATGCCAGTCGTCATATTCTTAAGTACCAGCAGCGCCTGTTCATTAAAACCGAGCCGGTGCAGCAGAAGCTCTAAAAACGAATGGGACACACGATCAAAGGCCTTACTAAAATCAACAAATAAAAGCGCACAGGAAATATTGGTGACAGCGACAATCGACACGACATCACGATACCCCGCCAGAGACGTCAATATGGAGCGCCCTGGAAAGCAGCTTTGACAAGGAGGTATCACAGGTGTAAGCAAGAGGGATAGACGTGCATTAACAGCCCTAGCGGCCGTCTTATAGTCAAAATTTAAAAGGGTTAAAGGACGAAAGTCACTAGCTGTCTTCAAACCAGCAGATTTAGGTATCAGGACAACCGTACCTCTCTTGAAATCGGCTGGAATTGTGCCACCATTCAAGATTTCATTCACAATATCCGTAAAAGCAGGCCCTATAATAGGCCAAAAGCGAACAAAAAACTCCTTAGGTAGGCCATCAGGACGAGGAGATTTGTGAGATGCTGACCAAGCAATGAAAGCTGAAATTTCGTCTGCAGTAAAAGGAGCTAAAAATTTCGCATTATGGTCCTCTGTTAAAACTGATGGGATAGCAGTTAAAATCTCGTCAACATCAATCGGATCAGAATCAGCCGCAGTATATAACGTCTCATAGTAGCAGGTAAGTTCATGGGTTATTTGATTCTGTAAGGTAAGCCGGCGACCATCAGCTGCCATAAGGCCGTCAATCAATACACGTCGACGGTTCTTGTGGTGACGAAACAGATGGTACATAGAAGTCATTTCATGTGCTAACGTGGACGGTGGTTTAGATTTAATCTTCAATCCTTCCATCTGAAGCCGCTTAATACTAAGAAGCTTGGCCTTAATTTTCCGAATCTCAGAAAGGTGGGCACATGTCATTGTAGAATTATCATAAAGTTCGCGAAGCACCGAATAGTAATATTCAAAAGTCAGTTTCAGAACTCGCGCTCTATTATAACTGTAGGACATTAAAGTGCGACGTAATTTTGGCTTCACACAGTGGATCCACCAGTGAAGCTTAGACGGATAGTATCGCAGAGAACGTAAACAAATGTCCCACGCCGTCTGTATTAGAGGTTCGATGTCAGGGTCATCGAGCAAGGAGACATTTAATTTCCACAGCGGCCTATAAAGTTTAAGAGGTTGACGCTCCAAATTAATTATAACAGCAAGGGCACAATGATCCGTAAAACTGGCTGGAATAACATCTACATCTAAAACAGAAACATTAAGGGGATCAGAAATATACAATCGATCAAGTCGACTACTTGAGGTGGCAGTAAAAAATGTAAATTTAACAAAAGTGGGGTGTTTAACCTCCCACGCATCGCGTAGTCGTAATTGACGTACAAGAGAATGTAGCTCGAAACAATAATTAAAATGAGGGGATTGGTCTTTAGCTTGTAACACACAATTAAAATCGCCCCCCAATATCAAGGTCGCAGGATTTTTTCGTAAAAGGTAAATCAGATACTCTTTATAAAAACGAGACCTTTCCTGCCGCTTGCTAGAACCAGAGGGGGCGTAAATGTTAACCAAGGTCGTGTCAAATAACCGACAACCAATGTCCCGTCCCGAGTCTAAAAGCTCAATTTCGGTAACGGGGATACCGTCACAAATTAGGAAAGCAGTACCTGCAGAAAACTCAGGTGCAAAATTTATAATAGTGCGAAAACCAGGAACAAACAGGTGTGCAACGGAGACTTCCTGCAGGAAAACAATATCAGCTGCAGAGTCATAAATAAACTGCTGCAGAGACGCTAACTTCAGAGCAGATTGAATGCCATTTATATTTAAGGATATAAACATGTACGCCAGCAACATCAACCAAAAAATGGGAAGAAAACTCAAATTACACCACACTAGAAGCAACTACATCCATATCATTAACATCAGACATGGCAGAGGGTGATTGTCCAGAATCAACGGAATCAGAGTCGTCCTTCGCATGCTTATGTTTCTTCCGCACCGCGTGGAGATTGGGGGGCACTTTCACCCGACGACGTATCTGATGCACACCAGATTCAAGAGCAGGCGGAGTGGGGGGTTCGAGATCAGGCACGTCAACCAAAGCGTCCGAAGGATTAGCAGGGCGAGAGCAGTCAGAAGGAGGAGCCATCATGGGGAAAACTGCATCAGGAACATCGGCACCGGTTTCAGAATGTGTAGGAGGTGGTAAGATAGGTTTGGAGTCTGCTGATGCGGAGCGCTCAGGTCTAGGAGCGGTTTTCCGACAAACAGCCGTCTCCACCGAAGTGTCGTCAACATGTTGTGATGCCTGTGGCGGTGGGGATGTCAACAACACCTCGACCGAATGTTGTGGCTCTTGCACCGACGGCCTGGCAGCAAGTTTGACGTCATCAGGCAAAGCAGTAGACACAGCGGGAACAGAATCCGAAACAGGCATGGGAGATTCTGGAATTCTCTCATCAGATTCGCAAACCGGCTGCGTAACAGCAGCTTCGTCATCAGTGCTACCGGTATCACTAGCACGACGGCGTTTGTTGTTGGAAACAGACGGAATCGGTATAGGAGCAGCCGATACGTCTGGGCGAGTGGGTAGCGGAGGAAAACCTGCATCAGGGGAGGGTGACACCTGTTGTGAAGAAGCTACTGCAGGAGCCAGGTAGGAAACAGTGGAGGAAGCTGCTGGCACAAGATCGGCAACCGTTAATTTGCGGCGCTGTGCTGGGCCATTTTTAAGCACAAATACCCGCTTAGGGCAATTAGCTCGAACATGACCATGTTCATTAAATAGGAAACATGTACCAAGCTGCCCCTCATAAGTAAGATGTACACGATAACCACATACAACCAGATGGGACGGTATATTAGACTTAATATGCATTTCAACTGATCTGACACCATTATAACATTGCAGCTTATGTTGTGCAGACCAACGTTCATTTCGAATTGACCGAACAGTACCATAACCAAGCAAAGCTTCCTTAAGATAGCTGTTGTCAACTTCAGGGGGTAAATTATACACCCGAACTGTGGTATACGTAATTTCAGCATTTGAGACAGTAACACTGCTAACAGAACCATCCCTATGACGGAACGACACTTCCTCACCATGTTTAATTAATATCTTATCCAGCAAAACCGGGTTCAACAATTTCACAAAAAAGCAGTATAATTCTGTATCAAAATACGCAATATGTACCTGGTCCGATGTAATGCCAATCGTGTCCACAATCCATTCGTGAATTTCCAACGATGTCGGTTGGACATTCCTGGTAGACTTGTTAAACTGAGAGTACACTTCCGCGGAAACAACCGGGAAGCCATAACACTTAATTAATGCGGCAAAAGCCGCAATACAACGCAAGACACAAAACAAACACTAAGGCAAAGAAACAACGAAAAACAGAAGACAAAGAAACGTCACACACAGAAGGTAAATATTCACAACCCGAGGGTAACGGCGAATCGAATACACAGCACGTCCGATCGCTGTCGCGTCTCAAGCGGAACTGCCACTGAGCTAAAGAGGCGCGGCCTAGTGGTACTCTAGCGTACTTCGGCCTCACTGTCGTCTGCATCATCAGACTTCAGCTGACAACACTTCATATTACCGTCTAATATTTGCAGCTATGGCGACCCATTACTGCTTGGCTACACATCTGACACGTAACCGATGGGCTCTCCAAATAACAACACTTGCATTTCAGAACATGTCTTTCATACATGTCTACAAAATCACCTTCACCTTCAAATACAGTTTCCTTGCGACTGACAGAGACGTAGGCATTGTTTAATGTTGCTATTTCCATTACATCACGTTAACCAGAAAAACGGTTATTTACATCTGCAGCGGAACAAAATTCCGTGCCGCCCAGCGTGGGGCTCGAACCCACAACCCGGGGATTAAGAGTCTCACGCTCCACAGACTGGGCTAGCCGGCTGCCTCGGTTAATACCTGCCGGGTAGCACGTCACACAGTACTCGTTTGGGTTGGGTGGTCCCATACAGAATCTCTCCATGCTGCCTAACGTTTTCCTAACGTCACACTCGTCACGTACTTCACTTTAATTTCATAATCATATCTGAGTGGTAAAGGAATTGCATGACAACATGCAGAGCTAGTGGCGTCAAAATTAACACACATACTTGATGTGACTCAAAAGCCGAACGAGTTGATTTCCGACGTTGTTTTAGATGTGCAAGTGCCAGTCAAAACTCGCGGTGACGGCACTCTGCCGACCATTTCGCTCGTTAACACCGGTCTTGTTGTGTGTGTTTCAAGCTGAAGAGCAACTCCAAGCAAAAAATGGTCAACAGCAACATTCAGACGGTTTCGTACTGCTCAATTGCTACATCAAACGGTATGTTTCCCTTTCAGAACTGGAAAAACACGAGCGTGACAGCATTCGAACCTGTAATCTTCAGATCCGAAGTCTGACGCCTGATCCATTAGGCCACACGGTCACTGACGACCAATTATAACTTGTATAGGACTCATCTCGATACGCTCACACCCCTGAGGAATTGTGTTTTCGTTCTACACAGCCGCTGCCCCATGCTCTTTCCACCCATTCGTTACATTCAACCTTCTATGTGACCGACCAAATATAGACTGGGAAACAAGACCACACACTTTGTGCATTCGGAATCGAAGGCAGGGCACCCCTCGCCACATTTGCTACGATGGCCATTTGCTACTTCTGCAGAAGCGGCGGCGACGACGACGACTACGACGACGACGACGACGACGACGACGACGACGACGACGACCGCAAGAGGCTCTGAGATATGTGAGAAATACATCTATAAAATGTAATTGAGACTGCCTCGTCCCACCTTATGGTGTACCGCTTTGGCAAATGCTTTATCTGCGCCATTCGCCTTAATCACATCTGAGAGTAATTCTTAATAATACGCCGGTCGCTAATTGTTCGTCATCACAGATACTGCTTGCTATACGGCCACGACGCGAAACTGATTTCCAAAATTCGTCTTCCTCCTCTGAGGAAGGAACTTATAACCCCTCGTTTACTAGACCAGCGCTCTACCACTGAGCTAAAGAGGCACGGCCTAGCGGTACTCTCGCGTACTTCGGCCTTACGGTCGTCTGCATCATCAGACTTAAGCTGATAACACTTCTTATTACCGGCTAATGTTTGCAGCTATGGCGACCCATTACTGCTTGGCTACACATCTGACTCGTAACCGATGTGCTCTCCAAACAACAACACTTGCATTTCAGAACATGTTTTTCACACATGTCTACAAAATCACCTTCACCTTGAAATAGTTTCCTTGCGACTGACAGAGACATAGGCAAAGTTTAATGTTGCTATTTCCATTACGTGAACCAGAAAAACGGTAATTTACATCTGCAGCGGAACAAAATTCCGTTCCGCCCAGTTTTTTTTCTTTTTTTTTTTTTGCGCCTCCCAACTCCCCTTATAGCCCGTCCTTGCGCTCTCCAATTATGCCTTCTTCGGCGAGCTTCTTTAGCTATAAATAAAAATACGCTGCTTCTTCCAAACTTAGAAGACGAATTTGTTAACTCTTCATGTAGTCTGAAAAGAGGAAACTTCTCGGTACATGTTCCGTGGCCGTCGACGTCCTGTGTAAGACGTGCACGTTCCAGTTGAAGTGATGAAAGCGGAGACACTGAATTCCTAAGTGGAAAATTTCTTGTGTTCATTGACCGCAATCGAAGCATCGAAGAAAAATAAAGTCCTCTTGAAGTGGAAGCTCATGCTTATGACGACAGCGAATCAGTCGCTTTGCGCCTACACTTCATAAATTAAAAATTAGAAAATAAAAGTATGACAGCGTATCAGGCGCATTGCACCGAAAATCGATAAAATAAAGAATTTAGGTTGAAAAAAAGGGAATAAAAAGCAAATAATGCCTGAGTAGTCCTCTCAGCCATAGGGGCGGTACACCCTTCACGCGTTCCATGATATTATGTTCCAAAGCTTCGTGGCGGCCAGTAAATATATTTAATGGTAAAGTATCGACGCATATTATCAAAGGAATAAGTACACTCCCGACCTTTACAAACTGTCTGTCGTCTAAGGAAAAGGAAAACACAATTCTCCCCGACGTGTTAAAAATAAATTAAAATTAAGTAAAAGTCCTCCTTTATTGAAACCCAAATAACTCCGTGGCAGCGTCGTGCGCAACGCATTCGTGATGGGACGCCGATGACGCAGGAATCAGACGTTGGAAAAAAAAGAGAAAGAGAAAACATAAAAAAAAACACTAAACGACAGCGAACACAAAACACACACGAACACAGGATAATACATTGGGAACATTCGTCGTAATTTCCACATGGCAGTTCTTGTACAATAGGCACTCTTCCTGTAGCATTCTATTTGCAAGGACCATGATTTCGTACTCAAAAACAGTTCAGAGCACTGAGGGAAATAAAGATTGCAGCAATGAAGTCCGTATTATAGCAGTCTGTCGTGGGCAAATGCGAGTGCAATTTGCAGGAAATTGGCAAAGAGTTTAAGATAATCGTTCCTGGTTTTAGTAAGGTCATGTTGCGTAGCCAAATAAACCAAAAAGGCATAGTCACCCGTAAGTCTTAAACGCAGGATGGCGAACACAGTGTGAGCCACGATCCATACGGTAGCGGCACGCTTCGTAGGCGGATACGGATTAAAGTCTGGGATCAAATCCGTGTCCGCAGAAAAACTGGCAGCTCTGGTCCGGTTAATAAGTGCGAGCATCCTGGCGGCAAGGTTCCAGATCGACAATGACCGCAGGCACACGAAACGATGTTCTAACGTGTCGTCTTGTCGACAGTCTTCACACAAGCTCGACGGAGATAAATGGATGCGGCGCAGCTTTTCGTTGGTGGGGATAATTCTGTTAACCACTTGGTACCAAAAGCTGCTGACTACCGCTGACAGGTAAGGAGCGTGAACGTGAGCCCACGCCGTCCTCCACGCAGACCGCGGGTAGCGCGCCTCCATCTTATTGCCGACTGGCCGTCCTCTTAGTCCCTGGTAGACACCTTTCACAGTCCGCGTTCGATGGTCAAGTACGTCGGCGGCGAGATAACTTTTCTGAATGTATTCTCGAACATACCGCAGCTGAAACGGTATTGTAGTCGGGTCGAGAGGGGCCACGTCAGACAGAGGACGATGAATATCGAACAAGACAGCCGTTGGGCCAAACGGATCCTGTTCAATGGTGACGCTCGTCCGATGAACGAGCAACGCCGCGGCTTTCGTTGCGAAATGAATAAGGCCGAGTCCTCCCTGTTCGCGCGGCAAAGTACATGTGTCGTAAGCCACCTTGAAAATATGTCCCCGCCACAACAGCCACTAGACTGCCTGAGTTATGGCTCTGCCCAAATTCTTGGGTACCTGAAATAACTGTGCGAGGTACCAAGCTTTGCTGAGCAAGAAAATATTTATTAAAAGCACCCGCTGTGTTAATGCGAGGGTGCGAGTCGCGCACAGGCTAGCCATAGCTCGTATGCCATTTAAGACAATGCGCCAGTTGTAAGACGCAGTCTATAGCAGATTGGGTTGAAAACGAACACCCAAAATTTTGTGTTCCCGTTTCACTGTAAACCACGGGCGTTTGAAGCCCCGCGTCGCCGCATAAACGGGCAGAAAAACCGTCTTTCGGGTATTGATGCTCGCACCGGATGCACGTTCATACTGGGTGAGAACTACGCGTATTGTGTCGAAGTCTGTGGCCGAGGATCCAAGAGGCCAAGGTCATCGGCGTAAGCGCGACAAACGTGCTTCTCATCCCCAATCCGTATTCCCCTGCAAGAACTGTGCAAATTACGCAACAAAGGATCTATGGAAATTGCGTAAAGTGCCATTGACAGAGGGCACCCTTGTTTAACAGAACAGCGGAGTGGCACAGGTTCCGACAAAAATCCATTGATGCTAATCCGTGAGGTGGAATTATTGAAAAGGTTAAAAATCATAGTGATAAACTTTACACCGAAACCAAATTTCTGTAGCACTCGCCGGAGATATAGGTGGCTAACTCTGTCAAATGCCATTGCGAAATCGATGGATAAAATGCCAAAAGGAATTCTATTCGTCGAAGCATAGGCAATGGCATCTCGGTACGTCGAGACAGCACCATAGATAGTGCGTTTCGGCACTGCACAGTATTGAAAGGGACTAATCAGTTTTTTCATGACTAATTTCAAGCGAAAGGAGACACATTTGGTAAAGAGTTTATAAGCGCCATTCAGAAGGGTGATCGGTCGAAGATTGCACAGTTTCCTTGTGACTGTAACCTTTGGAGCCAATACCACAATACCCTCCAGGAAGGACGCAGGGACGTCCACGCCATTTAAAATTTCATTAAAAACATCAGTCAGGGCCGAGCCAAAGAAGTGCCAAAAGTGTAGATAAAATTCCGGTGGCAAGCCATCTGCACCCGGGGATTTATTAGGGGAACATAGTTTTAAGACATCACGCACTTCCTCTACGGTAAATTCTTCAGTGAGGTGACGGCGGTCCCTTACTGATAAGACGTATGGAACGTCATGGAGAAGCTCGGAAATGGCAGCAGCATCCGTGCGTTTCTCACTGAAAATTTCGACAAAGTGACGGCGGGTCTCGGCAAGAATTGCCGCCTGGCTGTAAAGACGCGCACCGTCAGCTGATTCCAGCTCCGTGACGTAACGTCGCGTAGCGCGCCGGCGTTCGCGCAGCTGGTGAAAGACGGAGGGTGCTTCATCGACAAGCTTCCTGGGGGCCCGACTCCGTACGACAGATCCGCGCAATGAGTCCCTTTTCAAGTTAAGAAGACGGTGTTTTATTTGCCGAATTGTCGCCATCCGAAGAGCGGGATTATCTGTGTGCCAGTGGATGGCATCATTTAAACAGCTCTCATAAAATTGCAATGTACATCGCTCCTAATGAGCAACATTCTGACTAAACTCCAGGATGGTCTTGCGTAAAGCCGGCTTAACAGATTCTACCCACCAAGACAAAGTGGAGGCATATAGGCCGCGATATTTCAGCACCCTCTGCCACATACGCACGATAACCGGCGCAAACTGTGGGTGTGAAGTATGTCTCACATTAAACTTCCATAACCGACTTGCGCGGGGTTTAATCGCCAACAGAGAATGAAATCTGCAGACATACGCGCAATGATCGGAAAAAATCACGGGGTGAACACAGGACTCCGTGAGACAGTGCTGTTTCTCCCGAGAAACATAAATTCTGTCAAGCCGACTCCTACCCGTGGGGTAAAAGAAAGTAAATCCCACGTCCCGTGGGTGTAAACAACACCAAGAGTCAATTAAATTCATCTCCGTAACGAGCGTCTGCAATTCAAGGCACTTATACGGCCGCGGCTCCTGATCTCTATCGTCCAGCACACAACTAAAATCGCCGCTCATGACTACAGGCAGGTGGGGGCCCTGTAAAAGGTGACAAACATCACTACTATAAAAAACGCGGCGAAGCGGCTGTCCGTCGGCTCCAGAACGGGCGTACACGTTAATATATCGTACGTTGTTAATCGTGGAAGCTATACCACGACCATTCGGAATTGTAGCAACATTACTAAAATCATGACCAACCCGAATTAAAATGGCAGTACCACAATTACACTCGACATCCAAGTTCAAGAGGACTTGATATCCCGGAATCGAGTGAATTAGGTCTGTCACAACCTCCTGCAAAAACACTACGTCAGCAGCAACGTTATTTAAAAAACCCACAAAACTTGCAAACTTTACATATGACTCCAATTTATTAAGATTTATAGTAGCAACGACAGATGGTGAGCGTGCTACCATAGACTACAGGGGAAAAAAAACTACACAAATTTAAACAAATTAGACTGCGGGAGTGGACCCACCCTCCTCCTCCATATCGTCTGCCCAGTCAGAACGTGCAGACGGTGCAGCCGAAGAAGGCGGTTCTTGTGTGGGAGGTGCAGACGCCGAATCCTGCGAAGAGGGGCGCGTGCGCCGCTGGGGGGTGTCCTCCGCCTTACGCTTAAACGAAAGTTGTGCCGGGTTCGTTGCCTGAGACGTCGTAGTGTCCATCGCTAACGTTGCATCAGAGTGGTGCAACATTTCTTTTAACTGCCGGACAACCTCTTCCCGCCTGTCTTCCGACACACTTGTCGTAGGCGCTGGCTGACTGCTCGCCACAGGACGCTGTGGACGACGTCCTGCCGCAACCGACGGCCGAGATTCGACTACGGGGCGGGGCAAGGGCTTGTGCGCCGACCTTTGCACAGATTTTGGCTTTTGTTTCGACTTTGGACGCGGAACCTGCTTCCATTCCGGAGACGGGCTTCGTTCTCCGCGAGAAAGGGATCGCTTTTCTAAAATCCGTGAACTACTGGCACTGCGGAAGCGTTCGGTATTACCACGCCTCTCCGAAACACTTTCTCGCCGTGGCTTTGGTTCCTGTGTGGCAGTAGCCCCGTCCGGAACACCTTGAAGTACGGCATTTGATGGGGACGAATCCAAAACCACAACAGGGGGAGTAACCACCTGAACGGGTTCTGATCCGGTCCGTTCCGGAACTTCAGGCACAGCCAGAGGCTGAAGTACTACACTAGCTACAGGAACTGACTGCGAAGGGACGGACATGGCTTGAACAGAATCAATACCGGTTGCAATGGGATCAGTATCCACCGCGACCGCAGCAATTAAAGGCGTTGCCATTTCCACGGAACGTGCCAATGAACGGGGAACATCTAACAACACGGCCGCGTATGACGCGTCGTCATCTTGGCCACGGGGCGGCAGCTCCACAGGGCGCCGACGCCAAGGACAATTTTGCCTAAAATGGTCTGTGGCATTACAATAGGAGCAGGTTTGCGGCTGACCACTATACGAAATAAAAGCCCGGTGGCCGGCCATAATCAAAAACGAAGGGACGTGCTTCCTCACAATCATTTTAACACTACTGATACCGTTTTCCACTTGATATATATAAGCGGATGACCACTTTTCTTTCGTAACAGACAAAACTGTACCATAAGGCGTAAGGCTACGAGCTATTGTCTCATTTCTAGTTTCGAACGGAAGATTAAATACTCTCACATTTCTGATACCAAAACCCGCATTTGACAAAGTAACATTGCTAATTGACCCATCAGAGTGTTTAAATTTTCGTACACCACCGTTTTCACTGACGAGGGCATCACACAGTTCCGGACTTTTCAGTTTGACGAAGAAAGAGTTCAGGAACGCGTCTAATTGCAAGCCTAGCACATCACTTTCAGAAAATTTCAAGTCAGTTTTCAGCCACGAATGAATTTCGAAAGCAAAGGGTCGGGTTAAGTTTCTGTCAAATTCACATTGGATATTATTTTCGCGTTCTTCAGAATCCATCGTAACTTACAGTTCAGCTGACTACAGCAGCGAAGAAACAGGCACCGCGCCGAACCGCCGCCAACCGCGAAGCACACGTAAACACCGCACGATACGTCGGAGCGAGCGCGCGATGTGTTCGGGCCCACGGCTCCCAAAAAAGCCTGTCGCTAATTGTTCGTCATCACAGATACAGTTTGCTATACGGCCACGACGCGAAACTGATTTCCAAAATTCGTCTTCCTCCTCTGAGGATGGAACTTATGACCCCTGGTTTACTAGACCAGTGCTCTACCACTGAGCTAAAGAGGCGCGGCACAGCGGTACTCTTGCGTACTTCGGCCTTACGGTCGTCTGCATCATCAGACATCAGCAGACAACACTTCATATTACCGGCTAATATTTGCAGCTATGGCGACCCATTACTGCTTGGCTACACATCTGACACGTAACCGATGTGCTCTCCGAACAACAACACTTGCATTTCAGAACATGTCTTTCACACATGTCTACAAAATCACCTTCACCTTCAAATACAATTTCCTTGCGACTGACAGAGACGTAGGCAAAGTTTAATGTTGCTATTTCCATTACATCACGTTAACCAGAAAAACGGTAATTTACATCTGCAGCGAAACAAAATTCCGTTCCGCCCAGTGTGGGGCTCGAACCTACAACCCTGTGATTAAGAGTCTCACGCTATACCGACTGAGATAGCCGGCTGCCTCGGTGAATACCTAACGGGTAGCATATCACACAGTACTCGTTTGGGTTGGATCTTCAGATCCGAAGTCCGACGCCTGATCCATTAGGCCACACGGTCACTGACGACCAACTATAACTTGTATACGACTCATCTCGAAACGCTCACACCCCTGAGGAATTGTGTTTTCGTTCAACACTGCCGCTGCCCCTTGCTCTTTCCCCCCCCCCATTCGTTACATTCAACCTCTTACGAGACCGACCAAATATAGACTGGGAAACAAGACCACACACTTTGTGCATTCGGAATCGAAGGCAGGGCGTCCCTCGCCGCATTTGCTACTATGGCCATTTGCTACTTCTGCAGAAGCGGCGGCGGCGACGGCGACGGCGACGACGACGACGACTACGACGTTCGTGAGAGGCTCTGAGATATGAGAGAAATACATCTATAAAATTTAATTCAGAGTGCCTCGTCCCACCTTATGCTGTACTTTTTTTTTCTTTATTGTTATTTCATACCTATACATAGGTAGGCCAGAAGTGGCGTAACTAAGCCGCTCTTCGGCCACAGACAAGAACATAGTACAAGCAGTAGGAGATACAAAGGGACATGGAGGTTAAAAAACAGTAGACAAACAGAGTAAAATAACAGAAGCCGTTCACTGTGGAGCAGTCAAGTTAAAAGCAAGTCACACAGCACATAACGGAGAGATACAAAGTAGCACACGTGAACGATGGAGCACGGAACAAGAGACACAGATCCACTAACAGGACGACAAAACACATAATCACTGCGGCGACAATCTCCGGCGGTTGGTGATGCACTTGTCACACGAGTAAGGCCGGGGACCTGCCAGAGGGAAGGAGCGAGGGTAGGAAGGAATGGGGGAGGGTTTGATGCCAATGGGGAGGGGATGGGAGAGGGAGGGGTGGTGTGTGGAAGCCCAGGGAGAGGGGGAGGGGAGGGAAGGAGGGAGGGAGAGAAGGGAGAGAGGGTGCCCACAGGATAAGGAGAGGAGAGGGAAGGCAAGGCTCAAAGTTGGTAGGAGGGGTAGATGGAGGGGAGGAGGGCATCATCTGGGAGGGTGAGTTGGGCGAAGCCACCTTGGGAGAGGGTGTGGAGAGTGTAAAGATGGAGAGCAGGTGGGATACAGGAGTACAGGCGCGGCAGCAGGTTGGGGTGGGAGAGATGGGAGAGACAAGCGGGTGGGGAGGATCAAGGTTGCGGGAGGTGTAGAGGATCCGTATCCGTTCGAGGAAAAGGAGGAGGTGTGGGAAGGGGATGAGGTCATAGAGGATCCGCGTGGGGGAAGGGAGGCGGATGCGGTAGGCGAGGCGGATCGCATGGCGTTCAAGTATTAGAAGGGA
This sequence comes from Schistocerca gregaria, assembly GCF_023897955.1. Lineage (NCBI taxonomy): Eukaryota > Metazoa > Arthropoda > Insecta > Orthoptera > Acrididae > Schistocerca > Schistocerca gregaria. Next base: position 3,405,636 of record NW_026061752.1, on the reverse strand, counting down.
TTGGTAAAAGGTAGGAGGGGCGGAGATCCAGGCGGGATGGGCATAACAAAGGATAGGACGGATGAGGGATTTATAGGTGTGGAGGACGGTGGACGGGTCCAGACCCCATGTGCGGCCAGATAGGAGCTTGAGGAGGCGGAGTCGGGAGCGTGCCTTGGCTTGGATTGTCCGGAGATGAGGGGTCCGGGAGAGGTGACGATCAAGGGTGACGCCAAGGTACTTGAGGGTGGGGGTGAGGTTAATAGGACGGCCATAAATGGTAAGATAGAAATCAAGGAGACGGAAGGAAGGGGTAGTTTTGCCTACGATGATTGCCTGGGTCTTGGAAGGATTGACCTTGAGCAACCACTGGTTACACCAAGAGGTGAGCCGGTCAAAATGGGATTGGAGAAGGTGCTGGGAGCGTTGCAGGCTGGGGGCGAGGGCTAGGAAGGCGGTGTCATCGGCGTACTGGAGAAGGTGTAGGGGGTGGTGCAGGCGGAGGCATTTCCGCCGTATAAAGAAGGTAAAGAAGAGGGGAAAGGACGGAGCCTTCGGGCACAACGGCGGAGGGGTAGAAGGTGTAGGAATCCTTGTTATGGATGGTGACATAGGAAAGACGGTGGGAGATGAAGGAGGCGACCAGACGGACGCAGTTTATGGGAAGGGCAAAGGTTTGGAGCTTGAAGAGGAGACCAGAATGCCATACACGGTCATATGCGCGTTCAAGGTCGAGGGAGAGGAAGATGGCAGAGCGACGGGAGTTGAGTCATTCTGATAGGAGGTGAGTGAGGTGAAAGAGAAGGTCATCGGCAGAGAAGGATGGCCAAAACCCACAATGGGTGGAGAGAAGGAAGCGGTGCTGGTGGAGGTGCTGGTGGATGCGGCGGGTAAGAATGGATTCCAGGACCTTGCTGAAGACCGAGGTAAGGCTTATAGGACGGTAGGAGGAGACAGCGGAAGGTGGTTTATCAGGTTTGAGGAACATCAGGATCCGGGAGGTTTTCCACAGGTCGGGGTAGAAGCCGGTGGACAAGACCACATTGTACAGTCTGGCCAGGGTGGAGAGGAAGGAGGCGAGAACTTCACGGAGGTGACGGTAAGTAACACGGTCGTGACCAGGAGCGTTGTTGCGTTTGGTGCGGAGTATAGCTAGGATGTCTTGAGTAGTGATAGGGGTATTGAGTTCGGTGTGTGTAATGTTGTCCAAGTATTGGAAGCCAGGAGCGAGTGGAGGGACAGAGGTGTCAGTTCGATCGTGGACATCGGGGAAGAGGGAATAATCGAACTGTGGATCGTCAGGGACGGTAAAGATATCCGTGAGGTAGGAGGCAAAATGGTTGGCCTTACTAAGGTTGTCAGGAAAGGGACGGTCATTATGCAGGAGAGGATAGTATGGGTGGGGGGGGGGGGTTAGATCCGGTAAAGGCGGCGGAAGGCAGACCAGTACTTGGACGAGTTAAGAGGTAGGGTAGCATTAAGACAGGTGCATGTCTGTCGCCAGTCCCGGCGTTTCTTAGCCGCGAGCAAGTTCCAGATGTGTCTCTGGAGTTGCCGGTGACGTCGTAGTGTGTCCCGGTCACACGTGTGAAGGAAGGCATGGTAAAGACGACGGGATTCTCGAAGGAGGAGGACGGCCTGTGGGGGTAAAGTGGGACGGTGCGGGTGGATAGCGATGGTAGGGATGTGGGCCTCCACGGCCTCAGACAAGGTCTGTTGGAGAAAGGACGCGGCATGGGCGATGTCATCAGGTTGGTGGTAGGTGAGAGGGTGGCTATCGACTCGGGCAGTAAGGGTATCCCAGTAGGCATTCCACTCGGCATGGGAGTAATCATGGACATACTTGGGGGGTGGGTCAAGGCGAGGGTCGGGACGGGGACGACGACCGTCAGATATGGTAAGGAGGACAGGGAGATGGTCACTGCCAATAGGATCAAAGACGTCCACCGCGATGCGGCCAAGGAGGTTGGGGGAGGCCAGGACAACATCGGGAGTGGTATTGGATTCAGGGCGGGTGTGTTGGGGAAGAGGAAGGACATCTCCTTGGAGGGTGGCGAGGACCGATGCCACCGCTGTAGCTGGGCAGCGGAGAGACTATGGATATTAAGGTCGGCAGCAATCACGTAGGAGGAGAAGGTACGGTCGATGTGGGAAAGGAAGTCGAAAGGAATAGGGGCAGTGGAGAGGACATAAATGGTGGCACAGGTGATGGTGAGGCCGGGGAAGAAGAGGCTGAGGATCAGATGTTCTGTGGGGTCAGGAAGGAGGGGTTGGAGCCGAACAGGGATCTGGCAGTGGTGGCCAATGGAGACTCCACCACACGCTATTGGGAGGGGATTGTCGGAGCGATGAAGGAGGTAGGGGGAGGTGTGGACGGTGAAGTGGGGCTGGAGAAAGGTTTCGTTCAGGAGGAAGGCATCCACGCAGTGGGTCGTGAGTGTATGCAGAAGGAAGTTCTTGTTGACAGGAAGGGAGCGGATGTTATTGAACAAGATACGGTGCTGTCGCGCCATGATGGGAATTTAGACGAGGGTGTCAAGACGTGAGAAGGTGAAGTGAGCCTGGTTATGGGAGTAGGTGGCATAGGTATTGAGATGGAACACGGAGCATGCGGCGAGGGATATCTGCTGGAGGGTGTGGGGGTGCTGAAAAGGATGGACGTTTTGGAGGACAATGGTGACAAAGCGGATGATGTCCTCGGCGGTGGGGGGGGGGGGGGGGGACGAAGTGAGTTACCAGGGGGGGTAGGGTCATCCAGAGGGCGGACAGGGACGGCGAGTTCAGGAGTGGAAGGGGCTGGTCTAGCCTTGCATTTCTGGGAGTATGTGGGGTGAGGGAGGTTACAGGTGTTGCAGGATGGAGGGGACTGAAGGTTGCGGCACTGCCGGAGGAAGTGAGCTTGTTTGCAGTGCGGGCAGACAGGGGCCTTGCGGCACTCAGATGTTGGGTGTGCATTATAGTGCAGGCACCTCTGGCATCGGATGGACTGGGGAGGGGAGCGGGAAGGGTCGACCTTGTAGCGGCGGTTGAAGAGGAGGGCACCCTCCTTAAGGAGAAGGTCGATCGAAGGAGCGTGCTCAGAAAAAACCCGCATAAGGTGGGTGGGGCCGGCAGGGTTGTGGATCCAGCGAACGGAACGAAAATCGAGGTAGGGATGCGCCTTAAGCTCTGCCAACACCTCCTCCTCCGTGATCGTCGGACTAAGCCGAGTGATCACGGCGGTGAGGGTTGGCGGGCGACGCGGGGGTTGGGGTTGACGGGAGGAGGAAGAGGAAGGAGCAGGGGCGAGAGAGGCATTGGGGCCGAAGCGGGTAATGGGGATGCAGGATAGGATGTCGGTGTGGAGGGTGGGGCTAGAGGAGGCGATAAGGACGGAGTCCCTACGAGGGGTGAGAAGGGAGATAGGGGCGCCAGGAAAGTGTTGGCGGAGGAGCAAGGTGAGGTTGCGGGCCTCCAGGAGAGAGGGATATGGATGGGAAAGGAGGTATCTGTAGGAGGGGGTGGTAGAGGAAGCGGTAGAAGGGGCGGGCGGGGAGACATCCATGACATCTTTGGGGGGAGGAGGGGGAAGGGGCTGTGATTTCTTGGGAGTGGAGTAGGCAGTGGTGCCACTTGGACGTTTTACAGGAAGGGAAGAGGGGCGGGGTACAGGAGCAACCAGGAGATGGTGGGAGGAGGCAGGTCCCGGCAGTGGTGCTGGGGCCGGTTCTGCAGATGATGCAGGTGCGGGCGCAGGTGCTGGTGCCCGTGCTGGTGCTGGTGAAGGCGCGGCATGGGTGGTGGCTCTCCGAGCCACAACCCTGGCGGGGGCTGCATGAGCGGATGAAGTGGCGTGGGGGAGTGGAGGGAAGGGGTCAGGTGAGGTGGCTGGGGGAGAAGGAGCGACAAAGGGAGCTGGGGAGGGAAGGGTGAGGAGGTTTGGGATGTAGGGGGCGGGGGTTTTTTGAGCACACCAAGTAATGGTGGTGGCAGCTGCTGAGTGGGAGGTGTAAGTTATGGCTGTGATAGTGGCGGTGGTTGTAGGGGTGGTCATGGTGAAATGAAACAACTGAACGGGAGGAGGGAAAAAGAAACACTAAACGAAGACGAAGATGAAGACGAACACTATACTACACTGCACAAGTCCAGGAAGACGAAGACGGCGGCGGCGGCTGCTGCTGCGACGGCGGGGAGCGGGGTCCGGGGCCCCGCCCTGCTGCTGCGGCGGCGGGGGCGAACGGGCTCGGTGGCGGGCTGGCGGAGGCGGCGGCGATGACGACGAACGGGGCAGACTGCGTCAGCCGGCGACGAGAACGGCGAGCAGGAAGGGCTGCACCGGCGACAGGAGTCGCGCTGCGGGGGCGGCGGCTGCTGCTGCTGCTGCTGCTGCTGCTGCTGACACTGGTGCCTGCGCTGCCGGAACTGCGACGGGAACCGCTACTGGAACTGGAACTGGAACTGCTGCTGCTGCTGCTGCTGCTGCTAAACCTATCGCTTCGACGATTGCGGAAATCAATCCTCGAAGGGCGCGACTCTCTCGAGTTCCGCCGAAGAAAGTATGCTGTACCGCTTTGCAAATGCTTTATCTGCACCATTCGCCTTAACCACATCTGAGAGTAATTCTTAATAAAACACCTGTCGCTAGTTGTTCGTCATCACAGATACTGTTTGCTATACGGCCATGACGCGCAACTGATTTCCAAAATTCGTCTTCCTCCTGTGAGGAGGGAACTTCCGACCCCTGGCTTGCTAGACCAGTGCTCTACCACCTAGCGGTACTCTTGCGTACTTCGGCCTCACTGTCGTCCGCATCATTAGACTTCAGCTGACAACACACTTCATATTACCAGCTTATATTTGCAGCTATGGCGACCCATTACTGCTTGGCTACACATCTGACACGTAACCGATGTGTTCTCCAAACAACAACACTTGCATTTCAGAACATGTCTTTCACACATGTCTACAAAATCACCTTCACTTTCAACAAAGTTTCCTTGCGACTGACAGAGACGTAGGCAAAGTTTAATGTTGCTATTTCCATTACATCACGTTAACCAGAAAAACGGTAATTTACATCTGCAGCGGAACAAAATTCCGTTCCGCCCAGCGTGAGGCACGAACCCACGACACTGATGTTAAGAGCCTCATCCTCTACCGACTTTTTTTGTTTTTGTTTTGTTTTTTTAATTTGTATAGTCGTTTGTTTCCTATCCATCCTCTTTGCTCGTTTTTGCTGTCTGTTTTGCGCTTTTGTTTCATTCAAAATGAACCAAATTTAATATGTCGTAGAAATAACTGCTCCTGGGAAGGACATAGTCTTGATCTCATACGTGGCTTTATTCATAATCTCAATGAGACAAATGGAAGTCTTTGCAGTGAGTATATCCTTGATTGTAGTACAGGAAAATCTAATTGTTATAACAGATATGCATGTTATCCACGTCCTACGGCATCTCAAGGACGATGTGAAGAAAATTTTGAAATGTTGACTGATACCGGTGCCCATATTTGTTGGTTGTGCGCCAGTGTTGGTGTGAGAGATATACTTGAAAATTTAAGACATTAGGGGCACTGCCGGACAGAATATAGTGGATAAAATGTCCCATGAGCCATAGGTAGCTGTTATGTTTGGCTGCAGGGAAGAGTCGGTAATCCGGGCGCAGAATGTCGTGGATCTGAATCGCATGAGGCGGAGTCCGGTTGAGCACAGCGAGTTTTTTGCCCGTCCAATTCCAGATGTGCCCTTGATCCTTGCAGACAAACAGATGTGCAATAGTCTCAACCATGTGGCACAAGTCGCAGTAGGGACTGGGTGCAAGATTAATCCTGTGCCGCTTTTCTTTCGTCGGAATTGTTTCAGCGACCACGTCATACCATTTGGAGCGAACATCTGTCGGAAGCGTTGGATTATGGATGTTAGCCCAAACGAGGGACCAATTGCAAGCCGGATACTTCTTTTCCAAGGGGCCAGGCAGTGACGGCCGAAGTAAGTGGCGGTACAGTTTTACTGTCGGCTTCTTGAAAAGCTCGTCGTCGAGATAGCTAATTTCAAGGTAATACAGTGCTATATGCTGAAAACGCGGGCCGACGTGGCCAATGTCCACAGGCGGAGATAAGTTTCGAGGGCGGGACAGTTGATAGAGCCGCTTCGTGACGGTGTCCTCGCTGGCGGTGAGTATCTGCCATGAGCGTTTCAGATACAGAGCCAGGGCATGAACGCCGGGGTTTTTCAGCCCAAGGCCTCCCATATCGCATGGCAGTGCTGTCGTGGTGAAGGAAACCTTAAAAATATTGAGCTTCCAGACGTACCAGGCGGCCGCCGCTAGGAGTGATCTTGCTACTATGGGTGGCATAGGTAGGACGGCGGCAACAAATTGTAATTTGGAGAGGGCATAAGAGTTGACGAAAAAGGCTCGCTGCAGACGATCGAGGTGTCGCATGTTCTGGTCGCGCAGGAGTGCTTTTATCGCCTGAATTTGGGGTATCCAATTCTTGTGAGACATGTCCAGAGGCCGGGCAGTGACGTAGAGACCAAGGTGTTTTCTAGTCTGTACACAGGGCAGCCAAGCGTCGCCTGTGATAGGTCGTTCTTGACCAAGCGTTAAGGCGGCGGATTTATTGACGTTTAACATGGCACCACTATCTCTTTGGAATTCCTCAAGAATGCGTTTCACTGCGGTGACATCGCGGACGTCGTTAAGAAGCACGCTGACATCGTCTGCGTAAGCTTGGACCACAGACTTGATACCATAAAAATGGAATCCAGGGAGGCTATGATGTAGATGGCGCAACAAGGGTTCCATGAGGATCGCATAGAGCGTCGTTGAAAGAGGACAGCCTTGCTTGATACCCCGTGAGAGCTGGACGTACTCCGTCAATGTATTATTGATCAGGAAGCGTGTACGGGTACCACTGATACAGTTGTTGATGAGGTGGATAAAATTAAGACTAAAGCATAATGATTCCATCACGCCGCTGAGATAGTGATAGTCAGCTCGATCGTAAGCCTTATCGAAGTCAAGAAATGCTATGGCCATAGGAGTGCGGGTGGCCCAGGTGAGGGAGACGAGGTCCCGATAGAGCGGCAAAATGGTGGACAGCGACCGACCACGGATCGCACTCATTTGGTATGGTCCCAGAAGACAGGGTAACAGCTGTCGTAATCGGGCATTGAGGGCGCGCGTCAGAAGCTTAAAGTCGGCATTGAGCAGAGTAATGGGCCGCAGATCTTTGGTGGTGGTCGGCGTCGGCGTCTTAGGTATTAAAACAGTTAACCCCTCTGTGAAGGCTGGGGGTAGAGCAATCCCATGTAGTACTTCATTGTACATCTCCGTGAGTTTGTCCCCTAATATAGGCCAATATTTGACGTAAAACTCGACAGAGAGCCCGTCCGTGCCCGGAGATTTATTTCGTGGCGCAGCAAGCAGGGCATCCTTCAGTTCTTCTTTGGTAAAGGGAGCAAGCAAGTCCCGATTGAGGTCGTCGGTAATGCGATACGGCGGGGGTCCAGAATGATACCATTCTCGCACTTTCTCATGAGGTACACCAGCACGGGTGTAAAGTGCAGCAAAGTGGTTGGTAACATGGTTTTTGATGTCTCGCTGTAGGGTATAACAAGCACCGTCTGCATCCTGCAACTTATGAATAAGTTTCCTGCGCGCTGCATGTAACAGTTGGACGATATGATGGACAGACGTGTGCTGTTGCGGCAAGTTTGTGAAGTCACGTGCTCGAATCTGGTGGCCGATGGCGGTGCAACCCGTCAAGGATGTAATCTTGGCTTGGAGTCTGCGTACGTGCGTGATGTTATTAGGCACCTGATGATAATCCCGGTACAATTCCCGCAGGGCACAGAAATAGATTTCAGTGATTTCCTTCTCACCGCGCGCACGAAGCCGGGCGTGGTGCTTGATGCAAGTAATGAGTTTCCCCTTTGCATGAAGCGTCCACCAATCAATCCACGTGGGGTACGTGGGCCTGCTTGATGTTACGGAGTGCCAAGCTGACAGGATCTCACGCTCTAAAGTGGCGTCTTGTAAGAGGCGACAGTTGCGTTGACATCGTCCGAAGCCTCTATAAACTTTCTGCGGTGAGTGATTAAAGACGATGTGGTAAGCGATATGGTCACTGAAATTAACGGGCCAATATTCGCAAGTTCCCACGTCGGCTAAAAGACCGCGTTGCACATATATGCGATCTAACCTGCTGGAAGACGTCTGCGTAAAGTGAGTAAAGGCAACTTCATCTGGGTGTAAGGTCGCCCACGTGTCGACTAACTGCAATTCTGTAACTAGTGTTAGCAGTTCTTGGCTGAAGTTAAAGTTCGGCGTTTGATCGGTGCGGCGCAAAATGCAGTTAAAGTCACCACCCATAATAATACGCAGACGCAAGTCGGTGATTAGATTCGGTATCTCTCCCGTGTAAAACTCCCTCTTCGCCGCTCGCGCGTTGGAACCGGAAGGGGCGTACACATTAAGAAGGAGTACATCATGGAACTGTGCGGCAATGCCTCGTCCGGTAGGTAACATGGACAAACAAGAACATTCAATGCCTTCCCGATACAGAATGATCGTACCTGCCTCCGTTCCTACATTGACAATGGCGTCATAACCGGGGACGTCGGCTAGGAGCGGAGTCAGTGCTTCCTGTACGAACGGCCCGTAAATATTGTCGAAGGCTGTGGATTTTTGCTTGAGAGACAATGCGGTTAACATTCATGGTAGAAATCTTATAGGATTGTCGTGAACGGAGCGATGTGGGACGACTGGTCATCTGCAGATGAAAACAGGTACGATTTTTATCCCTTCAACAGTCGTCCGCTTCGGAGGTCGAATAAGTGTAGACGTCGCCGTCCGTGGACGCTGCATTGCGCCGAGACGTAAGCAGCGTATCTCCAGTTGCCATCGGTTCTTCACGCTCGGTATTGCCAGTCATATCTTCAATATCATCCTCCCAATTATCGACAGACACAGCCGTCGTCGCGCCTGCTGCAGCAGTTCCGGAACCGCATTGCGGGCCGTCACCCTGCACATCTGCAACTTAGGCCGTCCGCGATGGAGCACAAATATGTGCCCTCCCCGTGTCAAGGTTGGAGACATCATCGTCAATATTCATGGGTGAGGCCAACGACGGAAGAGAGTCTTCGGTCCCCGAAGTGTCATCGCAGATCATGCGGCCCGCGTGTTTGGCCTTTTCACGCAAGGGAGGTGCCGATTGGGCTGCCGCAGGACGAGCGATCCGATTTTTCTTGTGCTTTTTCGGGGAGGACCTACTGACAGAGGCTTCCGCATTCTCTAAAGGAAGAGGAAGAGTCTCTGTCTCTTGCTGGCTGTCAGTGGCGGTAGTGGCCGCCTCCACAACGTCAACCCTGGCTTCCTCACGTGAGGCATCACGGGGCACCGCGGCTAGCAAGCCAGCGACCGGCAAGGCTTCCTGAGTGGTACAGATTTCCATAGGTACATCTCCGCCATTCGTAACATCGGCCACACTAAGTCCGACTTCCGCAGCCGACGCAGTGGGTGTATTTGCACGGACCGCCGCTACATAAGTAGTCGGTAATATTGTCAGTTGCGGGGGAGGGCCCAGTTCACCCGCAGGCAGCTGCGTTACATGTCGTTGGATGCACTGTGCCCGGACGTGTCCCGTGGAATTACAGCCTGAACATGTACGAGGCTGTCCCTCATACATGATTATCGCCCTATATCCACAAATCGTTAGGTAGGATGGAATATGCCATTGCAATTCGATCTTAATTTGCCGCACACCGTTCAAAACAGGGTACTTATGGAACGGAGCCCACTTTTCGGCAATTTTACTGATAATTTTGCCGTAGGACTTAATAGAAGCATTAATTTGTTCAGCCGTGATTTCAAAAGGCAACTCGAAAATCATGACGGTGCGAATACCAAGACCAGCGTGGACAACAGTCACCTCACCAACATTCCCGTCACTGTGTCGAAATTTATAGGTACCGCCACATGAATCGATGCTTTTGTCGCACAATTTTGGGTCACGCAATTTGATATAAACTGTGCTACTGACAATAGACAAACGGATACCAATGCTATCGGTGGGAGGCAATTTTACGTCTTCATCGAGAAATCGTTCGACTTCGTAATATTTCGGTCGAGAAAAACTTCCATCAAACATAAACCTCATATTATCTTTCCGCTCTGGGTGATCCATGTTAGGTTCTATTCGTTAACAACAAGATGTTATGCGCGCCGCAACGGCCTTCGACTCACCACGTGCCGCACCGCAGGACCGCAGCTGAGCACGTAAACGACGCTCCAGGCACGTCCGACCTGCACGACGGCCGCGCCTCGACACTAAATTTAAACTTTTCACTCGAGGGAAGACTTGAACCAAGGACCTCTCGTTCCGCAGCTGCTCACGCTAACCACGGGACCACAGCGATCTTCGCCGACTGAGCTTGCAGGCTGCCTCGGTGAATACCTGCCGGGTAGCACGTCACACAGTACTCGTTTGGGTTGGGTGGTCCCATACAGAATCTCTCCATGCTGCCTAATGTTGTCCTAACGTCACACTCGTCACGTACTTCACTTTTATTTCATAATCATTTCTGAGAGGTAAATGAATTGCATGACAACATGCAGAGCTAGTGGCGTCAAAATTAACACACATACTTGAAGTGACTCAAAGGCCGAACGAGTTACTCTCCGACGTTGTTTTAAATGTGCAAGTGCCAGTCAAAACTCGCGGTGACGGCACTCTGCCGACCATTTTGCTAGTTAAGACAGGTCTTGTTGTGTGTGTTTCAAGCTCAAGATCATCTCCAAGCAGAAAATGGTCAACAACAACATTCAGACGGTTTCGTACTGCTCAATTGCGACATTAAACGGTATGTATCTTTTCAGAACTGGAAAAACACAAGCGTGACAGCATTCGAACCTGTAATCTTCAGATCCGAAGTCCGACGCCTGATCCATTAGGCCACACGGTCACTGACGACCAACTATAACTTGTATACGACTCATCTCGAAACGCTCACACCCCTGAGGAATTGGGTTTTCGTTCAACACTGCTGCTGCCCCTTGCTCTTTCCCACCCATTCGTTACACTCAACCTCTTACGAGACCGACCAAATATAGACTGGGAAACAAGACCACACACTTTGTGCATTCGGAATCGAAGGCAGGGCGTCCCTCGCCGCATTTGCTACGATGGCCATTTGCTACTTCTGCAGAAGCGGCGACGACGACGACGACGACGACGACGACCGCGAAAGGCTCTGAGATATGTGAGAAATACATCTACAAAATGTAATTCAGACTGCCTCGTCCCACCTTATGCTGTACCGCTTTGGCAAATGCTTTATCTGTGCCATTCGCCTTAATCACATCTGAGAGTAATTCTTAATAAAACGCAAGTCGCTAATTGTTCGTCATCACAGATACTGTTTGCTACACGGCCACTAAGCGCAACTGATTTCCAAAATTCGTCTTCCTCCTGTGAGGAGGGAACTTACGACCCCTGGTTTACTAGACCAGTGCTCTGCCACTGAGCTAAAAAGGCGCGGTAAAGCGGTAAGTTTCGTACTTCGTCGTTATGGTCGTCTGCATCATCAGACTTCAGCTGACAACACTTCATATTACCGACTAATATTTGCAGCTATGGCGTCCCATTACTGCTTGGCTACACATCTGACACGTAACCGATGTGCTCTCCAAACAACAACACTTGCATTTCAGAACATGTCTTTCACACATGTCTACAAAATCACATTCACCTTCAAATACAGTTTCCTTGCGACTGACGGAGACGTAGGCAAAGTTTAAACTTGCTATTTCCATTACATCACGTTAATCTGAAAAACGGTAATTTACATCTGCAGCGGAACAAAACTCCGTTCCGCCCAGCGTGGGGCCCAAACCAACGACTCTGGGTTAAGAGTCCCACATTCTCCCGACTGAGCTAGCCGGCTGCCTCGGTGAATGCCTGTCGGGTAGCACGTCACACAGTACTCGTTTGGGTTGGGTGGTCCCAAACGGAATCTCTCCATGTTGCCTAATGTTTTCTTAACGTCACACTCGTCACGTAATTCACTTTTATTTCATAATCATTTCTGAGAGATAAAGGAATTGCATGACAACATGCAGAGCTAGTGGCGTCAAAATTAACACACATACTTGATGTGACTCAAAAGCTGAACGAGTTACTTTCCGACGTTGTTTTAGATGTGCAAGTGCCAGTCAAAACTCGCGGTGGCAGCACTCTGCCGACCATTTCACTAGTTAACACCGGTCTTGTCATGTGTGTTTCAAGCTCAAGAGGATCTCTAAGCAGAAAATGGTCAACAGCAACATTCAGACGGTTTCGTACTGCACAATTGCTACATTAAAACGATATTTTTTTTCAGAACTGGAAAAACACGACCGTGACAGGATTCGAACCTGCAATATTCGGATCTGAAGTCCTACGCCTTATACACACACACACACACACACACACACACACACACACACACACACACACACACACATATAAAGCTAGTGTATGGAAGTCTGAAAATTCCAGCGCCGGCCAGGTTTGAACACTGGCCCGGCTGGGGCTATTCGCCCCAGCCGAGGCGCTGGAACGTTCCAGACTCCTTACCACTTTTTTTTCATTTTTTTCATTAGTTAACCCTTTTATGAAATGGAACTAAAAAAAAGAACCAAGTGCCACCGCCACTTTTCATCCTAAAAAAAAAGAAGATAAATCTGTTCCACTTCAGGCGTTGGCTCCTGACTGAACCTACCCCAGAGAGCTGTCTATCTACCAGGGTAAATATAGGAAATCAAGGTTAGGGCTGTCCTTACAAACAAAACAAAATCTTATTTTTTCTGAATTTTATTTTTTTATTGTTGCTATGTTATTTTTTTTGTTTTTGTTTAGTTTTGTTGTGTCATTGATCAGAGGCCTTCTGCGCCCCGCTGGTAATATGTTGAGTCACGTCTTCTCGAAATTTATGTGTTCTGTTCAATTTCTCAGAAATGTTCATTGGTTCAAGCAGGAAACGTTCCTCTCTCTTGACTTAATACATTCCAGCTGCGAGGCGGGTCGTGGAAAGCACTCCCAAGGAAGTTCGAGAAAAATTGTTTGTATTTTGGGTGACGGACAACGACATAATGACTGTCATTGAAGTATGTCCAAAAATCGAGTACAGAGTCTACAGTTTGTCCAAATAGGTAGTGAATGGCATGTCCGCGAATCCAATTCACAGCATTGGTCTTTGTCCGAGGAAAATATTCACGATCCGGAAATAATAATGAAAGGGGAGTAATCCGATCCGGAATGTCCCGCGTTAGAAAAACGACAATAAGACGAATGAATTGCCAAACCTCCGCCGCCGGTCCGCAAACAAACCGATGTTCATCATTGTCTGGGACTCCGCACGTGGAACAGAGAGGTGATTGGGCGAGGTAGATACGATGAAGGCGTGATTGATTGATTTTCTTACCATTGACAGTTAGGTACCAGACAGATTGAACATTCATGTCAAGGTAATGGGCGAAAACCGCGCGCCATACATGACGCCAGTCTATCTGGGGGAACTTTTGTTCAATCGGGTTAGGTGGACGACCTAATTGGAGGACATTGTATACTGCCTTTGTCTTGAGTAAAAGCTGTCTTGGTAAGGTGAGGCGTAGATAACTGAGTTCAAGAAACAAGTATCGTATATAATAGAAATGGACCAGAACGTCCTAGATCATCACTGGGGCTGACAGTGAGACCGGCGTATATGCCGTCAGGAGGAGACCAGTGAGGCTCATTGGGCATCGTGTCCATACCGTCATCTGGGAGCTCACAAATAGGGCGCAAGCTCTATCCAGCACGTGAAACACACCTATCCCACCTCATTCATGGGGAAGAGTAAGGGTTCCATAGTTCACTTTGAACAACAGCCCAGAGCTGACGAAAGATGCCATCGCTGCCAACATGCGACGTGCCATAATAAGCGGGAAAGGTAGAACTTGTACTACATGGGGCACTCGGGATGCGATATATATATTGACATATCGAGCTCCTTGGAGAATATCTAGGGATCGAAGACGATGATCCATAAGACCTGCTCTGATCATTAAAAGGAGGCGTCTGCAGTTGATGGTGGCTGAACGCCTGAGATCAGATGAAAAGTCTATTCCCAAACAGCGAATGGTATCAACGGTGGTGAGAGGTGTAACACACTCCACAGGGAGTCCCGTGCCAATGAACATAACTTGTGACTTACGTACCTTTAAGGAGCTACCTGACGCCTCACCATAAGTCGCTACCCACGTCAAAACAGCTCTAACCTCGTCGGCATTACGCAAACAGATGACTACATCGTCAGCATAGGCCGTGCAACAGAATCGGTATCGATCTATGGACAACCCTAACAAACGTTGTCTGAGCCCACATAGCAAGGATTCCAAGGAAAAGGCGTACTAAATCGCTGATAGAGGGCAACCTTGACGTACGGATCGACCTATTTTTATCGGAGGAGTGAGTCTGCCATTGTACATAATCCTGGAAGAAGCATCCCGCAGAAGGCGCATCACTACCGTGATAACGGCGACTGGGAAACCCATATGGTGGAGAGCGGCCGTAAGGAACGAATGGTCAACCCTATCAAAAGCTTGACTAAAGTCCAAAGACGCAAGTGCCCGAGAGAGGCATTGTGCCTGGGTAACGGCGATCATATCCCTGTAGCGGCATAAAGCCGTGCGGATATTATTATCCCCTCCCAGAGATGCTTGGTCTGGCGACACAACATATCGGGCAACGGTTTTAAGTCGTGCCGCCAAAAGGCGAGTGAAGATTTTCATATCACTGTTACGGAGGGTGAGGGGCCGATAATCACTGATATTGTAGCCACCATGCGGTTTATGTACAGGGATAATAATTCCTTCCATGAAAGAGTCTGGCACAGGTACTTCTGGAGACTTCAGTTCCCGACATATGGAGGTGAAGGTGGACTCTAACAAATCACGGAAGGTGCGATAAAATTCGAGGGGAAGACCGTAGGGTCCTGGGGAGCGATTGATGGTTCCTGCTCGGATCGCATCGCGGACTTCATCATCAGTCACCTCTGACACCAAGTCAATCGCCGCATCTCCTGGGAGACCACCGAAGTTGAGCTGTGAGACTTCCTCGATCAACTCTGGGGAATGTGGAATTGCGGCGTAGAGCTGCTGGTAGTGGGCGTGAAGCACATTCCCTATTGCAGATTGGGTTACGTAGCGACGCCCATCTTGGTCTGTTAGGATGGGAAAAAATTTTCGGCGACGATGTTGGCGCTCTTGGATGATATGGTACATAGATGGATGTTCATGAGGCATGCGATCAGCAGTACGAGATCGTACTATCGCTCCTTCCAAGTGCCTTCGCATGAGATTGGAGATTTGGGACTTAGCATGGTTTATCCTTGTATGGCGCTCAGGGGAGGCTGGCATCGTGGAGCATTCTCGTAGGATCCTGTAGTAAAAGTGCGTAGTGCTCTTCCTCCAGGCAACAACATCTTTGCCATATCGGATCAAAGTTTTTCGAAGAGCAGGTTTTGCACACTGGATCCACCAGGATATGGTAGACGGATACGTGGGACGGCGTCTATTACATGTGATCGAAGTGTCTTCTATTAGAAGTCGACAGTCAGGCGAATTAAGAAGTGCCGTGTTCAGTTTCCATAAACCACGTCCGTGCCATACTGCCTGTCTTGTGAGAACAACGTCACTGAAGTAAGCCTCATGATCTGAGAAAGCAACAGGCCAGATTTCAGCCTGTCGTGTGTGTTGAATTAGGGATCGCGAGATGTAGATGCGATCCAGTCGGCTAGAGGAGTGAGCAGTGTAGTACGTAAAGCCCAAACGATCACCGTGAACATGTCTCCACGTGTCGACAAATTGTAGCCGCGTCACGACTGTTTCCAGAGCTGCGCATGGTGAGTGACGCGGCAATTGATCCTGAGGTCGCTGGGTGCAGTTGAAGTCCCATAAAAAGGGGTGCAACTTCATCTGCGAAGAAGGCATTGCGTTCAAGACGGTAGCTGGAGCCCGACGGCGCATAAATGTTGACCATGCGTACACCAAAGAGAGTAAGGGCCATACCTCTGCCGTTGGGGAGGTATAGGACATCTTCGGCAGGAAGACCTTCTCGTAAGATGATGGCAACACCACTACCGGTGTCCGAAGCGGGAGAAAGATGCGCCGTGAAGCCATGTGGTGGTGAAAAATCGGCGACATGCACATCCTGAAAAAGCGCAATATCAATGTCCGCATCATAAATCATATCGCGGAGCAGCGCTAGTTTGTGGGGCGCACGAATGGTCGCGAGGTTAATCGTTGCGACACTATAATGCTGGTGTAGGAGTCCCACAGGCACAGGTGGGGCTGCCTCTTCAGGGGCGAGAGGTCGTCGATCTTGCCGGTCCGCTGAAGAGGTTGCTATTGTGGAGAGTTTGCAGGCGCGGGCGCAACCAATGGGGGCGCCCCATCATCAGCACTGTCCACCCCATTCCCTTCGATCTCCACGTCGTCTGCCCAGGAGACTGATACTGCGGTAGGGTACCGACTGTTTTCATCATCCATCTGGAGAGGAGACGTAGTTTTCGGCTCAGCATATAGACTTTCTTCAACGTCGACCTGTGGGGGCGACTTCGCCAGTAAGGAGAGGTGATCGTTGCCAGTGGTCGCCTGTGGCGGGCCGTTCGCATCGACTTTTGGACATCATAGAGCGGTTTGTCGTCCATCTTCGGTTCTGCATCTCTGGCACCCATCCGTAGAATGGATTCATCAGGGTGTGTACGGCTACGTTTCTTTCTCTTTCGTGTCGACCCTTGTTTTCGAACAGGTCGTTCCGAGTCTGATTGCGGGTGGCCTTCGTCTGACTCCGGATCAGTCTGAAGGAAAGCAGAAGTAGGTACCACTCCCGGAGCAACGTCCATTTCAGCAGCATTTTCAGTCACAGTGCTGCGATGATGTGGAAGGTCGGGATCTGGCGTCTGTGGCACCTCAGAAGGAATCTCAGTAGCGGTTGCATCTGCCTGATCAGACGACGTCAACAGAGCAGGAAGACCCTGTGCAGAGGTGCTACCTTCCTGGGCAACCTTGTCATATGTGGGGACGCTTCCTCGCCGACCGGCGTTCGGATCAGGTGGCGTCGCATCCAGGCAGATCTGACGTGGCCTTCTTGTCCACAACCCGCACATGTTCGGGGTTGGCCGTCGTACTTGACAATGGCTCGCACACCGCCAATTGTCAGGTATGATGGTATATGTTTTTTCAGTTCAATTTTTACCTGACGCACACCATTAAGGACATGGTAGGTCGTGAAAGTTTGCCATTTTTCCTCTACGTAACCGATGACGTTACCGTATGGTTGTAACTCAGAGACAACTACGTCCTTCGGCACTTCAAAAGGTAGTTCAAACACCCTAATCGTGCGTTGACCGTACTCTGCGAGTTTAAGTGTTACTGGTCCGACGTGACCATCAGAGTATTTGAACTTAAGTCCATTGGTATGGCGGCGAATAACATCTTCACAACCTTCGGTGTTTGTCATTTTAATATGAACGACACTACTCGTGATCGAAAAATGGATTCCGATAATGTGGTTAGGATCTAAACGAACACGAGAGTGACAGAATTAGAACCTGTAATCTTCAGATCCTAAGTCCGACGCCTTATCCATTAGGTCACACGGTCACTGACGACCAAGTATAACTTGCATACGACTCATCTCGAAACGCTCACACCCCTGATGTTTTGTGTTTTCGTTCTACACAGGCGCTGCCCCATGCTCTTTCCCACCTATTCGTTACATTCAACCTCTTACGAGACCGACCTAATATAGACTGGGAAACAAGACCACACACTTTGTGCATTCGACGACGACGACGACGACGCTCTGAGATATGTGAGAAATACATCTATAAAATGTAATTCAGACTGCCTCGTCCCGCCTTATGGTGTACCGCTTTGGCAAATGCTTTATCTGCGCCATTCGCCCTAATCACATCTGAGAGTAATTCTTAATAAAACGCCTGTCGCTAATTGTCCGTCATCACAGAAACTGTTTGCTATACAGCACGACGGGCAACTGATTTCCAAAATTCGTCTTCCTCCTGTGAGGATGGAACTTTCGACCCCTGGTTTACTAGACCAGTGATCTACCACTGAGCTAAACAGGCGCGGCCTAGCGGCACTTTTGCGTACTTCGTTCTTACGGTCGTCTGCATTATCAGACTTCAGCTGACAACACTTCGTATTACAGACTAATATTTACAGCTATGGCGACCCATTACAGCTTGGCTACACATCTGACACGTAACCGATGTTCTCTCCAAAGAACACCACCTGCATTTCGGAACATGTCATTCACACATGTCTACAAAAGCACCTTCACCTTCAATTACAGTTTCCTTGAGACTGACGGAGACGTAGGCAAAGTTAAAAGTTGCTATTCCCATTACATCAACTTTAATCAGAAACACAGCAATTTACATCTGCAGCGGAACAAAATTCCGCTCCGCTCAGCGTGGGGCTGGAACCGACGCCCCTGAGATTAAGCGTCTCATGCTCTACCGACTAAGTCAGGGGCGCTACCTCGGTTATACTTGCCGGGTACCACGTCACACAGTACTCGTTTGGGTTGGGTGGTCCCATACAGAATCTCTCTATGCTGCCTAGTGTTTTCCTAACGTCACACTCGTCACGTACTTCACTTTTATTTCATAATCATTTCTGAGAGGTAAATGAATTGCATGATAACATGCAGAGCTAGTGTCGTCAAAATTAACACACATACTTGATGTGACTCAAAAGCCGAACGGGTTACTTTCCGACATTGTTTTAGATGTGCAAGTGCCAGTCAAAACTCGCGGTGACGGTACTCTGCCGACCATTTCGGTAGTTAATACCGGTCTTGTTGTGTGTGTTTCATGCTCAAGAGCATCTCCAAGCAGAAAATGGTCAACAGCAACATTCAGACGGTTTCGTACTGCTCAATTGCTACATTAAAACGGTATGTTTCTTTTTCAGATCTGGAAGAAACACGACCGTGACAGGATTCGAACCTGCAATCTTCGGATCTGAAGTCCGACGCCTTATTCGTTAGGCCACACGGTCACTGACGACCAAGTCTAACTTATATGCGACTTATCTCGAAAGGCTCACACCCCTGAGGAATTGTGTTTTCGTGCTACACAGCCGCTGCCCCTTGCTCTTTCCCACCCATTCGTTTAATTCAACCTCTTAGCACGTTACACAGTACTCGTTTGGGTCGTGTGGTCCCATACAGAATCTCTCCATGCTGCCTAATGTTTTCCTAACGTCACACTCGTCACGTACTTCACTTTTATTTCATAATCATTTCTGAGAGGTAAAGGAATTGAATGACAACCTGCAGAGATAAAGACCGACCAAATATAGACTGGGAAACGACAACACACACTTTGTGCATTCGGAATCGAAGGCAGGGCGTCCCTCGGCGCATTTGCTACGATGGCCATTTCCTTCTTCTGCAGTAGCGGCGGCGACGACAACGACGACGACCACGAATCGCTCTGAGATATGTGAATAATACATCTATAAAATGTAATTGAGACTGCCTCGGCCCACCTTATGCTGTACCGCTTTGGCAAATAATTTGTCTGCGCCATTTGCCTTAATCACATCTGAGAGTAATTCTTAATAAAACGCTTGTCGCTAATTGTTCGTCATCACAGAAACTTTTTGCTATACGGCACGACGCGCAACTGATTTCCAAAATTCGTCTTGCTCCTGTGAGGATGGATCTCACGACCCCTGCTTAACTAGACCAGTGTTCTACCACTGAGCTAAAGAGTCGCGGCCTAGCGGTACTTTTACGTACTTCGTCCTTACGGACGTTCGGTTCATCAGACTTCAGCTGACAACACTTCATATTACCGACTAATATTTGCAGCTATGGCGACCCATTACTGCTTGGCTACACATCTGACACGTAACCGATGTTTTCTCCAAACAACACCACTTGCATTTCAGAACATTTCTTTCACACAAGTCTACAAAATCACCTTCACCTTCAAATACAGTTTCCTTGCGACTGACGGAGACGTAGGCAAAGTTTAAAGTTGCTATTTCCATTACATCACGTTAATCAGAAGAACGGTAATTTACATCTGCAGCGGAACAAAATTCCGTTCCGCCCAGCGTTGGGCTCGGACCCGCGACCCTGAGATTAAGAGTCTCATGCTCTACCGACTTTTTTTTTCTTTTTAAATCGGGCCTCCTTTCTCCCCTACAGCCCGTCCTTCCGCTCGCCATTTGTGCCTTCTTCGGCTAGCTTCTGTGCTATGTTTGGTCCAAATGAGATAGGTGAGTGACGAAGTAAATGTATACAAGTAAATAAAATCCCTTCTTTTGGGGTTATGGAAAGGAAATAGTTCCGCTACATTCTTCCATCATTGAGTGGGAGCGATTTTTATATTAGAGCCAGGCTTACTTCAGCCTGATGGCTTCTCATGGGTGTGTCAGCAACCTATTAGTGCTGCGACACGAGGGCGAAGGGTAAACGAAATAGCCACCTTGTTGTCGTAAAATGAATGAGAAGCTTAATAGATAATTAGATAATTTCATAAAGGAAAAAAAGGAATCTTGAGGTTGAACTACATGTCGTTTGATCGTTCTTCAGCTCTGTCGGTGAGACAATATTCGGTTCAAGAAATTTGCGTAGTTGTCTTTGTATTTGATTTGTCGTTCGAGCTTTTGATGTTCTGTCATCAGGTACATCCAATAATCTGCTTCACTTTTCGTCATAGCCGTTGAGATGTAACGGACTGTCAGTCCTTTGAGCCTGTTGGCTGACCTTCTTTTAGTGTTAGGATATGGCACGTCATCAGGCAGAAGGACGTGTGTCGGTGAAATTGTGTTAGGTGACGTATGTAGCACATGTGCTAGTTTTTGCCTGAAGAGATTCCACACGTCTTTCACATCTTCACAGACGAAGCGATGTTCTGCAGTGTCGACGACATTGCAGCTGGAACAGTTTGGTGTGTGTGCCAGACGTATCACGTGTAGTTTGGAGTTGGTTGGGATTTTTCTATGGACTGCGAGGTACCACGTCGATCGCACATTGGATGGTAGATGGGGGTCAGATATGTTGTCCAATATGTTTTTCCAATTATAATGTCGAAACTTGTTTTCTATTCGATTGCGCAATTTTCCTTCCAGCAAGGTGTTGTAAAGCTCCTTAACCCGATATATGTCCTTCTCCGGTATTCTATGGCGTACATAGCTGTATTCCACCAGAAAATGTTTATAGTGGTACAGCTCGTGGGAGATGTGATGCACATCGATTGGTGGATCTCTGCTGACTGGAGTGATTTCACATAAGAGGTGAGCCACTATGGTCCGCGGTGATCGTTGCCACTGTTTATAAGTTTTGCTAACGTATAGCGCTTGCGCTTTGAGGTAGATGTCTGTCAGTTGTAGCCCTCCATTGCGTGTCGGTAGCGTCAAGGTATCATATGAAACCTTAAATATCTGACCTCTGCTGAAAAAATAACCAAGCGCTGCTTGCATTTGGTGTGCAATGGTTTTTGGCAGAGGCAGCACTTGAGCAACATAGTTGACTTTGGAAGTGATGTATGTATTGGCCAGTTGCACTTTTTGTATTACATTTAAATTACGCAAGCTGTGTTGTTTTATGCTTGCCCGTAATGTGGCAAGTAATTTTCGATAATTGAGAGCGGCCGTGCGGCGAATATTACTCGTATATTCTATTCCAAGGCATTTGATTTTTTCCACAGTGTTGATACTTCCAGCGGCTCTGATCTCTATACCCCGACCAAGATTCATAATACCAGATTTATTGCGGTTGAGTTTAGCTCCTGACGCCATTTCGTAGGTCGCCACAACTTCAAGTACTGTTTCCACCTCGCTTTCGTCAGTCACAAGTACCCCTACATCGTCCGCTTAGGCTTGACATATGATCTTGTGTCCGTGTATATGTAATCCACGGAGTTGCCGAGTCAGAGATACTAAGAGAGGTTCAACCGCAATCGCGAAAAGCGTCATGGACATTGGGCAACCTTGTGTTCCCGAACTCTGAATATTGATCGGGTGACTGAGTTGTCCGTTGACACTGATTCTTGACGTGCTATTCGTCAGTATGTTTTTCACGGAGGCTATAATTTTCTGGGGGAAGTGCATGGATGTCATACACCGGAGCAGGTACGAATGATTAACTTTATCAAAAGCTTTTTCAAAGTCAAGCGACATCAGAGCACAGCGAATGTTGCAGGCTTGCGATATCGCTATACTGTCTCTGTAGTCGCATAAGGTCTGAAATATCGTTCTGTCCTTTCCCACACTTGTCTGGTAGGCTCCTGTCACTGTACGAATAACAGAATTCAACCTTTGCATCATGATACGGGCGAAGATTTTATAATCACTACTGAGAAGTGTTATGGGTCGAAGATTCTCCACGGTTTTGCCTCCTGGTGTTTTGGGGACTAAGACCACTGTACCTTCACAGAATTCCTTCGGAAGGTCAGTGTCCGCATTTAGTATTTCATTGCATACGAGTGTCAATTTAGCAATTATTTGTTCGCGAAAAGTTTGATAAAATTCAGCGGGTAGCCCATTTGGTCCAGGTGATTTGATCTTTGGGCTCTTCGAGATGGCATCTTCGACGTTTTCGTCAGTTATTCTCGCTGCGAGCACATCAGCTTCTTCAGGAGTGAGTCGCTCTGTCGTCCTAGCAGTGAGAGCTTGCTGCGCTGTTTCATCTGTCTGTGTATTGGCCAGCAATTCACTAAAGTGTCGATGGATCTCGTCTCGTATTGCAGCTTGATCTTTCAAGAGTCTCCCGTCTGAAGTTTTGAGTTCCGTCGGAATTTTCCGTTATTGTCTTTTGTTCTCTTGGAGAATGTGGTACATCGATGTTGTTTCTTCTCGTGTACCGTTCTGCAAACGCGTTCGTATTGTACAGCCTTCGAGATTGTGTCCCTGCAGGTTGAGCAATTTTGCTTTTATTCTGTTGATTTGCCCATAATTTGTTATGACTGTAGCATCACGAACGCACAAGTCTCTCAGACAGCTGAAGTAAAAGTCTACTGTCCGCTTCTGCCAGGCGACTTTTTCACGGGAGTAAGTTTTCATTGTCTTTAATATTGTGGGCTTCGCGCAGTTTAGCCACCAATTCAGCGCCGTGCCGTACAAGTGGAACTTCCTTTCACATTCTGCCCAAGTGGTGTGGAAGGCGGCGTGACATCTAGGATCCGAAAGGTGAGTAACGTTTAGCTT
This sequence comes from Schistocerca gregaria, assembly GCF_023897955.1. NCBI lineage: Eukaryota > Metazoa > Arthropoda > Insecta > Orthoptera > Acrididae > Schistocerca > Schistocerca gregaria. The sequence goes on along the minus strand of NW_026061752.1, from coordinate 3,382,408 downwards.
CCACTGACCTCTCCCCCTGTAAGTGCCTTGTTTCTCTAAATTTACCGTACATATGCACGCGATATGATCAGAGAAAATCGTGGGCCATAGCTCGGACTGTAAAACGTGTTTCCTTAAATTGGATGTTGCGTAAATCCTGTCGATACGACTGGCAGAATGGCTGGTGATATAGGTGAAACCTAGCCTATCACCGTGTTTTAGTTCCCACGTATCAAACAGTTGGAAGTCTCTGACGATGTCCTCCAGCTCCAGAGATTTGTTAAAATTTGGCGTCTGATCTTTCGGACTCAGCACGCAATTAAAGTCACCCGCAAATATTATTTGTTCAAATCGCACCGCGAAAAGGGGGGCGATGTCCGCCTTGAAAAATTCGGCCCTGCGGCGCTTGTTTCCTGTTCCTGACGGGGCATATATGTTGATAAACCTGGTGTTGTTTATCGTGACACCAAGACCTCTACTGTTAGGCAGTTGCGCCATGTCTGTAAGTAGGATCCCCTCTTTAGTCATAATCGCTGTGCCGAGGCTATTGTCATTGCCAGGATTGATGACGGCGTTGTAGCCAGTGATGTCGTCCAAACGGGTAGCCGTTACTTCTTGCAGCATTAAGATGTCAGTATCACCGGCGTACAGAAAATCTTGGAGATTTCTCAGATTGATGGTGCTGCTAATTTTATTTATATTCAAGGAGGCAATTCTGTACGCCTGTAAAGATATCATGTCGACGATACCATGTCAGGTGGGGTACTGTTTGCCAAGGGAAGTGGATGATTGCTCCACTTAGAAGAAGTCGGCATCATCATCTGCCGCACGAGCATCTTTGATGGTGGTTTGTTGTCGGGTGGACACATCCTGTCGACGGTCGGGTGCCGTCCGTCTTGAACGTTGTGCTATGTCAGCCATCTCTGCATCATGGCTTTGCTCCTCCATGTCATCCGCCCAGACTCGCGTGTACGTAACTTCCCGCGTGTACGTGTTGGGTACAGGTGGAAGGTCCTTCAGACTAGCTGTACCGTCTTCAATGTGGATTCCACGGTCGGGGTCAGTGTCCTCATTTCGAGTCTTCTTTTTTGTTGTTCGATCTTCCAGAGGAGTTGCCTGTGCCGTCTCCGCCAGTACTTGGCCTATTTGTTTCGCCTTTTCACGCAGAATTGGCGCGACTTCTGCTGCTCCCTGACGGGCTATTCGACGTTTCTTCCGTTTCTTTGGTGTAACAGTTGTAGGCTGCTGGTCATTATCCTCCGACGTGGCAACCGTATCTTCTTTGTGTTGCCCGACGTCTTCGAGTGATTTGCACATGCCTTCTTCTGCCGTCTTAGCCTGGTCTTGTTCTCCACGTCTGTTAGTTTCCACGTCTTGTGAGTGTGCTGGACCTGTAGCTTCTGTGCTGCTAGTATCAATGGCTACGCTACCATCGGGAACGTCAGCATAAGCAACTACCGCCGTGTCGAAACACATGTCACTGCGTAGTGCGGCGGCGTACGTCACGGGTAGAGTGGCCATTTGACTAGGCGGGTCTCGCTCCCCAGTCGGCAGTTGCGTCACACGCCGTTGAACACACTGCGCGCGGACGTGTTGGGTAGAACCACAGCCCGAGCAGGTTCTCGGCTGGCCATCGTAAATGATGATCGCTCTATATCCACCAATCCAGAGATAAACGGGATATATTTCAGCATGTCAATCTTAACTTGACTGACTCCATTTAATACTGGATACTTGTGCAAGCTAGACCATTAATCGGCGACATTGCTGATAATGGCGCCATAGTCTTTCAGTTTGTTGTTAATCTCCTCGGGCGTTATTTAAAAGGGGAGCTCAAAGATTGGAACCGTTCGTATTCCCATTCCGGCACGCGATACCGTGACCTGTCCTATGTGTCCGTCTGAATCTTTGAATTTTGCCACCCTACCACATGCTTCTACTATTTGGTCAGAAATGGATAACTTAAGGAACACAGTCGGACTGACAATCGACAGGTGTATTCCAATCATTTCATCCACTTTGCTCTGAAAAGTTTCTTCGATAAATGCCTCAACTTCGTAAGATTTCGGTCGGACGTAGTTCGGATCGAAATCAACTTCAAAGTATCGTGTCGCGTTGTCTGATCCATTATGTCAATCTAAAAATGTGATCGTGAACTATGACTAACGCAGAAAGTTCGCACTCATCACACAGCGCCGGCCGCTCGCAGCGACGATGTAATCACCGCAACAGCCGCACCGCACGTCCGCACAGCACGGCCGCTGGCGGCGGAATCATTTTTAGATGTGCAAGTGCCAGTCAAAACTCGCGGTGACGGCACTCTGAAGACCATTTCGCTAGTTAACACCGGTCTTGTTGTGTGTGTATCAACCTCAAGAGCATCTCCAAGCAGAAAATGGTCAACAGCAACATTCAGACGGTTTCGTACTGCTCAATTGCTACATTAAAACGGTATGTTTCTTTACAGAACTGAAAAAACACGAGCGTGACAGGATTCGAACCTGCAATCTTCGGATATGAAGTCGGACGCCTTATCCATTACGCCACTTTCACTGACTACCAACTTTATCTTGTATACGACTCATCTCGAAACGCTCACACCCCTGAGGAATTGTGTTTTCGTTCTACACAGCCGCTTGTACCTTGCTCTTTCCCACCCATTCGTTACATTCAACCTCTTACGAGACCGACCAAATATAGACTAGGAAACAAGACCACACACTTTGTGCATTCGGAATCGAAGGCAGAGCGTCCCTCGCCGCATTTGCTACGATGGCCATTTGCTACTTCTGCAGAAGCGGCGGCGGCGACGACGACGACGACGACGAGGGCGACGACGACGACGACCGGGAGAGGCTCTGAGATATACATCTATAAAATGTAATTGTGTCTGCCTCGTCTCACCTTATGCTGTACCGCTTTGGCAAATGCTACATCTGCGCCATTCGCCTTTATCACATCTGGGAGTAATTCTTAATAAAACTCCTGTCGCTAATTGTTCGTCATCACAGAAACTGTTTGCTATACGGCCACGACGCGCAAATGATTTCCAAAATTCGTCATTCTCCTCTGAGGATGGAACTCACGACCCCTGCTTTAGTTGACCAGTGCTCTACCACTGAGCTAAAGATGCGCGGCCTACCGGTACTTTTGCGTACTTCGTCCTTACGGTCGTCTGGATCATCAGACTTCAGCTGACAACATTTCATATTACCGACTAATATTTGCAGCAATGGCGACCCATTACTGCTTGGCTAGACATCTGACTCGTAACCGATGTTCTCTCCAAACAACACCATTTGCATTTCAGCACATGCCTTTCACACATGTCTTCAAAATCACCTTGTCCTTCAAATACAGTTTCCTTGCGACTGACGGAGACGTAGGCAAAGTTTAATGTTTCTATTTCCATTACATCACGTTAATCAGAAAAACGGTAATTTAAATCTGCTGCAGAACAAAATTCCGTTCCGCCCAGTGTGGTGCTCGAACCCACGTCCCTTAGAAGAAGAAACTCATGCTCCACCGACTGAGCTAGGCGGGCTGCCTCGGTGACTAGCTGCCGGATAGCACGTCACACAGTACTCGTTTGGGTTGGGTCGTCCCATACAGAATCTCTCCAAGCTGCCTATTGTTTTCCTAACGTCACACTCGTCACGTACTTCACTTTTATTTCATAATCATTTCTGAGACGTAAAGGAATTGCATGACAACCTGCAGAGCTAGTGGCGTCAAAATTAACACACATACTTCATGTGACTCAAAAGCCGAAAGAGTTACTTTCCGACGTTATTTTAGATGTGCAAGTGCCAGTCAAAACTCGCAATGACGGCACTCTGCCGACCATTTCGCCAGTTAACACCGGTCTTGTTATGTGTGTTTCAAGCTCAAGAGCATCTCAAGCAGAAAATGGTCAACAGCAACATTCAGACGGTTTCGTACTGCTCAATTGCTACAATAAAACGGTATGTTTCTTTTTCAGAACTGGAAGAACACCCTCTGTGACAGGATTCGAACCTGCAGTCTTTGGAACCGAAATTCGACGCCTTATCCATTAGGCCAAACGCTCACTGACGACCAAGTATAACATATATGCGACTTATCTCGAAACGCTCACACCCCTGAGGAATTGTGTTTTCGTTCTACATAGCCACTGCCCCTTGCTCTTTCGCACCCATTCGTTACATTCAACCTCTTACGAGCCCGACCAAATACAGACTGGGAAACAAGACCACACACTTTGTGCATTGGGAATCGAAGACAGTTTTAGACATTACTCTCATGGAGGAAATCCCGCATGGTGACTGTTGTATTAAAACCAGATGCAATTTCTGTGTTTCATCAACACTCTGAATGTCCAAAGATTACAGGACGCCTCCAGATGTGCTTGAGAAACTACTATTGGTTTTCCAGGGAACGATCAGATCGTAGACAGTTTGAGACATTACTCCCATGGAGAAAAGTCCGCATGGTGCCTGTTGTAGTCAATCCCGATGCAATTTCTGTGTTTCATCAACACTCTGAAGGTCCACAGATTACAGAATGATTCCAGATGTGCTTGGGAAACTACTTCTGGTCTTCCAGGGAACGATCAAAACGTAGACAGTTTGAGACATTACTCCCATGGGGAAAAGTCCGCATGGTGCTTGTTGTATTCAATCCCGATGCAATTTCTGTGTTTCGTCAATACTCTGAAGGTCCACAAATTACAGAATGCCTCCAGATGTGCTTCGGCAACTACTACTGGTCTTCCAGGGAGCGATCAAAGCGTAGACAGTTTGAGACATTACTCCCATGGAGAAAAGTCTGCATGGTGCCTGTTGTATTCAGTCCCAAAGCAATTTCTGTGTTTCATCAACACTCAGAAGCTCCACAGTTTACCGAATGCCTCCAGATGTGCTTGGGAAACTACTACTGGTCTTCCAGGGTACGATCAAAGCGTAGACAATTTGAGACATTACTACCATGGAGAAAAGTAGGCATGGTGCCTGTTGTATTCAATCCCGAAGCAATTTCTTTGTTTCTTTAACACTCTGAATGTCCACATACACTCCTCGATATTGAAATAAGAATACCGTGAATTCATTGTCCCAGGAAGGGGAAACTTTATTGACACATTCCTGGGGTCAGATACATCACATGATCACACTGGCAGAACCACAGGCACATAGACACAGGCAACAGAGCATGCACAATGTCGGCACTAGTACAGAGTGTATCCACCTTTCGCAGCAATGCAGGTTGCTATTCTCCCATGGAGACGATCGTAGAGATGCTGGATGTAGTCCTGTGGAACGGCTTGCCATGCCATTTCCACCTGGCGCCTCAATTGGACCAGCGTTCGTGCTGGACGTGCAGACCGCGTGAGACGACGCTTCATCCAGTCCCAAACATGCTCAATGGGGGACAGATCCGGAGATCTTGCTGGCCAGGGTAGTTAACTTACACCTTCTAGAGCACGTTGGGTGGCACGGGATACATGCGGACGTGCATTGTCCTGTTGGAACAGCAAGTTCCCTTACCGGTCTAGGAATTGTAGAACGATGGGTTCGATGACGGTTTGGATGTACCGTGCACTATTCAGTGTCCCCTCGACGATCACCAGAGGTGTACGGCCAGTGTAGGAGATCGCTCCCACTCCATGATGCCGGGTGTGGGCTCTGTGTGCCTCGGTCGTATGCAGTCCTGATTGTGGCGCTCACCTGCACGGCGCCAAACACGCATACGACCATCATTGGCACCAAGGCAGAAGCGACTCTCATCACTGAATACGACACGTCTCCATTCGTCCCTCCATTCACGCCTGTCGCGACACCACTGGAGGCGGGCTGCACGATGTTGGGGCGTGAGCGGAAGACGGCCTAACTGTGTGCGGGACCGTAGCCCAGCTTCATGGAGACGGTTGCGAATGGTCCTCGCCGATACCCCAGGAGCAGCAGTGTACCTAATTTGCTGGGAAGTGGCGGTGAGGTCCCCTACGGCACTGCGTAGGATCCAACAGTCTTGGCGTGCATCCGTGCGTCGCTGCGGTCCGGTCCAAGGTCGACGGACACGTGCACATTCCGCAAACCACTGGCGACAACATCGATGTACTGTGGAGACCTCACGCCCCACGTGTTGAGCAATTCGGCGGTATGTCCACCCGGCCTCGCGCATGCCCACTATACGCCCTCGCTCAAAGTCCGTCAACTGCACATACGGTTCACGTCCACGCTGTCGCGGCATGCTACCAGTGTTAAAGACTGCGATGGAGCTCCGTATGTCACGGCAAACTGGCTGACACTGACGGAGGCGGTGGACAAATGCTGCGCAGCTAGCGCCATTCGACGGCCAACAAAGCGATTCCTGGTGTGTCTGCTGTCCCGTTCGTGTGATCATTGCTTGTACAGTCCTCTCGCAGTGTCCGGAGCAAGTATAGTGGGTCTGACACACCGGTGTTAATGTGTTCTTTTTTCCATTTCCAGGAGTGTATTACAGAGTGCATCCAGATGTGCTTCGAAATCTACTACTGGTCTTCCAGGTATCGATCAAAGCGTAGACAGTTTGAGACATTACTCCCATGGACAAAAGTCTGCATGGTGCCTGTTGTATTCAATACCGATGCAATTTCTGTGTTTCGTCAACAGTCTGAATGTCGACAGATTACAGAATGCCTCCAGATGGGTTTCGAAAACTACACTGGTCGTCCAGGAATCGATCAAAGCGGAGACAGTTTGAAAAAATTACTCCCATGGAGAAAATTCCGAATGGTTCCTGTTGTATTCAATCCCGATGGAATTTCTGTGTTTCATCAACACTCTGAATCTCCACAGATTACAGAATGCCTCCAGATGTGCTTGAGAAACTACTTCTGGTCTTCCAGGGAGCGATCAAAGCGTAGACAGTTTGAGACATTACTCCCATGGAGAAAATTCCGCATGGTGCCTGTTGTATTCAAACCCGATGCATTTTCTGTGTTTCATCAACACTCTGAATGTCCACAGATTACAGAATGCCTCCAGATGTGCTTCGGAACCTACTATTGATCTTCCAGGGAACGAACAATGCGTAGACAGTTTGAGACACTACTCCCATGGGGAAAATGTAAGTAGGCTGTTTAGGTTTTTTTATTGGTAACGCCGCCGCCACGTAGCGTTCTGTATAAAAATCACTGGCTGTGCAATGTGCAGTCTGTGGCTGGTTTGCATTGTTGTCTGCCATTGTAGTGTTTGGATGCGGCAGCTGGATGCTAACAGCGTGTAGCGTTGCGCAGTTGGAGGTGAGCCACCAGCAGTGGTGGACGTGGGGAGAGAGATGGGGGAGTTTTGAAATTTGTAAGAATTGGTGTCATGAACTGATATATATATATATTATGTCTATAAAAGTAAATACATTGGTTGTTCTCTATTAAAATCTTTCATTTGCTAACTGTGCCTATCAGTAGTTAGTGACTTCCGTAATTTGAATCTTTTTGTTAGCAGGCAGTAGTGGCGCTCGCTGTATTGCAGTAGTTCGAGTAACGAAGATTTTTGTGAGGTAAGTGATTTGTGAAACATATAGGTTAATGTTAGTCAGGGCCATTCTCTTGTAGGGGTTATTGAATGTCAGATTGCGTTGCGCTAAAAACTATTGTGTGTCAGTTTAAGCACATTCGTGTATAAATTTTTCAAAGGGGACATTTCATACGGCGACCCTGCCAGGAAAACCTCACTGGAATCTTCTGATTTTTTTCTTGTAGTTTGTGTAATTAGTGTAGCTTTTGTTTATTTGCTAGCGCGTAATCATAGAGAGAATATCCTTTGTAGTTGTAGTCTTTCATTTTTGTACAGTAAAACAGTTGTGGCATTCATGTAGATTTGCACAAAGTATTTCGCAGCTGCGCTTTCAATTAACTAGATATTATTTGCTATGTCAATGTGTTCTCTTATTTTTGCTCATCAAATTGTGTTTTTCTGTGTTGTAGTGTGAAATATTGTGACAATAATGGCGTGTGAAAAAAGTAATACTAGGCTACAAAGTAAACTGAGAAATGACAGTGAAGACGAAAGCAGTGTGTTAGCGCCACTGTGTAATGAATTAACTAATGTTCAAAGTATTAATTTGGTAATTGTGCATAGGGAAATGGAGCGGGCTGTAAATAATGGTGTAGGCAGTGAAACAGTTAGTGAACAGGGAAGCATTATCGATCGATCGGTCGGCAACAGCTCGCGTCAGGAATCCGAAATGACAGGACAGAATCTTGCAAATACTGTACATTCAGGTTCTGCATCCTCATCGTTTTCTTAAATAAGTCAAGACACATTTTCTGCTTGTCAAAATGTGAATGTTGCCGGTGCAAATGCACTACCGAAAAGCATAGAGGGACAGATTCCAGACATTAATACATTATTATTGGAATTAATGCAACAAATGAAACAAAACCAGAGACAAACATAGCAACAGTTAGACACAATGGAACAAAATCTTCAAAAGTTAGACACAATGGAACAAAAGCTTCAAAAGTTAGACTCAGTGGAACATACGCTTGACCAACACGTGAAGATTTAACTACTGAGTAGCATAAAATCGAATAGAAATGTCAAAAAGTCTGTAATGACGTAAAAACAGAAATTTGTGAGCATTTCCAACCTATTTTTTCGCGGCATAAAAATATATCACAGAATCAAGAATCCGCCATAAAAGAACTGCAAACTATTGTTCATGAAAATAATGAGACGTTGCAAGCTAAAATTTACTCAGTTGCATCTACCAATTCGGTTACGCAACTTGCAATAACTCAGAAAAACTTAAAGGACACAGTAGATACGATTTCAAAACAAATGGACGCTATGAAATGTGGTTCAGAAAAACACAATGAGGAAATAAGTACACTATCGGAGAAAGTAACCGAACTTTCGGATCAGTTTATTAACATATCTGCAAAGGTAGATGATGATCTGAATAATACAGAAGAGTGCGAACAAATTAGGAAATTAAAACAAAATCAGAATGAAATTAATACGCAACACCAAAGAGAAATCCGGGAAGTACACGATCAGCTGACACAGGTAATACAAGAATTACGTATTTCAAAGGACACTCGCGCTCCAACACGGGAAGAGGGACTTAGAAATACGCAAAAACCACAAAATAATAACACAGGCCATTTCGGAATTTATGAAAGAAATTGGCAAGGTGCACCGAATTTTGAGATGGAACCGTCGACACCGTAACAATGACCGATATGCTACCCGCCGACACGATGATTTTGACTATAAGCTGTTCATTACTGCACGTGAATTCAAAACCTTTAAGAATTCTGTCAACGACATTCATCCACAAGCGTGGCTCCATCAATTCTCCCATTGTTTTTCTCCTAACTGAACATTAGAGCACAGATTAGAATTTATGTGTGGCTACTTAGAGAATGAACGAGCTGTAAGAATGCGATCGGTCATTCACGTTTGTCACAATGAAGGAGAATTTTATCATGCCTTCCTTTCAGCATATTGGTCTCAAGCTACACAAGACCGAGTAAAACATAGCATCATTATGATGAAACATTTCGAACAATCTGAATTTTCCAGTCTTGTGAAATATTTTGAAGACATGTTACATAAGAACCAGTATCTTTCAAACCCATACAGCCCCTCAGAACTCATCCGCATTTGCTTAATCAAATTGATAATTGCCTGAACATTTACTACATATTATTTTGGCAGGACGTAGCAAAGAGGACATTGAAGCTTTTCAGGGACTGTTACAAGAATTGGGAATTGACACTGACAATCGCGGAACGCGAAAATAGGAACACAACAATTACAAGTCACATCCGTCACAAATCCGAGATAAAAGAAATAATAACTGGACACGACAAGGCTATTCTCACAATACAAATCGTGACCAAAATAGACACCACCCGTATGGCAACCGTTGGCAAAGTAGTAATAATTACACGGAAAGATCACCTCACCGCGGTAGTGACAACACAGAGACAATCAGAGAAACAGACAACATGGGAACCAAAATAATTATTATCAAGGGAGACAGAATAACTTAAGACGCAACGGTCCAGCGCGATTCAGGGAGAAATTCTCCCAATAACGACGCAAGCCAACAAAGAGATAGCAGACAATGACTCGCACCGCAGGCAGCGTCGTGCGCCGGCTCGCGCAGAGAAAAATAACATAGACGCTAACCTTGAGAAAAATTCCAGTATTCTTTACCGACGTATACTGCATGATAATTGCGTTCAAGCTGAAACTCTGAGTACTATGAAGAGTAAAAGATTGTACCACATTTCAAATGTAAAACCGTTTATTGAAAGATAATCTGCTTTTTAACTTTGTCTTTGCCATAAAAATTTTCAATTCACGCTACTAGAACAATTTGTCACACTGAGAAACTTAACATGTAACAATGTTTTGCAGTTAAGTATCCAGTCTAGAACCTACGGAACATATTTAGACAGTATTTACAAGTGCATTGTTATAGTGAACAGACGGCACAGTGTTATTGTGTGTGTGTACATTCTTGCTTGTTAGTTGCACGATTACGTAACGACTATAAGGCTTACATACTTAGAACATTTACCAGTACTCCTAATCAGATTATAACGCTACATTTTGGTTTACTTAAAAATACATTCTTTATTTGAAGAACATTTGGTGAGACTAAAGATGACTTAGCATTTGGTTTCTATGATAGCTACACGATTATATCATGACACGATTTACAATGTTGTTTTTGCGGTGTATCTGTTTTATATCTGCACAGTTTTTCTGTATTATTCTAGAAAGTAAAACATATTTTAGTTGTAACTTTTGTGGTATAGCTACAATGAGACAGCCTTTTCTGTAGCACTACAATACGTTACAGTACAGTACTTACTTCATCACGGCAGTAAGTGTATTATCTACGATATCTATATGCAAAGCATTTCACTCTTGCTTAGCATGAGATAAGTACATTGACTTCTGCAGAACTTCGCTTTCGGAGGACGATAACTACGACACTTCCACAGAGATTATCTCACAGCAAAACGCACATTTAGCACTACAGGGCATGCATTTGAGTGATTAATTTTTTACGTAAACCATTTATTTTTCAACGTAGTTGAATTACAAATTAAGTTTTTCGTGATACATTTCATTCCATTGCTGCAACCTCTAACACCTGAGGGTAGAATTATATTAATCCTCAGGGGGGTACACGCTCACTTTATGTACCATGTGTTTGGCAAGCACAAGGAGCCCTAGCTAATATGGTATTTGTAGGTCGCACCAGTGTTCAAGAAGGGTAGTAGGAGTAATCCATTTAACTACAGACCTATATCATTGGCGTCGGTTTGCAGTAGGGTCTTGGAGCATATACTGTATTCAGACATTATGAATCACCTCGAAGGGAACGATCTATTGACACGTAATCAGCATGGTTTCAGAAAACATCGCTCTTGTGCAACGCAGCTAGCTCTTTATTCGCACGAATTAATGGCCGCTATCGACAGGGGATCTCAAGTTGATTCCGTATTTCTAGATTTCGGGAAAGCTTTTGACACCGTTCCTCATAAGCGACTTCTAATCAAGCTGCGGAGCTATGGGGTATCGTCTCAGTTGTGCAACTGGATTCGTGATTTCCTGTCAGGAAGGTCGCAGTTCGTAGTAATAGACGGCAAATCATCGAGTAAAACTGAAGTGATATCAGGTGTTCCCCAGGGAAGCGTCCTGGGACCTCTACTGTTCCTGATCTATTTAATTGACCTGGGTGACAATCTGAGCAGTTCTCTTAGACTGTTCGCAGATGATGCTGTAATTTACCGTCTAGTAAGGTCATCCGAAGACCAGTGTCAGTTGCAAAGCGATTTAGAAAAGTTTGCTGTATGGTGTGTCAGGTGGCAGTTGACGCTAAATAACGAAAAGTGTGAGATGATCCACATGAGTTCCAAAAGAAATCCGTTGGAATTCAATTACTCGATAAATAGTACAATTCTCAAGGCTGTCAATTCAACTAAGTACCTGGGTGTTAAAATTACGAACAACTTCAGTTGGAAGGACCACATAGATAATATTGTCGGGAAGGCGAGCCAAAGGTTGCGTTTCATTGGCAGGACACTTAGAAGATGCAACAAGTCCACTAAAGAGACAGCTTACACTACACTCGTTCGTCCTCTGTTAGAATATTGCTGCACGGTGTGGGATGCTTACCAGGTGGGATTGACGGAGGACATCGAAAGGGTGCAAAAAAAGGCAGCTCGTTTTGTATTATCACGTTATAGGGCAGAGAGTGTGGCAGATATGGTACACGAGTTGGGATGGAAGTGATTGAAGCATAGACGTTTTCCTTCGCGGCGAGACCTTTTTACGAAATTTCAGTCACCAACTTTCTCTTCCAAATGCGAAAATATTTTGTTGAGCCCAACCTACATAGGTAGGAATGATCATCAAAATAAAATAAGAGAAATCAGAGCTCGAACAGAAAGGTTTAGGTGTTCGTTTTTCCCGCTCGCTGTTCGGGAGTGGAATAGTAGAGAGATAGTATGATTGTGGTTCGATGAACCCTCTGCCAAGCACTTAAAATGTGAATTGCAGAGTAGTCATGTAGATGTAGAACATCGGTACCATATTTCTGTAACACAGAATTACACAGCTATCTGATTATTTGACAGAGAAACAAACATGTTTTTACTACATCAGTGACACATGTTTACGCAATTACGCAGGTGGATAACTTCACACTTATGAAATTGTAATTTGCCTGTACTTTGTAAACTGTTCATATTTTTTAGGAACCATTGTGATACTATGAGAGATTTGAGTGATGTATTTGGTATGGGATTATGATTTTTAAAGTACGTTTGCGGTAGATGACACTTTTGACATGAGCAGAGAATTTTTTTTTTTAGGTTTTGAAATTATTGGAGGAAGCTACGAGGATTTTGAGAATTTGACTGAGGTTTATGATATTATTACGATGACTGTGTATTATGATGTTGCGGTATGATTATGATCAATAAGATGATGCTACCTTATATGAGGAATTTGATTATGCTATGTATTCCTTATGATGAAATATTGAAGAAGTGTCGACGAATATGTATATGTGTAATAAGGTAAGAATAATGAGTAGTGGTTAGGGACTCTGATTTGTTTACGTTAGATTAGGTTAGGTTACGTTAGGTAAGGTTAAAGAGGATGTTGGAAACCGAGAATCGTACTTTTAGATTATGAAATGTATGTAAATGTGTGAATGTATTACAATGCCGACGAAAATTTTTTGGACACTGTTATATCAATAGGATTTTGTTTCTACAGATGTGTAACGCAAATTCTTGACCTGTGAAATTTTTTTATATGAGACTGTCATTGTAGCGGAAACTGCTGTCGTAAATATTTCAGTAAGAAAGGTAAGTGACCTTGACGTAATGCATTCTGGGCGCCCAGCTGAGAGGTAGTCGTCTGACAAAAGAAAGCTATTAGGTGAAAAAGAAAGAGGCCATTATCCTCGCTATTGACATTCATTCCTTTGTAGAAAGCATCGCAAATACGACAGGCTCAAACTTGAAAACATATAATTTTACCATGGAGCTCTGAACTGGTGATAATTATTAAAATGCTTAATGAAACGACGAGAAACGTTTCACGAGTATTGTCTTGCTAGTTGAAAGATTGTTTACTGCATTATGAAATGCCATATGGCTAGTGAAAGACGTTTCACGCCTTGCTTTGCCTATTTTGTTTAATACCTAGTTTCTAGCTGCACTGCAGCTTTGGTTACTACAAAATTTAATGGATGTACTAATATAAATATTTTAAGCCTACAGATCCAGTAAATAATAACTTCATGATGTACTTAAAAAAACGAAGGAGCTCAAAAAGACATTTCCCTTCACAGGAATTGCATACAGAATTTTCTTTTCAAGTACATGGTAATATTCTTTTTTACAATAAGTTTTTGTGGTGCACCCCTTTAATTATATAGACATTAAGATGTGAATATAAATTTCCCTTATTTGTGTTGTTGTCTTTAGTGTACTATTTTTTCTGCTTGTGGGTTTGTCATGTTTAGGTATAAGTTATTACATTTATTGCTGCTTGCTTTGCTTACTTGCATTTTTTTGTCATTGCTGTTTGTATTAACTGTTTTATGCTGCTGCATTGCCTCGTCCCTTAGTTACGCATTTGAGCTCAGTAGATTTAAGTTAGCTTAAGAGGGGGTAGAATATATAAGAAACTAACTATGGTGAATTGGAAGAAAAGCATTGAGAAGGTACAAGAAAATGGTTTGGCCAAAAAAAAGTAGTGTACTGTGGAGAAAAACTATTTTTGAAAGAGGATGTGAACAAAATACAGAAACCATTCTTGGATAGGATATTTTTGGAGGAAGCAGATGTTGAGACACGACGAAAGATCTACAGAATGAAGTTTTGGGTTTGAGTGCAGTACCAAATTTTACCTGTCCTTTCCTTTTGTGTTATCCCACTATGTGTTTGTGTATCCTTGTGTATTTGTTTTCTTCCTGCCTCTGTGTACTGTTTCATAGAATTTTTTCTGTTCTAATACTAAGCTACAATCACTATGATGAGGAATACACTTATCCTCAAATATAATTTGCATTAATAACATGTTATTTACTTTGTAAAGATGTTTACACATTATTTATTCTGTTTTGTTCCAATACTCATGTGTGAAGTTGATGTTTCAAAAGTTAATCTGATCTTTTATGTATGTACTTATGTCGTAATTTTTGTAACACTGATGTATTTGCTATTTAGATTCTTTTGTAAAGCCTGTACTATTGCAAATGTTATCTGTATTGTTATGTTCCTTAAAGATGTATTTTGTACCTTTGTTATTGTATTTTCATGTTATAAAATTGTAATTGACACCAGTTCATCAAATTAAGTAACTTGTAAATTACATTTCACTGCACACTTTTCTGTTGGTCATAGTATATGGACAATATGTGAGAAGTGGGGACTGATAGTGTTTGCACGTGCGTTAATAATTCAACAAGGGACTAGATAACAGCATTGCTGGTTCTAAGGACATTTCAAACAAATTCTTTGTCAGTGGACAAGGGGTGGTTTATGGACCTGCTTGTACACAACACTCTTCGATGGTGATTGTATGACTCACTGATACCATTATTTCTACAAGGACTGCAGTGGGCCTGCACCTCTGGTGGCCCACCAATACCATAATCTCTACCAGGACTACAAGGGGTCTACTCTGTGATGACCTACCTACCAATATTCTTCAAAACTTCGACTGACTCTGCTGTGGGTTTGCTCTGTTGTGGCCCATTACCTGTCTGCATGTCAAGAGTCAGCACTGTCTTTCTGTTGGAAGGACAACACTACTTTTCAAGACTGCAAGGAAATCCACTACTTCCGTGTGCATTTTCATTTACTACTCAGACTTTGAGAAAAACACTGCAATTTTACTTTGATGAATGATCAGGACTGTCTTTATGGACTGTGAGAAAATTGTAGCTTTTGACCAACATCGTATCGATAAGTGTGTGCTTTTCATTTCTTTGTCATTGTGATTAAGAAAAAATTTTTCAAATCTGTATTGGCCACTGCCCAAAACAATTTGTAAATTTCTTTTGTGGGGAGCATGGGGGCTATGTAAGTAGGCTGTTTAGGTTTTTTTTATTGGTAACGCCGCCACGTAGCACTCTGTATAAAAATCACTGGCTGTGCCATGTGCAGTCAGTGGCTGGTTTGCATTGTTGTCTGCCATTGTAGTGTTGGGCAGCGGCAGCTGGATGCTAACAGCGCGTAGCGTTGCGCAGTTGGAGGTGAGCCACCAGCAGTGGTGGACGTGGGTAGAGAGATGGCAGAGTTTTGAAATTTGAAAGAGATGGTGTCATAAACTGATATATATATATATATATATATATATATATATATATATATATATATATATATATATATATATATATATATATTTTATGACTATAAAGGTAAATACATTGTATGTTCTCTATTAAAATCTTTCATTTGCTAACTGTGCCTATCAGTAGTTAGTGACTTCCGTAGTTTGAATCTTTTAGTTAGCAGGCAGTAGTGGCGCTCGCTGTATTGCAGTAGTTCGAGTAACGAAGATTTTTGTGAGGTAAGTGATTTGTGAAACATATAGGTTAATGTTAGTCAGGGCTATTCTCTTGTAGGGATTATTGAAAGTCAGATTGCGTTGCACTAAAAACTATTGTGTGTCAGTTTAAGCACAGTCGTGTATAAATTTTTCAAAGGGGATGTTTCAAAAAGTCCGCATAGTGCCTGTTGTATTCAGTCCCGATGCAATTTCTGTGTTTCATCAACACTCTGAAGGTCCACAGAATACATAATGCCTGCAGATGAGCTTCGGAAACTAACACTGGTCTTCCAGGAATCGATCAAAGCGTAGACAGTTGTAGACATTAGTCCAATGGAGTAGCGTCCGCATAGTGCCTGCTGTATTCAATCCCGATGCAATTTCTGTGTTTCATCAATACTCTGAAGGTCCAGAGATTACAGAATGCCTCCAAGTGTGCTCCAGAAAATACTACTCGTCTTCCAGGGAACGATCAAAGTGTAGACAGTTTGAGACATTACTCCCATGGAGAAAAGTCCACATGCTGCCTGTTGTATTCAATCACGATGCAATTTCTGTGTATAATCAACACTCAGAAGGTCCAGAGATTACAGAATGCCTCCAGATGTGCTTTGGAAATTAATACTGTTCTCCCAGAAATCGATCAAAGCGTAGGCAGTTTGAGACACTTCTCCCATGGAGAAAAGTCCGCATAGTGCCTATTGTAATCATTTCCGTGCAATTTCTGTGTTTCATCAATACTCTAAAGGTCAACAGATTACAGAATGCTTCCAGATGTGCTTCGGCCACTACTACTGGTCTCCGAGGCAACGAACAAAGCGTAGTCAGTTTGAGACACTACTCCCATGGTGAAAAGTCCTTATGGTGCCTGTTGTAATGAATCCCTATGCAATTTATATGTTTCATCAACACTCTGAAAGTCTACAGATTACAGAATGAATCCAGATGTGCTTTTGAAATTACTACTTGTCTTCTAGGGAACGATCAAATCGTAGACAGTTTGAGACATTACTCCAATGGAGAAAAATCCGCATGGTGCCGTTTGTATTCAATCCCGATGCATTTTCTGTGTTTCATCAACACTCTGAGGGTCCACAGATTACAGAATGCCTACAGATGTGCTTCGGAAAATACTACTGGTCGTCCAGGGATCGATCGAAGCGTAGACAATTTTAGACATTACTCCCATGGAGAAAAGTCCGCATGGTGCCTTTTGTATGCAATCCCGATGCATTTTCTGTGTTTCATCAACACTCTGAAGGTTCACAGATTACAGAATGCCTACAGATGTGCTTCGGAAACTACTACTGGTCGTCCAGGAATCGATCAAAGCGTAGACAGTTTTAGACATTAATCCCATGGAGAAAAGTCCGCATGGTGCCTCTTATATTCAAACCCGATGCATTTTCTGTGTTTCATCAACACTCTGAAGGTCCACAGATTACAGAATGCCTACAGATGTGCTTCGGAAACTACTACTGGTCGTCCAGAAATTGATCAAAGCGTAGACAGTTTTAGACATTACTCCCATGGAGAAAAGTCCGCTTGGTGCGTTTAGTATTCAATCCCGGTGCATTTTCTGTGTTTCATCAACACTCTGAAGGTCCACAGATTACAGAATGCCTACAGATGTGCTTCGGAAACTACTACTGGTCGTCCAGGAATGGATCAAAGCGTAGACAATTTGAGACATTACTCACATGGAGAAAAGTCTGCATAGTGCCTGTGTATTCAGTCCCGATACAATTTCTGTATCTCATCAACACTCTAAAGGTCCCCAGATTACAGAATGCCTACATATGTGCTTCGGAAACTACAACTGGTCTTCCAGGAATGGATCAAAACGTAGACAGTTGTAGACATTAGTCCCATGGAGAAGAGTCAGCATGGTGCCTGTTGTTTTCAATCCCGATGCAATTTCTATTATTCAAAATCACTCTGAAGGTCCACAGATTACGGAATGAATCCAGATGTGCTTTTGAAACTACTAATGGTCTTCCAGGGACCTATCAAATCGTAGACAGTTTGAGACATTACTCCAATGGGTAAAGGTCCGCATGGTGCCTGTCATATTCAATCCCAATGCTATTTCTTTGTTTCATCAACACTCTGAAGGTCCACAGATTACAGAATGCCTCCAGACTTGCTTCGGAAACTACTACTGTTCTTCCAGCTTACGATCAAAGCATAGACTGTTTGAGACAATACTCTCATAGAGAAAAGCCCGCGTGGTTCCTGTTGTATTCAATCAAGATGCAATTTCTGTGTTTCATAAACACTCTGAAGGTCCAGAGATTACAGAATGCCTGCAGGTGTGCTTCGGAAACTTCTACTGTTCTTCCATGGTACGATCAAACCGTAGACAGTTTGAGACATTACTAGAATGGAAAAAAGTTCGCATGGTGCCTGTCGTATTCAATCCCGATGCTATTTCTTTGTTTCATCAACAATCTGAAGGTCAACAGATTACAGAATGCCTCCAGATGTGCTTCGGCAACTACTACTGGTCTTCCAAGGAACGAAAATAGCGTAGACAGTTTGAGACATTACTCCCATGGAGAAAAGTCCTCATGGTGCCCGTTGTATTCAATCACGATGCAATTTCTGTGTATCATCAACACTCAGAAAGTCCAGAGATTACAGAATGCCTCCAGATGTGCTTTGGAAATTAATACTGTTCTCCCAGCAATCGATCAAAGCGTGGGCAGTTTGAGACACTTCTCCCATGGAGAAAAGTCCGCTTGGTGCATTTTGTATTCAATCCCAGTGCAATTTCTGTGTTTCATCAACACTCAGAAGGTCTACAGATTACAGAATGCCTCCAGATGTTCTTTGGAAATTAATACTGTTCTCCCAGGAATCGATCAAGTCGTAGTCACTTTGAGACACTTCTCCCATGGAGAAAAGTCCGCATAGTGCCTATTGTATTCAGTTCCGTGCAATTTCTGTGTTTCATCATTACTCTGAAGTTACAGAGATTACAGAATGGCTATTGGTGTGCTCCGGAAATTACTACTGGTCTTGCACGGAACGATCAAGTTGTAGACAGTTTGAGACATGACTCCCATGAATAAATGACACCATGGTGCCTTTTTTATTCAATCCCGATGCAATTTCTGTGTTTCATCAATACTCTAAGGGTCAACAGATTACAGAATGCTTCCAGATGTGCTTCGGCCACTACTACTTGTCTCCGAGGCAACGAACAAAGCGTAGACAGTTTGAGACACTGCTCCCATGGTGAAAAGTACTTATGGTGCCGGATGTAATGAATCCCGATGCAATTTATATGTTTCATCAACACTCTGAAGGTCTACAGATTACAGAATGAATCCAGATGTGCTTTTGAAATTACTACTTGTCTTCTAGGGAACGATCAAATCGTAGACAGTTTGAGACATTACTCCAATGGAGAAAATTCCGCATGGTGCCTTTTGTATTCAATCCCGATGCATTTTCTGTGTTTCATCAACACTCTGAAGGTCCACAGATTACAGAATGCCTACAGATGTGCTTCGGAAACTACTACTGGTCGTTCAGGAATCGATCAAAGCGTAGACAATTTTAGACATTACTCCCATGGAGAAAAGTCCGCATGGTGCCTTTTGTATTCAATCCCGATGCATTTTCTGTGTTTCATCAACTCACTGACGGTTCACAGATTACAGAATGCCTACAGATGTGCTTCGGAAACTACTACTGGTCGTCCAGGAATCGATCAAAGCGTAGACAGTTTTAGACATTAATCATATGGAGAAAAGTCCGCTTGGTGCCTCCTGTATTCCAACCCGATGCATTTTCTGTGTTTCATCAACACTCTGAATGTCCACAAATTACAGAATGCCTACGGATGTGCTTCGGAAACTACTACTGGTCGTCCAGGAATCGATCAAAGGGTAGACAGTTTTATACATTACTCCAATGGAGAAAAGTCCGCATGGTGCCTGTTGTATTCAATCCCGATGCAATATCTTTCTTTCATCTACATTCTGAAGGACCACAGACTACAGTATGCCTCCAGATGTTCTTCGACAACTACTACTGGTCTTCCAGGGAGCGATCCAAGTGTAGAAAGTTTAAGTCACTACTCTTATGGAGAAAAGTCCGCATGGACCCTGTAGTATCCAATTCCGATGCAAGTCCCGTGTTTCATCAACACTCTGAAGGTCCACAGTTTAGAGAATGCCCCCACGTGTGCTTCTCAAACTGCAACTGGTCTTCCAGGGACCGATCAAAGATGAGATAGTATGAGACAATACTCCCATAGAGAAAAGCCCTCATGGTGCCTTTTGTATTCAATCCCGATGCAATTTCTGTGTTTCATCAACACTATGAAGGTCCAGAGATTACAGAATGCCAACAGATGTGCTTCGGAAACTACCACTGGTCTTCCAGGAGCCGATCAAAGCGTAGACAGTTGTAGACATTAGTCACATGGAGAAGAGTCCGCATGGAGCCTGCTGTATTCAATCCCGATGCAATTTCTGTGTTTCATCAATACTCTGAAGCTCCAGAGATTACAGAATGCCTCCAAGTGTGCTCCGGAAACTCCTACTCTTCTTCCAGGGAACGATCAAAATGTAGACAGTTTCAGACGTTACTCCCATGGAGAAAATTTCGCATGGTGCCTGTTGTACCCAATTCCGATTCAATTTCTGTGTTTCATGAACCTTCTGAAGGTCCACAGATTACAGAATGGCCCCAGATGTGCTTCGAAAACTACTACTGGTCTTCCAGGGTACGATCAATGCGTAGGCAGTTTGAGACATTACTCCCATGGAGAAAAGTCCGCATGGTGCCTGTTGTATTCAATCCCGATGCAATTTCTGTGTATTTTCAACACTCAGAAATTCCAGAGATTACAGTATGCCTCCAGATGTGCTCCGGAAATTAATACTGTTCTCCCAGGAATCGATCAAAGCGTAGGCATTTTGAGACACTTCTCACATGGAGAAAAGTCCGCATAGTGAATATTGTATTCAGCCCCGATGCAATTTCTGTGCTTCATCAACACTCTAAAGGTACAGAGATTAGAGAATGCCTATTGGTGTGCTCCGGAAATGACTACTGGTCTGCCAGGGAACGATCAAAGTGTAGACAGTTTAAGACATTACTCCCATGGAGAAAAGTCCGCATAGTGCCTGTACTATTATGTCCCGATGCATTTTCTGTGTTTCATCAACACTCTTAAGGTCCAGAGATTACAGAATGCTTCCAGATGTGCTTCGGAAACTATCACTGGTCTTTCAGGGAGCGATCAAAGTGTAGACAGTTTAAGACACTACTCCCATGGAGAAAAGTCCGCATGGTGCCTGTTGTATTCAATCACGATGCAATCACTGTGTCTCATCATCACTCTGAATGACCACGGATGAATTATGCCTCCAGATGTGCTTCGGAAACTACTACTGGTCTTCCAGGGAACGATCAAAGCGTAGACAGTTTGAGGCATTACTCCCATGGAGAAAAGTCCGCATGCTGCCTGTTGTATTCAATCCCGATGCCATTTCTGTGTGTCAACAACACCATGAAGATCCACATACTACCGAACGCCTCCAGATGTGCTTCAGAAACTACTATTGTCGGCCAAGTAAGGATCAAAGCGTAGATAGTTTGAGACAATACTCCCATAGAGGAAAGCCCGCATGGGGCCTGTAGAATTCAATCCTGATGCAATTTCTTTCTTTTATCAACACTCTGATGGTCCACAGATTACAGAATGCCTCGAGGTGTGCTTCGGAAACTACAACTGGTCTCCCAGGGTACGATCAAAGCGTAGACATTTTGATACATTACTCATATGGAGAAAAGTCCGCATGGTGCCTGTTGTATTCAATCACGATGCAATCACTGTGTCTCATCATCACTCTGAATGACCACGGATTACAGAATGCCTGCAGATGTGCTTCGCAAACAACTACTGGTCTTCCAGGGAACGATCAAAGCGTAGACAGTTTGAGGCATTACTCCCATGGAGAAAAGTACGCATGGTGCCTGTTGTATTCAATCCCGATGCAATTTCTGTGTTTCATCAACACTCTGAAAGTCCACAGATTACAGAATGTCTCCAGATGTTCTTCGGCAACTACTACTGGTCTTCCAGGGAACGATCAATTCGTAGACAGTATGAGACGTTACACCAATGGAGAAAAGTCCGCATGGAGCCTGTTGTATTCAGTTCCGATGCAATTTCTGTTTTTCATCAACACTCTGAAGGTTCACAGATTACTGAATGCCTCTAGATGTGCTTCAACAACTACTACTTATCTTCCAGGGAACGAACAAAGCGTAGACAGTGTGAGACATTACTCCCATGGGGAAAAGTCCGAGTAGAGCCTGTTGTATTCAGTCCCGATGCAATATCTGTGTTTCATCAACAGTCTGAAAGTCCACAGATTACAAAATGCCTGCAGATGTGCTCCGGAAACTACCACTGGTCTTCCAGGAATCGATCAAAGCGTTGACAGTTGTAGACATTAGTCCCAATGAGAAGAATCCGCATGGTGCCTGTTGTATTCAATCCCGATGCAGTTTCTGTTTTTCATCAATACTCTGAAGGTCCAGAGATTACAGAACGCCTCCAGGAGTGCTCCGGAAACTACTACTCGTCTTCCAGGGAACGATCAAAGTGTAGACAGTTTGAGACATTACTCCCAATTAGCAAACTTCGCATGGTGCCTGTTGTATCCAACTCCGATGCAATTTCTGTGTTTCATGAACCTCCTGAAGGTACACAGATTACAGAATGTCTACAGACGTGCTTCGTAAACTACCACTGATCTTCAAGTAATCGATCAAAGCGTAGACATTTCTAGACATTAGTCCAATGTAGAAGAGTCCGCATGGTGCCTGTTGTATTCAGTTCCGATGCAATTTCTGTGTTTCATCAACACTCTGAAGGTTCACAGATTACAGAATGCCTCTAGATGTGCTTCGGAAACTACCACTGGTCTTCCAGGAATCGATCAAGACGTAGAAACTTTGAGACATTACTCCCATGAAGATAAGTCCGCCTGGTGCCTGTTGTATTCAATCCCGATGCAATTTCTTTGTTTCATCAACACCCAGAAGCTCCACAGATTACAGAATGCCTCGAGGTGTGGTTCGGAAACTACAACTGGTTTTCCAGTAAACGATCATAATGTAGACAGTTTAAGACATTACTCCCATGGAGAAAAGACCGCATTGTGCCTGTTGTATTCAATCCCGATGCAATCTCTGTGTTTCATCTACACTCTGATGGTCCATAGATTACAGAATGCCTCCTGATGTGCTTCGGAATCTACTACTGGTCTTCCTGCGTACGATCAAAGCTTGAACAGTTTGAGACATTACTCCCATGTCAAAAAGTCCACATGGTGCCTGTGTATTAAATCCCGATGCAATTTCTGTGTTCCATCAACACTCTGAAGGTCCAAAGATTACAGAATGTCTCCAGATGTGCTTCGGAAACTACTACTGGTCTTCCAGGGAACGATCAAAGCGTAGACAGTTTGAGACATTACTCCTATGGAGAAAAGTCGCATGGTGCCTTTTGTATTTAATCCCAATGCAATTTCTTAGTTTCATCAGCACTCTGAATGTCCACAGATTACAGAAAGCCTCGAGGTGTGCTTCGGAAACTACAACTGGTCTTCCAGGGAACGATCAAAGCGTAGACAGTTTAAGACATTACTCCCATGGAGAAAAGACCGCATTGTGCCTGTTGTATTCAATCCCGATGCAATCTCTGTGTTTCATCATCACTCTGAATGACCACGGATTACAGAATGGGTCCAGATGTGCTTCAGGAACTACTATTGTCGACAAGGTAAGGATCAAAGCGTAGACAGTCTGAGATAATACTCCGATTGAGAAAATCCCGCATGGGCCTGTTGTATTCAAACCCGATGCAATTTCTGTGTTTCATCAACACTCTGAAGGTCCACAGATTACAGAATGCCTCTAGATGTGCTTCGGAAACTAATACTGGTCTTCCAAGGAACGAACAAAGTGTAGACAGGTTGAGACATTACTCCCATGGGGAGAAGTCCGCATAGTGCCTGTTGTATTCAGTCCCGATGCAATATCTGTGTTTCATCAACACTCTGAAGGTCCAGAGATTACAGAATGCCTCCAGATATGCTTCGGAAACTACCACTGGTCTTTCAGGAGTCGATCAAAGCGTAGAAACTTTGACACATTACTCCCATGAAGAAAAGTGCGCCTGGTGCCTGTTGTATTCAAACCCGATGCAATTTCTTTGTTTCATCAACATTCTGAAGGTCCACAGACTACAGAATGCTTCCAGATGTTCTTCGGCAACTACTACTAGTCTTCCAGGGAGCGATCAAAGAGTAGACAGTTTAAGACACTAATCCCATGGAGAAAAGTCCGCATGGAGCCTGTTGTATCCAATCCCGATGCAAGTTCCGTGTTTCATCAACACTCTGAATGTCGACAGGTCACAGAATGCCTGCAGATGTGCTTCGGAACCTACTACTGGTCTACCAGGGAACGATGAAATCGTAGACAGTTTGAGACATTGCTAGTATGGACAAAAGTCCGCATGGTGCCTGTTGTATTCAATCCCGATGCAATTTCTGTGAGTCATCAACACTCAGATGGTCCACAGATTTCACAATTCCTCCTGATGTGCTTCTGAAACTGCTACTAGACTCCAAGGTATCGATCAAATCGTAGACAGTTTGAGACATTACTCCCATGGAGAAAAGCCCGCATGGTGCCTGTTGTATTCAATCCCGATGCCATCTCTGTGTTCCATCATCACTCTGAATGACCACGGATAACAGAATGCCTTTAGATGTGCTTCAGAAGCTACTATTGTCGACCACGTAAGGATAAAAGCGTACACAGTTGGAGACAATACTCCCATAGAGAAAAGCTCGCATGGGGCCTGTGGTATTCAATCCCGATGCAATTTCTGTGTTTCATCAACGCTCGGACGGTCCACAGATTAGAGAATGCCTCCAGATGTGTTCGGAAACTACTACTCGTCTTCCAGAGAACTATCAAAGTGTAGACAGTTTGAGACATTACTCCCATGTAGAAAGGTAAGCATGGTGCCTTCTTTATTCAAACCCGATGCAATTTCTGTGTTTCATCAACACTCTAAAAGTCAACAGATTACAGAATGCTTCCAGATGTGCTTTGGCAACTACAACTGGCCTTCCAGTGAACTATCAAAGCATAGACAGTTTAAGACACTACTCCCATGTAGTAAAGTCAGCATGGTGCCTGTTGTATTCAATGCCGAGGCAATTTCTCTGTTTCATCAACACTCAGAACGTCCACAGATTTCAGAATGCCTCATGACGTGTTTCTGAAACTGCTACTAGTCTCCCAGGTATCGATCAAATCGTAGACAGTTTAAGACATTACTCCCATGGAGAAAAGTCCGCATGGTGCCTGCTGTATTCAATCCCGATTCAATTTCTTTGTTTCAACAGCACTTTGAAGGTCCACAGATTACATTATGTCTCGAGGTGTGCCTCGGAAACTACAACTGGTCTTCCAGGGAACGATCAAAGCGTAGACAGTTTGGGACATTACTCTCATGGAGAAAAGATCGCATGGTGCCAGTTGTATTCAATCCCGATGCAATCCCTGTGTTTCATCATCACTCTGAATGACCACGGATTACAGAATGCCGCCAGATGTGCTTCGGAATCTACTACTGGTATTCTTGGGAACGATCAAAGCGTAGACAGTTTGAGACATTACTAGTATGGAGAGAAGTCCGCATGGTGCCTGTTGTATTCAATCCCGATGCCATCTCTCTGTGTCAAGCACACTCTGAACTTCCACATACTACAGATCGCCTCCAGATGTGCTTTGGAATCTACTATTGTCTGCGAGGTAAGGATCAAAGCGTAGAAAGTTTGAGACAATACTCCCATGGTGAATAGTCCTTATGGTGACTGTTGTAATCAATCCCGATGCAATTTATTTGTTTCATCAACACACTGAAGGTACACAGATTGCAGAATGAATCCAGTTGTGCTTTGGCAACTACTACTGGTCTGTCAGGGAACGAACAAAGCGTAGACAGTTTGAGACATTACTCCCATGGAGAAAAGTCCGCATGGTGCCTGTTGTATTCAATCCCGATGCTATTTCCTTATTTCATCAACACTCTGAAGGTCCACAGATTACAGAATGTCTCGAGGTGTTCTTCGGAAACTACAACTGGTTTTCCAGTGAACGATCAAATCGTAGACAGTTTAAGACATTACTCCCATGGAGAAAAGTCCGCATGGTGCCTGTTGTATTCAATCCCGATGCAATTTCTGTGTTTCATTAAAATTCTGAACGTCCACAGATTTCAGAATGCCTCCTGATGTGCTTCTGAAACTGCTACTAGTCTCCCAGGTATCGATCAAATCGTAGACAGTTTGAGACATTATTCCCATGGAGAAAAGTCCGCATGGTGATTGCTGTATTCAATCCCGATGCAATTTCTTTCTTTCGCCAGCACTCTGTAGGTCCACAGATTACAGAATGCATCGAGGTTTGCTTCGGAAACTACAACTGGTCTTCCAGGGAACGATCAAAGCGTAGACTGTTTGAGACATTACTCCCATGGATAAAAGACCGCATGGTGCCTGTTGTATTCAATCCCGATGCAATCTCTGTGTTTCATCATTACTCTGAATGACCACGGATTACAGAATTTCTCCAGATGTGATTCGGAAACTAGTACTGGTCTTCCAGGGAACGATCAGATCGTAGACAGTTTGAGGCATTACTCCCATGGAGAGAAGTCCGCATGTTGCCTGTTGTATTCAATGCCGATGCCATTTCTGTGTGTCAACAACCTTCTGAAGTTCCACATACTACAGAACGCCTATAGATGTGCTTCAGAAACTACTATTGTCTGCCAGGTAAGGATCAAAGCGTAGACAGTTTGAGACAATACTCCCATAGAGAAAAGCAAGCATGGTGCCTGTTTTATTCAATCGCGATGCAATTGCTGTGTTTCATCAATACTCTGAAGGTCAACAGATTACAGAATGCCTCCAGATGTGCTTTGGAAGCTACTACTGGTCTTCCAGGAATGGATCAAAACGCAGACAGTTCGAGACATTTCTCCCATAGAGGAGTGTCCGCTTGGTGCCTGTTGTATACAATCCCGATGGTATTTCTGTGTTTCTTCAATACTCTGAAGGTCTACAGATTACCGAATGCTTCCACATGTGCTTCGGTAGCTTCTACTGGTCTTCCAGGAATCGATCAAAGCGTAGGCAGTTCGAGACATTACTCCCATGGAGAAAATTCCGAATGGTGCGTGTGGTGTTCAATCACAATGCAATTTCTGTGTTTCATCAACACTCTGAAGGTCCATAGATTACACAATGCCTCCAGATGTGCATCTTAAACTACTACTACTCTTCCAGGAATCGATCAAAGCGTTGACAGTTTGAGACATTACTCCCATGGAGAAAAGTCCACATCGTGCCTGTTGTATTCAATCCCGATGCAATTTCTGTGTTTCAGGTACACTCTGAAGGTCCACAGGGTACAGAATGCTTCCAGATGTGCATCCGAGATTACTACTGGTCTTCCAGGGAAAGATCAAAGCATAGTTAGTTTAAATATACCTATCATGGAGAAAACTCCGCATGGTGCCTGTGGTATTCAATCCCGATGCAATTTCTGTGTTTCATCAACACTCTGAATGTCCACAGATTACAGAATTCCTCCAGGTGTGCTTCGAAAACTACTACTGGTCTTCCAGGCATCGATCAAATCGCAGACAGTTTGAGACATTAATCCCATAGAGGAAAGTCGGCATGGTGCCTGTTGTATTCACTCCCGATGCAATTTCTTTGTTTCATCAACACCCTGAATGTCCACAGATTACAGAATGCCTCCAGATGTGCTTTGGAAGCTTCTACTGGTCTTCCAGGAATCTATCAAAGCGTAGACAGTTTGACACATTACGCCCATGGAGAAAAGTCCGCATGGTGCCAGTTGTATTGAATCCAGACCCAATTTCTGTGTTTCATCAACACTCAGAAGCTCCATAGATTACAGAATGGCTCCATATGTGATCCGTAAACTACTACTGGTCTTATAGGGAACGATCAAAGTGTAGACAGTTTGGGACACTACTCCCATGGAGAAAAGTCCACATGGTGCCGGTTGTATGCATTCCCGATGCAATCTCTGTGTTTCATCAACACTTTGAAGGTCCACTGATTACAGAATGCCTACAGATGTGCTTCGAAAGCTTCTACTGGTCTTCCAGGAATCGATCAAAGCGTAGACAGTTTGAGACATTACTCCCATGGAGAAAAGTCCGCATGGTGCCTGTGGTATTCAATCCTGAGGCAATTTCTGTGTTTCATAAACTTTCTGAATGTCCACAGATTACAGAATGCCTCCAGATGTGCTGCGGAAACTACTACTGGTCTTCCAGGGTACGATCAAAGTGTAGACAGTTTGAGACATTATTTTCATGGAGAAAAGTCCACATGGTGATGGTTGTATTCAATGGCGATGCAATTTCTGTGTTTCATTAACACTCTGAAGGTCCACAGAATACAGAATGCCTCCAGATGTGCTTCGGAAGCTACTGCTGGTCTTCCAGGAATCGATAAAAGCGTAGACAGTTTGAGATATTACTCCCATGGAGAAAAGTCCGCATGGTGCCAGTGGTATTCAATCCAGATGCAATTTCTGTGTTTGATCAACACCCTGAAGATCCACAGATTACAGAATGCCTCCAGATGTGCTTCAGAGAGTACTACTGGTCTTCCAGGGAACGATCAAAGCGTAGACAGTTTTAGACATTACTCGCATGGAGAAAAGTCTACATGGTACTTGTTGTATTCAATCCCGATGCAATTTCGGTGTTTCATCAACACTCAGAAATTCCACAGATTACAGAATGCTTCCAGATGTGCTTGGTAAGATACTACTGGTCTTCCAGGAAACGATCAAATCGAAAACAGTTTGAGACATGACTCCCATGGAGAAATGTCCGCACGGTGCCTGTTGTATGCAATCCCGATGCCATATTTGTGCTTCATCAACAATCTGAAGGTCCACAGATTACAGATTGCCTCCAGATGTGTTTCGGAAACTACTACTGGTCTTCCAGGCAACGATCAAAGCGCACACAGTTAGAGACATTATTACCATGGAGAAAAGTAGGCATGGTGCCTGTTGTATTCACTCCCGATGCAATTTCTCTGTGTCATCAACACTCAGAAGCTCCATATATTACAGAATGCCTCCAGATGTGCTTCGGAAACTAATACTGGTCTTCAAGGGAACGATGAAAGTGTATACAGTTTGAGACATTTCTCCCATGGACAAAAGTCCACATGGTGCCTGTTGTATTCAATCCCGATGCAATTTCGGTGTTTCATCAACACTCAGAAACTCCACAGATTACAGAATGCTTCCAGATGTGCTTCGGAAGATACTACTGGTCTTCCAGGAAACGATCAAATCGAAAACAAATTGAGACATGACTCCCATGGAGAAATGTCCGCACTGTGCCTGTTGTATGCAATCCCGATGCCATATTTGTCCTTCATCAACAATCTGAGGGTCCACAGATTACAGATTGCCTCCAGATGAGCTTCGGAAACTACTACTGGTCTTCCAAGCAACGATCAAAGCGCACACAGTTAGAGACATTATTCCCATGGAGAAAAGTCGTCATGGTGCCTGTTGTATACAATCCAGATGCAATTTCTTTGTTTCATCAACACTCTGAAGGTCCACAGATTACAGAATGCCTCCAGATGTGCTTCAGAAAGTACACTTCTTCTTCCAGGGAACGTTCAAGGCGTAGACAGTTTGAGACATTACTCAAATGGAGAAGAGTCCGCTTGTTGCCTGTTGTATTCACTCCCGATGCAATTTCTCTGTGTCATCAACACTCAGAAGCTCCATATATTACAGAATGCCTCCAGATGTGCTTCGGAAACTAATACTGGTCTTCAAGGGAACGATGAAAGTGTATACAGTTTGAGACATTTCTCCCATGGACAAAAGTCCACATGGTGCCTGTTGTATTCAATCCCGATGCAATTTCGGTGTTTCATCAACACTCAGAAACTCCACAGATTACAGAATGCTTCCAGATGTGCTTCGGAAGATACTACTGGTCTTCCAGGAAACGATCAAATCGAAAACAAATTGAGACATGACTCCCATGGAGAAATGTCCGCACTGTGCCTGTTGTATGCAATCCCGATGCCATATTTGTCCTTCTTCAACAATCTGAGGATCCACAGATTACAGATTGCTTCCAGATGAGCTTCGGAAACTACTACTGGTCTTCCAAGCAACGATCAAAGCGCACACAGTTAGAGACATTATTCCCATGGAGAAAAGTCGTCATGGTGCCTGTTGTATACAATCCAGATGCAATTTCTTTGTTTCATCAACACTCTGAAGGTCCACAGATTACAGAATGCCTCCAGATGTGCTTCAGAAAGTACTACTGGTCTTCCAGGGAACGATCAAAGCGTAGACAGTTTTAGGCATTACACACATGGAGAAAAGTCCGCATGGTGCCTGTTGTATACAATCCTGATGCAATTTCGGTGTTTCATCATCACTCAGAAACTCCATAGATTACAGAATGCCCCCTGATGTGATTCGGAAACTACTACTGGTCTTCCAGGGAACGATCAAAGTGTAGACCGTGTGAGACACTACTCCCTTGGAGAAAAGTCCACATGGTGCCTGTTGTATTCAATCCCAATGCAATTTCTGTGTTTCATAAACACTCTGAAGGGCCACAGATTACAGAATGCCTCCAGATGGGCTTCAGAAAGTTCTACTGGTCTTCCAGGGAACAATCAAAGCGTAGACAGTTTTAGACATTACTCGCATGGAGAAAAGTCCGCATGGTGCATGTTGTATTCAATCCCGATGCAATGTCGGTGTTTCATCATCACTCAGAAACTCCATAGATTACAGAATGCTCCCAGATGTGATTCGGAAACTACTACTGGTCTTCCAGGGAACGATCAAAGTGTAGACTGTGTGACAAACTACGCCCTTGGAGAAAAGTCCACATGGTGCCTGTTCTACTCAATTTCAATGCAATTTCTGTGTTTCATCAACACTTTGAAGGTAAACAGCTTACAGCATGCTTCCAGATGTGCTTCGGAAGATACTACTGGTCTTCGGGGAAACGATCAAATCGAAGACAGTTTGAGACATGACTCCCATGGGGAAATGTCCGCATGGTGCATGTTGTATGCAATCCCGATGCCATATTTGTGCTTCATCAACAATCCGAATGTCCACAGATTACAGAGTGCCTCCAGATGTGCTTCGGAAACTACTACTGATCTTCCAGGCAACGATCAAAGCGCAGACAGTTAAAGACATTATTCCCGTGGAGAAAAGTCGGCATGGTGCCTGTTGTATTCAATCCCGATGCAATTTCTGAGTTTCATCAACACTCTGAAGATCCACAGATTACAGAATGCATCCAGATGTGCTTCGGAAACTAATACTGGTCTTCCAGGGAACGATCAAAGAGTAGACAGTTTGAGACACTTCTCCCATGGAGAAAAGTCCACATGGTGCCTGTTGTATTCAATCCAGATGCAATTTCTGTGTTTCATCAACACTCTGATGGTCCACAGATTACAGAATGCATCCAGATGTGCTTCGGAAACCACTACTGGTCTACCAGGGAACGATCAAATTGAAGACAGTTTGGGGCATTACTCCTATGGAGAAAAGTTCGCATGGTGCATGTTGTATTCAATCCCGATGCCATTTATGTGCTTCATCAACACTCAGAAGGTCCACAGATTACAGAGTGCCTCCAGATGTGCTTCGAAACTACTACTGGCCTTCCAGGAAACGACCAAAGCGTATCACAGTTTTAGACATTACTCGCTTTGAGATAAGTCCGCATGGTGCCTGTTGTATTCATTTCCGTTGCAATTTCTTTGTTTAATCAACACTTCAAAGTTCCACAGATTACAGAATGCCTCCAGATGTGATTCGAAAACTCCTACTGGTCTTCCAGGGAACGATCAAAGTGTAAACAGTTTGAGACACTATTCCCATTGAGAAAAGTCCGCATGGTGCCTGTTGTATTCAATCCCGACA
Organism: Schistocerca gregaria; assembly: GCF_023897955.1. NCBI lineage: Eukaryota > Metazoa > Arthropoda > Insecta > Orthoptera > Acrididae > Schistocerca > Schistocerca gregaria. Next base: position 3,350,279 of record NW_026061752.1, on the reverse strand, counting down.
ACATTTCTGCATTTCATCAACACTCTAAAGGACCACACATTTTAGAATTGCCTCCAGATGTGCTTCTAAAACTGCTACTGGTCTCCCAGGAATCGATCAAGGCATAGACAGTTTGAGGCATTACTCCCATGGAGAAAAGTCTGCACGGTGCCAGTTGTATTCAATCAACATGCAATTTCTGTGTTTCATCAACACTCTCAATGTACTCTGATTATAGAATGCCTCCTGATGTGCTTCGGAAACTAGTAGTGGTCTTCCAGGGAACGATCTAATCGTAGACAGTTTGAGACATTACTCTCATGGAGAAAAGTCCGCATGGTGCCTGTGGTATTTAATCACGATACAATTTCTGTGTTTAATCAAAACTCTGAAGGTCCACAGTTTACAGAATGCCTCCAGATGTGCTTCTTAAACTACTACTGCATTTCCAGGAATCGATCATAGCGCAGACAATTTGAGACATTACTCCCATGGAGGAAAGTCCGCATAATGCCTGTGGTATTCAATCACGATACAATTTCTATGTTTAATCAACACTCTGAAGGTCCACAGATTACAGAATGCCTCCAGATGTGCTTTGGAAACTACTACTGGTATTCCAGGGAACGATCAAATCGTAGACTGTTTGAGACATTACTCCCATTGAGAAAAGTCCGCATGGTGAATGCTGTATTCAATCCCAATGCAATTTCTGTGTTTCATCAACACTCTGAAGGACCACAGATTACAGAATGCCTCCTGATGTGCTACTAAAACTGCTACTGGTCTTCCAGGAATCGATCAAAGCGTCGACAAATTTAGATATTACTCCCATAGAGAAAAGTCTGCATGGTGCCTGTGGTATTTAATCAAGATGCAATTTCTTTGTTCCATCAACATCCTGAACGTCCACAGATAACAGAATCCCTCCAGATGTGCTTCGGAAACTATTACTGGTCTTCCAGGGAACGATCAAATCGTAGACAGTTTGAGACATTATTCCCATGGAGAAAAGTCGGCATCGTGCCTGTTGTATTCTGTCCCGATGCCTTTTCAGTGCTTCATCAACACTCTGAAGGTCCACATATTACAGAGGGCCTCCAGATGTGCTTCGGAAACTACTACTGGTCTCCAGGAATCGATCAAAGCGCAGACAATTTGAGACATTACTCCCATGGAGAAAAGTCCGCATGGTGCCTGTTGTATACAATCCCGATTAAATTTCAGTGTTTCATCAATACTCTGAAGATCTACAGATTACAGAATGGCTCCAGATGTGCTTCAGAAGCTTGTCCTGGTCTTCCAGGATTCGATCGAAGCGTAGACAGTTTGAGTCATTAATCCCATGGAGAAAAGACAACATGGAGCCTGTGGTATGCAATCACGATGCAATATCTGTGTTTCATCAACACTCTGAAGGTCCACAGATTACAGACTGCTTCCAGATAAGCTTCGGAAACTACTACTGGACTTCCAGGGAACGATCAATTCGTAGACAGTTTGAGATATTACTCCCATGGAGAAAAGTCCGCATGGTGCCTGTTGTAACCAAACCCGATGCCATTTCTGTGCTTCATCAACACTCTGAAGGTCCTCAGATTACACAATGCCTCCAGAAGTGCTTCGGAAACTACTACTGTTCTTCCAGGAATCGATCATAGCGCAGACATTTTGAGATATTACTCCCATGGAGAAAAGTCCGCTTGGTTCCTGTTGTTTACAATCCCGATGCTATTTCTGTGTTTCATCATTACTCTGAAGGTCTACAGATTACAGAATGCCTCCAGATGTGCTTCGGAAGCTTCTACTAATCTTCCAGGAATCGATCAAAGAGTAGACAGGTTGAGACATTACTCCCATGGAGAAAAGTGCGCATGGTGACAGTGGTATTTAATCACGATGCAATTTCTGTGTTTCATCAACAGTCTGAAGGTCCACAGATTGCAGAATGCATCCAGATGTCTTCTTAAACTACCACTGCTCTTCCAGGGATCGATCAAAGCTTTGACAGTTTGAGACATTACTGCCAAGGAAAAAAGTCTGCATAGTGAGTGTTGTATTCAATCCCGAAGCAATTTCTTTGTTTCATCAACATACTGAATGTCCACAGATTACAGAATCCCTCCAGATATGCTTCTTAAAGTACTACTGCTCTTCCAGGAATCGATCAAGTCGTAGACAGTTTTAAACATTACTCCCATGGAGAAACTTCCGCATGGTGCCTGTTGTATTCAATATCGATGCAATTTCGGTGTTTCGTCATCACTCTGAAGGTCCACTGATTACAGAATGATTCCAGATGTGCTTCAGAAAGTACTACTGGTCTTCCAGGGAACGATCAAAGCGTAGACAGTTTGAGACATTAATCCCATGGAGAAAAGTCCGCATGGTGGTTGTTGTATTCAATCCCGATGCATTTTCTGTGTTTCATCAACACTCTGAAGGACCACAGATTGCAGAATGCCTCCAGATGTGCTTTGGAAGCTACTACTGGTCTTCCAGGAATTGATCAAATCGCAGACAGTTCGAGACATTTCTCCCATAGAGGAGCGTCCGCTTGGTGCCTGTTGTATACTATCCCGATGGTATTTCTGTGTTTCTTCAATACTCTGAAGGTCTACAGATTACCGAATGCTTCCACATGTGCTTCGGTAGCTTCTACTGGTCTTCCAGGAATCGATCAAAGCGTAGGCAGTTCGAGACATTACTCCCATGGAGAAAATTCCGAATGTTGCGTGTGGTGTTCAATCACAATGCAATTTCTGTGTTTCATCAACACTCTGAAGGTCCATAGATTACACAATGCCTCCAGATGTGCATCTTAAACTACTACTACTCTTCCAGGAATCGATCAAAGCGTTGACAGTTTGAGACATTACTCCCATGGAGAAAAGTCCACATCGTGCCTGTTGTATTCAATCCCGATGCCATTTCTGTGTTTCAGCTACACGCTGAAGGTCCACAGGGTACAGAATGCTTCTAGATGTGCATCCGAGATTACTACTGGTCTTCCAGGGAAAGATCAAAGCATAGTTAGTTTAAATATCCCTATCATGGAGAAAACTCCGCATGGTGCCTGTGGTATTCAATCCCGATGCAATTTCTGTGTTTCATCAACACTCTGCATGTCCACAGATTACAGAATTCCTCCAGGTGTGCTTCGAAAACTACTACTGGTGTCCCAGGAACGATCAAAGCGTACACAGTTAGAGACATTACCCCTTGGAGAAAAATCTGCATGGTGGATATTGTATTCAATCTCGATGCAATTTCTGTATTTCATCGACACTCTAAAGGTCAACTCATTTCAGAACTGCCTCTAGATGTGCTTCTAAAACTGCTACTATTCTCCCAGGAAACGATCAAAGCGTCTACAGTTTGAGACATTAATTTCATGGAGAAATGTCCGCATGGTGGTTGTTGTATTCACTTATGATGCAATGACTGTGTTTCATCAACACTCTGTAGGTCCACAGATTACAAAATGCCTCCAGATGTGCTTCGGAAGCTACTACTGGTGTTCCAGGCATCGATCAAATCGAAGACAGTTTGAGACATTAATCCCATAGAGGAAAGTCGGCATGGTGCCTGTTGTATTCACTCCCGATGCAATTTCTTTGTTTCATCAACACCCTGAATGTTTACAGATTACAGAATGCCTCCAGATGTGCTTTGGAAGCTTCTACTGGTCTTCCAGGAATCGATGAAAGCGTAGACAGTTTGAGACATTACTCCCATGGAAAAAAGTACGCATGGTACCTCTGGTATTCCATCCCGATGCAATTTCTGTGTTTCATCAACACCCTGAATGTCCACAGATTACAGAATGCCTCCAGGTGTTCTTCGAAAACTACTACTGGTCTCCCAGGAACGATCAAAGCGTAGACAGTTTGAGATATTACTCCCATGGAGAAAAGTCCGCATGGTGCCAGTGGTATTCAATCCAGATGCAATTTCTGTGTTTGATCAACACCCTGAAGATCCACAGATTACAGAATGCCTCCAGATGTGCTTCAGAGAGTACTACTGGTCTTCCAGGGAACGATCAAAGCGTAGACAGTTTTAGACATTACTCGCATGGAGAAAAGTCTGCATGGTACTTGTTGTATTCAATCCCGATGCAATTTCGGTGTTTCATCAACACTCAGAAATTCCACAGATTACAGAAAGCTTCCAGATGTGCTTCGTAAGATACTACTGGTCTTCCAGGAAACGATCAAATCGAAAACAGTTTGAGACATGACTCCCATGGAGAAATGTCCGCACGGTGCCTGTTGTATGCAATCCCGATGCCATATTTGTGCTTCATCAACAATCTGAAGGTCCACAGATTACAGATTGCCTCCAGATGAGCTTCGGAAACTACTACTGGTCTTCCAGGCAACGATCAAAGCGCACACAGTTAGAGACATTATTACCATGGAGAAAAGTAGGCATGGTGCCTGTTGTATTCAATCCCGATGCAATTTCTTTGTTTCATCAACACTCTGAAGGTCCACAGATTACAGAATGCCTGCAGATGTGCTTCAGAAAGTACACTTCTTCTTCCAGGGAACGTTCAAGGCGTAGACAGTTTGAGACATTACTCACAAGGAGAAGAGTCCGCTTGTTGCCTGTTGTATTCACTCCCGATGCAATTTCTATGTGTCATCAACACTCAGAAGCTCCATATATTACAGAATGCCTCCAGATGTGCTTCGGAAACTAATACTGGTCTTCAAGGGAACGATGAAAGTGTATACAGTTTGAGACATTTCTCCCATGGACAAAAGTCCACATGGTGCCTGTTGTATTCAATCCCGATGCAATTTCGGTGTTTCATCAACACTCAGAAACTCCACAGATTACAGAATGCTTCCAGATGTGCTTCGGAAGATACTACTGGTCTTCCAGGAAACGATCAAATCGAAAACAAATTGATACATGACTCCCATGGAGAAATGTCCGCACTGTGCCTGTTGTATGCAATCCCGATGCCATATTTGTCCTTCATCAACAATCTGAGGGTCCACAGATTACAGATTGCCTCCAGATGAGCTTCGGAAACTACTACTGGTCTTCCAAGCAACGATCAAAGCGCACACAGTTACAGACATTATTCCCATCTAGAAAAGTCGTCATGGTGCCTGTTGTATACAATCCAGATGCAATTTCTTTGTTTCATCAACACTCTGAAGGTCCACAGATTACAGAATGCCTCCAGATGTGCTTCAGAAAGTACTACTGGTCTTCCAGGGAACGATCAAAGCGTAGACAGTTTTAGACATTACACACATGGAGAAAAGTCCGCATGGTGCCTGTTGTATACAATCCTGATGCAATTTCGGTGTTTCATCATCACTCAGAAACTCCATAGATTACAGAATGCTCCCAGATGTGATTCGGAAACTACTACTGGTCTTCCAGGGAACGATCAAAGTGTAGACCGTGTGACAAACTACACCCTTGGAGAAAAGTCCACATGGTGCCTGTTCTACTCAATTCCAATGCAATTTCTGTGTTTCATCAACACTTTGAAGGTAAACAGCTTACAGCATGCTTCCAGATGTGCTTCGGAAGATAGTACTGGTCTTCGGGGAAACGATCAAATCGAAGACAGTTTGAGACATGACTCCCATGGGGAAATGTCCGCATGGTGCATGTTGTATGCAATCCCGATGCCATATTTGTGCTTCATCAACAATCCGAATGTCCACAGATTACAGAGTGCCTCCAGATGTGCTTCGGAAACTACTACTGGTCTTCCAGGCAATGATCAAAGCGCAGACAGTTTTAAACATTACTCCCATGGAGAAACGTCCGCATGGTGCCTGTTGTATTCAATACCGATGCAATTTCGGTGTTTCGTCATCACTCTGAAGGTCCACTGATTACAGAATGATTCCAGATGTGCTTCAGAAAGTACTACTGGTCTTCCAGGGAACGATCAAAGCGTAGACATTTTGAGACATTAATCCCATGGAGAAAAGTCCGCATCGTGGTTGTTGTATTCAATCCCGATGCATTTTCTGTGTTTCATCAACACTCTGAAGGACCACAGATTGCAGAATGCCTCCAGATGTGCTTTGGAAGCTACTACTGGTCTTCCAGGAATTGATCAAATCGCAGACAGTTCGAGACATTTCTCCCATAGAGGAGTGTCCGCTTGGTGCCTGTTGTATACAATCCCGATGGTATTTCTGTGTTTCTTCAATACTCTGAAGGTCTACAGATTACCGAATGCTTCCACATGTGCTTCGGTAGCTTCTACTGGTCTTCCAGGAATCGATCAAAGCGTAGGCAGTTCGAGACATTACTCCCATGGAGAAAATTCCGAATGGTGCGTGTGGTGTTCAATCACAATGCAATTTCTGTGTTTCATCAACACTCTGAAGGTCCATAGATTACACAAAGCCTCCAGATGTGCATCTTAAACTACTACTACTCTTCCAGGAATCGATCAAAGCGTTGACAGTTTGAGACATTACTCCCATGGAGAAAAGTCCACATCGTGCCTGTTGTATTCAATCCCGATGCAATTTCTGTGTTTCAGCTACACGCTGAAGGTCCACAGGGTACAGAATGCTTCCAGATGTGCATCCGAGATTACTACTGGTCTTCCAGGGAAAGATCAAAGCATAGTTAGTTTAAATATCCCTATCATGGAGAAAACTCCGCATGGTGCCTGTGGTATTCAATCCCGATGCAATTTCTGTGTTTCATCAACACTCTGAATGTCCACAGATTACAGAATTCCTCCAGGTGTGCTTCGAAAACTACTACTGGTGTCCCAGGAACGATCAAAGCGTACACAGTTAGAGACATTACCCCTTGGAGAAAAATCTGCATGGTGGATATTGTATTCAATCTCGATGCAATTTCTGTATTTCATCGACACTCTAAATGTCAACTCATTTCAGAACTGCCTCTAGATGTGCTTCTAAAACTGCTACTATTCTCCCAGGAAACGATCAAAGCGTCTACAGTTTGAGACATTAATTTCATGGAGAAATGTCCGCATGGTGGTTGTTGTATTCACTTATGATGCAATGACTGTGTTTCATCAACACTCTGTAGGTCCACAGATTACAAAATGCCTCCAGATGTGCTTCGGAAGCTACTACTGGTGTTCCAGGCATCGATCAAATCGAAGACAGTTTGAGACATTAATCCCATAGAGGAAAGTCGGCATGGTGCCTGTTGTATTCACTCCCGATGCAATTTCTTTGTTTCATCAACACCCTGAATGTTTACAGATTACAGAATGCCTCCAGATGTGCTTTGGAAGCTTCTACTGGTCTTCCAGGAATCGATCAAAGCGTAGACAGTTTGAGACATTACTCCCATGGAAAAAAGTACGCATGGTACCACTGGTATTCAATCCCGATGCAATTTCTGTGTTTCATCAACACCCTGAATGTCCACAGATTACAGAATGCCTCCAGGTGTTCTTCGAAAACTACTACTGGTCTCCCAGGAACGATCAAAGCGTAGACAGTTTGAGATATTACTCCCATGGAGAAAAGTCCGCATGGTGCCAGTGGTATTCAATCCAGATGCAATTTCTGTGTTTGATCAACACCCTGAAGATCCACAGATTACAGAATGCCTCCAGATGTGCTTCAGAGAGTACTACTGGTCTTCCAGGGAACGATCAAAGCGTAGACAGTTTTAGACATTACTCGCATGGAGAAAAGTCTACATGGTACTTGTTGTATTCAATCCCGAAGCAATTTCGGTGTTTCATCAACACTCAGAAATTCCACAGATTACAGAAAGCTTCCAGATGTGCTTCGTAAGATACTACTGGTCTTCCAGGAAACGATCAAATCGAAAACAGTTTGAGACATGACTCCCATGGAGAAATGTCCGCACGGTGCCTGTTGTATGCAATCCCGATGCCATATTTGTGCTTCATCAACAATCTGAAGGTCCACAGATTACAGATTGCCTCCAGATGTGTTTCGGAAACTACTACTGGTCTTCCAGGCAACGATCAAAGCGCACACAGTTAGAGACATTATTCCCATCTAGAAAAGTCGTCATGGTGCCTGTTGTATACAATCCAGATGCAATTTCTTTGTTTCATCAACACTCTGAAGGTCCACAGATTACAGAGTGCCTCCAGATGTGCTTCGGAAACTACTACTGGTCTTCCAGGCAACGATCAAAGCGCAGACAGTTAGAGACATTATTCCCATGGAGAAAAGTCGGCATGGCGCCTGTTGTATTCAATCCCGATGCAATTTCTGTGTTTCATCAACACTCTGAAGATCCACAGGTTACAGAATGCATCCAGATGTGCTTCGGAAACTAATACTGGTCTTCCAGGGAACGATGAAAGTGTAGACAGTTAGAGACACTTCTCCCATGGAGAAAAGTCCACATGGTGCCTGTTGTATTCAATCCAGATGCAATTTCTGTGTTTCATCAACACTCTGATGGACCACAGATTACAGAATGCCTCCTGATGTGCTTCTGAAACTGCTACTGGTCTTCCAGGAATCGATCAAAGCGTCGACAAATTCAGATATTACTCCCATAGAGAAAAGTCTGCATGGTGTCTGTTCTACTCAATTCCAATGCAATTTCTGTGTTTCATCAACACTTTGAAGGTAAACAGCTTACAGCATGCTTCCAGATGTGCTTCGGAAGATACTACTGGTCTACCAGGGAACGATCAAATTGAAGACAGTTTGGGGCATTACTCCTATGGAGAAAAGTTCGCGTGGTGCATGTTGTATTCAATCCCGATGCCATTTATGTGCTTCATCAACACTCTGAAGGTCCACAGATTACAGAGTGCCTCCAGATGTGCTTCGGAAACTACTACTAGTTTTCCAGGGAACGATCAAAGCGTATACAATTTGAGACATTTCTCCCACGAAGAAAAGTCCGCATGGTGCACGTTGTATTCAATCCCGATGCATTATCTTTGTTTCATCAACACTCAGAACTTCCACAGATTACAGAAGGCCTCCAGTTGTGTATCCGAGAGTACTACTGGTCTCACAGGAACGATCAAAGCGTAGACAGTTTGAGACATTACTCCCTTCGAGAAAAATCTGCATGGTGGATGTTGTATTCAATCCCGATTCTATTTCTGTGCTTCATCAACACTCTAAAGGTCCACACATTTCAGAATTGCTTCCAGATGTGCTTCTAAAACTGCTACTGGTCACACAGGAATCGATCAAGGCGGAGACAGTTTGAGACATTACTCCCATGGAGAGAAGTGTGCACAGTGCCTGTTGTATTCAATCCCCATGCCATTTCTGTGTTTCATCAACACTCCGAAGGTCCTCAGACTACAGAAAGCCCCCAGATGTGCTTCGAAATTACTACTGGCCTTCCAGGAAACGACCAAAGCGTAACACAGTTTTAGACATTACTCGCATTGAGATAAGTCCGCATGGTGCCTGTTGTATTCATTTCCGATGCAATTTCTGTGTTTAATCAACACTTCAAAGTTCCACAGATTACAGAATGCCTCCAGATGTGATTCGAAAACTCCTACTGGTCTTCCAGGGTACGATCAAAGTGTAAACAGTTTGAGACACTATTCACATTGAGAAAAGTCCGCATGGTGCCTGTTGTATTCAGTCCCGATGCAATTTCTGTGTTTCATCAGCACTCTGAATGTCCACAGATTACAGAATACCGCCAGACGTGCATCGGAAATTACCACAGGTCTTCCAGGAATCGATCAAAGCGTAGACAGTTTGAGACATTACTCCCATGGAGGAAAGTTCGCATGGTGCCTGTTGTATACAATCCTGATGCAATTTCTGTGTTTCATGAATACTCTGAAGGTCTACAGATTACAGAATGCCCCCAGATGTGCTTCGGAAGCTACTACTGGTCTTCCAGAAATCGATCAAAGCGTAGACAGTTTTAGACATCACTCCCATGGAGAGAAGTCCGCATGGCGCCTGTTGTATACAATCCCGATAACATTACTGCATTTCATCAACACTCTAAAGGACCACACATTTCAGAATTGCCTCCAGATGTGCTTCTAAAACTGCTACTGGTCTCCCAGGAATCGATCAAAGCATAGACAGTTTGAGGCATTACTCCCATGGAGAAAAGTCTGCACGGTGCCTGTTGTATTCAATCAACATGCAATTTCTGTGTTTCATCAACACTCTCAATGTACTCTGATTATAGAATGCCTCCTGATGTGCTTCGGAAACTAGTAGTGGTCTTCCAGGGAACGATCAAATCGTAGACAGTTTGAGACATTGCTCTCATGGAGAAAAGTCCGCATGGTGCCTGTGGTATTTAATCAAGTTACAATTTCTGTGTTTAATCAAAACTCTGAAGGTCCACAGTTTACAGAATGCCTCCAGATGTGCTTCTTAAACTACTACTGAATTTCCAGTAATCGATCATAGCGCAGACAATTTGAGACATTACTCCCATGGAGGGAAGTCCGCATAATGCCTGTGGTATTCAATCACGATACAATTTCTATGTTTAATCAACACTCTGAAGGTCCACAGATTACAGAATGCCTCCAGATGTGCTTTGGAAACTACTGCTGGTATTCCAGGGAACGATCAAATCGTAGACTGTTTGAGACATTACTCCCATTGAGAAAAGTCCGCATGGTGAATGTTGTATTCAATCCCAATACAATTTCTGTGTTCCATCAACACTCTGAAGGACCACAGATTACAGAATGCCTCCTGATGTGCTTCTGAAACTGCTACTGGTCTTCCAGGAATCGATCAAAACGTCGACAAATTCAGATATTACTCCCATAGAGAAAAGTCTGCATGGTGTCTGTGGTATTTAATCAAGATGCAATTTCTTTGTTCCATCAACATCCTGAACGTCCACAGATAACAGAATCCCTCCAGATGTGCTTCGGAAACTATTACTGGTCTTCCAGGGAACGATAAAAACGTAGACTGTTTGAGACATTACTCTCATGGAGAAAAGTCCGCATAGTGAATGTTGTATTCAATCACGATGCAATATCTGTATTTCATCAACACTCTGAAGGTCCACAGATTACAGAGTGCTTCCAGATGAGATTCGGAAACTCCTACTGGACTTCCAGGGAACGATCAAATCGTAAACAGTTTGAGACATTACTCCTATGGAGAAAAGTCCGCATGGTGCCTGTGCTATTCAATCCCGATGCAATTTCTTTGTTTCAACAACACTCTGAAGGTCCACAGATTACAGAATGGTTCCAGATGTGCTTCGTAAACTACTACTGGTCCTCCAGGGAACGATCAAATCTTATACAGTTTGAGACATTACTCCTATGGAGAAAAGTCCGCATGGTGCCTGTTGTATCCAATCCCGATGCCATTTCCGTGCTTCAACAACACTCTGAAGGTCCACAGATTACAGAGTGGCTCCAGATGTGCTTCGGAAACTACTACAGTTCTTCCAGGCAACGATCAAAGCGAAAACTGTTTGAGACATTACTCCCATGGAGGAAAGTCCGCTTGGTGCATGTTGTGTTCAATTACGATGCAATTTCTTTGTTTCATCAACACTCTGAAGGTCCACAGATTACAGAGTGCCTCCAGATGTGCTTCGGAAACTACTACTGGTCTTCCAGGAATCGATCAAAGCGCAGACAATTTGAGACATTACTCCCATGGAGAAAAGTCCGCATGGTGCCTGTTGTATACAATCCCGATGAAATTTCAGTGTTTCATCAATACTCTGAAGATCTACAGATTACAGAATGGCTCCAGATGTGCTTCAGAAGCTTGTCCTGGTCTTCCAGGAATCGATCAAAGCGTAGACAGTTTGAGACATTAATCCCATGGAGAAAAGACAATATGGTGCCTGTGGTATGCAATCACGATGCAATATCTGTGTTTCATCAACACTCTGAAGGTCCACAGATTACAGACTGCTTCCAGATAAGCTTCGGAAACTACTACTGGACTTCCAGGGAACGATCAATTCGTAGACACTTTGAGATATTACTCCCATGGAGAAAAGTCCGCATGGTGCCTGTTGTATCCAAAGCCGATGCCATTTCTGTGCTTCATCAACACTCTGAAGGTCCTCAGATTACACAATGCCTCCAGAAGTGCTTCGGAAACTACTACTGGTCTTCCAGGAATCGATCATAGCGCAGACATTTTGAGATATTTCTCCCATGGAGAAAAGTCCGCATGGTTCCTGTTGTATACAATCCCGATGCTATTTCTGTGTTTCATCATTACTCTGAAGGTCTACAGATTACAGAATGCCTCCAGATGTGCTTCGGAAGCTTCTACTAATCTTCCAGGAATCGACCAAAGAGTAGACAGTTTGAGACATTACTCCCATGGAGAAAAGTGCGCATGGTGACAGTGGTATTTAATCACGATGCAATTTCTGTGTTTCATCAACAGTCTGAAGGTCCACAGATTGCAGAATGCATCCAGATGTGCTTCTTAAACTACCACTGCTCTTCCAGGGATCGATCAAAGCTTTGACAGTTTGAGACATTACTGCCAAGGAAAAAAGTCTGCATAGTGAGTGTTGTATTCAATCCCGAAGCAATTTCTTTGTTTCATCAACAACTTGAATGTCCACAGATTACAGAATCCCTCCAGATGTGCTGCTTAAAGTACTACTGCTCTTCCAGGAATCGATCAAGGCGTAGACAGTTTGAGACATTACTCCCATGGAGAAAAGTGCACATGGTGCCTGTGGTATTTAGCCTCGATGCAATTTCTTTGTTTCATCAACACCCTGAACGTCCACAGATTACAGAATTACTCCAGATGTGCTTCGGAAACTACTACAGGTCTTCCGAGGAACGATCAAAGCGTAGACTGTTTGAGACATTACTCCCATGGAGAAAAGTTCGCTTGGTGCATGTCGTGTTCAATTACGATGCAATTTCTTTGTTTCATCAACACTCAGAAGGTCCACAGGTTACAGAATGCCTCCAGATCTGTTTCGGAAACTACTACTGGTCTTTCAGGGAACGATCAGATCGTAGACAGTTTGAGACATTGCTGCCATGGAGAAAAGTTCGCATGGTGGTTGTTGTATTCAATCCCGATGCAATTTCTGTGTTTCATCAACACTCTTGAGGTCCACAGTTTACAGAATGACTCCAGATGTGCTTCGGAAACTACTACTGGTTTTCCAGGAATCGATCAAAACGCAGACCATTTGAGACATTACTCCCATGGAGAAAAGTCTGCATGGTGCCTGTTGTATTCAATCACGTAGTAATTTCTTTCTTTCATCAACACCCTGAACGTCCACAGATTACAGATTGCCTCCAGATGTGCTTCGGAAACTACTACTGGGCTTCCAGGGAACGATCAAAGCGTAGACAATATGAGACATTACTCCCATGGAGAAAAGTCCGCATGGTGCATGTTGTATTCAATCCCGATGCTATTTCTGTGTTTCATCATTACTCTGAAGGTCTACAGATTACAGAATACCTCCAGGTGTGGTTCGGGAGCTTCTACTAGTCTTCCAGGAATCGATCAAAGCCTAGACAATTTGAGACATTACTCCCATCGAGAAAAGTCCCCATGGTGCCTGTGGTATTTAATCACGATGCAATTTCTGTGTTTCATCAACACTCTGAATGTCCACAGATTACATAATGAATACAGATGTGCTTCAGAAACTACTACTGCTCTTCCAGGAATAGATCAAAGCGTTTAAAGTTAAAGACATTACTCTCATGGAGAAAAGTCGGCATGATGCCTGTTGTATTCAATCCCGATGCAATTACGGTGTTTCATCAGCACTCAGAAACTCCATAGATTTCAGAATGCCTCCAGATGTGATTCGGAAACTACTACTGGTCTTCAAGGGAACAATCAAACCGAAGAACGTTTGAGACATTTCTTCCATGGAGAAAAGTCCAATTGGTGCATGTTGTCATCAATTACGATGCAATTTCTTTGTTTCATCAACACTCAGAAGGTCCACAGATTAAAGAAGGCTTCCAGATGTGTTTCGGTAACTACTACTGGTCTTTCAGGGAACGATCAAATCGTAGACAGTTTGAAACATTAATACCATGGAGAAAAGTTCACATGGACTTTGTTGTTTTCAATCCCGATGCAATTTCTGTGTTTCATCAACACTCTTAAGGTCCACAGATAACAGAAGGGGTCCAGATTTGATTTGGAACCTTCTACTGGTCTTCCAGGGAATGAATAAAACGTAGACAGTTTGAGACATTTCACCCATGGAGAAAAATACGCATGGTGCCTGTTGTATTCAATCCCGATGCAATTTTGGTGTTTCATCAACACTCAGAAACTCCATAGATTACAGAATGCCAACAGATGTGCTTCGGAAACTACTACTAGTCTTCCAGGGAACGATCAAATCGTAGACAGTGTGTGACATTTCTTCTATGGGGAAAAGTCCTCATGGTGCCTGTTGTATCCAATCCCGATGCCATTTCTGTGCTGCATCAACACTCAGAAGGTCCACAGATTGCAGAGGGCCTCCAGATGTGCTTCGGAAACTACTACTGGTCTTCCAGGGAACGATCAAACCGTAGACAGTTTGAGACATTACTCCCATGGAGAAAACTCCGATTGGTGCGTGTTGTGTTCTATTACGATGCAATTTATTTGTTTCATCAACACTCAGAAGGTCCACAGATTAAAGAATGCTTCCTGATGTGTTTCGGTAACTACTACTGGTCTTTCGGGAACGATCAAATCGTAGACAGTTTGAGCCATTAATTTCATGGAGAAACGTTCGCATGGTGGTTGTTGTTTTCAATCCCGATGCATTTCGGTGTTCCATCAACACTCAGAAACTCCATAGATTACAGAATGCCAACAGATGTGATTCTTAAACTACTACTGCTCTTCCAGGGATCGATCAACTCGATGACAATTTGAGACATTACTCCCATGGAGAAAAGTCCGCATGGTGCATGTTGTATTCAATCCCGAAGCAAATTTCTTAGTTTCGTCAACAGCCTGAATGTCCACAGATTACAGAAGGCCTCCAGATGTGATTCGGAAACTACTACTGGTCTTCCAGGGAACGAACAAAGCGTAGACAGTTTGAGACATTTCTCCCATGGAGAAAAGTCCTCATGGTGCCTGTTGTATTCAATCCCGATGCAATTTCTGTGTTTCATCAACACTCTTAAAGTCCACAGATTACAGAATGACTCCAGAGATGCTTCAGAAACTTCTACTGCTCTTCCAGGAATAGATCAAAACGTTTACAGTTAAAGACATCACTCCCATGGAGAAAAGTCTGCATGGTTCGTGTTGTATTAAATCCCGAAGGAATTTCTTTGTTTCATCAACACCCTGAAGGTCCACAGATTACAGAACGCCTCCAGATGCGATTCGGAAACTACTACTGGTCTTCCAGGGAACGAACAAAGCGTAGACAGTTTGAGACATTACTCCCATGGAGAAAAGACCGCATGGTGCCTGTGGTATTCAATCCCGATGCAAATTTGGTGTTTCATCAACACTCAGAAACTCCATAGATTACAGAATGCCTCCAGATGTGATTCGGAAACTACTACTGGTCTTCCAAGCAACGATCAAAGTGTAGACAGTTTGAGACACTACTCCCATGGAGAAAAGTCCACATGGTGCCTGTGGTATTCAATCCCGATGCAATTTCTGTGTTTCATCAACAGTCTGAAGGTCCACAGATTACAGAATGCTTCCAGATGTGCTTCGTAAACTACTACTGGTCTTCCATGGAACGAACAAGTCGTAGAAAGTTTGAGACATTACTCCTATGGAGAAAAGTCCGCATGGTTCCTGTTGTATCCAATCCCGATGCCATTTCTGTGCTGCATCAACACTCAGAAGGTCCACAGATTGCAGAGGGCCTCCAGATGTGCTTCGGAAACTACTACTGGTCTTCCAGGGAACGATCAAACCGTAGACAGTTTGAGACATTACTCCCATGGAGAAAAGTCCGATTGGTGCGTGTTGTGTTCTATTACGATGCAATTTATTTGTTTCATCAATACTCAGAAGGTCCACAGATTAAAGAATGCTCCCAGATGTGTTTCGGTAACTACTACTGGTCTTTCGGGAACGATCAAATCGTAGACAGTTTGAGCCATTAATTTCATGGAGAAAAGTTCGCATGGTGGTTGCTGTTTTCAATCCCGATGCATTTCGGTGTTCCATCAACACTCAGAAACTCCATAGATTACAGAATGCCAACAGATGTGATTCTTAAACTACTACTGCTCTTCCAGGGATCGATCAACTCGATGACAATTTGAGACATTACTCCCATGGAGAAAAGTCTGCATGGTGCGTGTTGTATTCAATCCCGAAGCAATTTCTTTCTTTCATCAACACTCTGAAGGACCACAGATTACAGAATGCCTCCTGATGTGCTTCTGAAACTGCTACTTGTCTTCCAGGAATCGATCAAATCGTCGACAAATTCAGATATTACTCCCATAGAGAAAAGTCTGCATGGTGCCTGTGGTATTTAATCAAGATGCAATTTCTTTGTTCCATCAACATCCTGAACGTCCACAGATAACAGAATCCCTCCAGATGTGCTTCGGAAACTATTACTGGTCTTCCAGGGAACGATAAAAACGTAGACTGTTTGAGACATTACTCTCATGGAGAAAAGTCCGCATAGTGAATGTTGTATTCAATCACGATGCAATATCTGTATTTCATCAACACTCTGAAGGTCCACAGATTACAGCGTGCTTCCAGATGAGCTTCGGAAACTCCTACTGGACTTCCAGGGAACGATCAAATCGCAAACAGTTTGAGACATTACTCCTATGGAGAAAAGTCCGCATGGTGCCTGTGCTATTCAATCCCGATGCAATTTCTTTGTTTCATCAACACTCTGAAGGTCCACAGATTACAGAATGGTTCCAGATGTGCTTCGTAAACTACTACTGGTCATCCAGGGAACGATCAAATCTTATACAGTTTGAGACATTACTCCTATGGAGAAAAGTCCGCATGGTGCCTGTTGTATGCAATCCCGATGCCATTTCCGTGCTTCAACAACACTCTGAAGTTCCACAGATTACAGAGTGCCTCCAGATGTGCTTCGGAAACTACTACAGTTCTTCCAGGCAACGATCAAAGCGAAAACTGTTTGAGACATTACTCCCATGGAGGAAAGTCCGCTTGGTGCATGTTGTGTTCAATTACGATGCAATTTCTTTGTTTCATCAACACTCTGAAGGTCCACAGATTACAGAGTGCCTCCAGATGTGCTTCGGAAACTACTACTGTTCTTCCAGGCAACGATCAAATCGTAGACAGTTTGAGACATTATTCCCATGGAGAAAAGTCGGCATCGTGCCTGTTGTATTCTGTCCCGATGCCTTTTCTGTGCTTCATCAACACTCTGAAGGTCCACATATTACAGAGGGCCTCCAGATGTGCTTCGGAAACTACTACTGGTCTTCCAGGAATCGATCAAAGCGCAGACAATTTGAGACATTACTCCCATGGAGAAAAGTCCGCATGGTGCCTGTTGTATACAATCCCGATGAAATTTCAGTGTTTCATCAATACTCTGAAGATCTACAGATTACAGAATGGCTCCAGATGTGCTTCAGAAGCTTGTCCTGGTCTTCCAGGAATCGATCAAAGCGTAGACAGTTTGAGACATTAATCCCATGGAGAAAAGACAACATGGTGCCTGTGGTATGCAATCACGATGCAATATCTGTGTTTCATCAACACTCTGAAGGTCCACAGATTACAGACTGCTTCCAGATGAGCTTCGGAAACTACTACTGGACTTCCAGGGAACGATCAATTCGTAGACAGTTTGAGATATTACTCCCATGGAGAAAAGTCCGCATGGTGCCTGTTGTATCCAAACCCGATGCCATTTCTGTGCTTCATCAACACTCTGAAGGTCCTCAGATTACACAGTGCCTCCAGAAGTGCTTCGGAAACTACTACTGGTCTTCCAGGAATCGATCATAGCGCAGACATTTTGAGATATTACTCCCATGGAGAAAAGTCCGCATGGTTCCTGTTGTATACAATCCCGAAGCTATTTCTGTGTTTCATCATTACTCTGAAGGTCTACAGATTACAGAATGCCTCCAGATGTGCTTCGGAAGCTTCTACTAATCTTCCAGGAATCGATCAAAGAGTAGACAGTTTGAGACATTACTCCCATGGAGAAAAGTGCGCATGGTGACAGTGGTATTTAATCACGATGCAATTTCTGTGTTTCATCAACAGTCTGAAGGTCCACAGTTTGCAGAACGCATCCAAATGTGCTTCTTAAACTACCACTGCTCTTCCAGGGATCGATCAAAGCTTTGACAGTTTGAGACATTACTGCCAAGGAAAGAAGTCTGCATAGTGAGTGTTGTATTCAATCCCGAAGCAATTTCTTTGTTTCATCAACACCCTGAATGTCCACAGATTACAGAATCCCTCCAGATGTGCTTCTTAAAGTACTACTGCTCTTCCAGGAATCGATCAAGGCGTAGACAGTTTGAGACATTACTCCCATGGAGAAAAGTGCACATGGTGCCTGTGGTATTTAGCCTCGATGCAATTTCTTTGTTTCATCAACACCCTGAACGTCCACAGATTACAGAATTACTCCAGATGTGCTTCGGAAACTACTACAGGTCTTCCGGGGAACGATCAAAGCGTAGACTGTTTGAGATATTACTCCCATGGAGAAAAGTTCGGTTGGTGCATGTCGTGTTCAATTACGACGCAATTTCTTTGTTTCATCAACACTCAGAAGGTCCACAGATTAAAGAAGGCTTCCAGATGTGTTTCGGTAACTACTACTTGTCTTTCAGGGAACGATCAAATCGTAGACAGTTTGAGACATTAATACCATGGAGAAAAGTTCACATGGTCTTTGTTGTTTTCAATCCCGATGCAATTTCTGTGTTTCATTAACACTCTTAAGGTCCACTGATTACAGAAGGGGTCCAGATTTGATTTGGAACTTACTACTGGTCTTCCAGGGAATGAATAAAACGTAGACAGTTTGAGACATTTCACCCATGGAGAAAAGTACGCATGGTGCCTGTTGTATTCAATCCCGATGCAATTTCGGTGTTTCATCAACACTCAGAAACTCCGTAGATTACAGAATGCCAACAGATGTGCTTCGGAAACTACTACTAGTCTTCCAGGGAACGATCAAATCGTAGACAGTTTGAGACATTTCTTCTATGGGGAAAAGTCCTCATGGTGGATGTTGTATCCAAGCCCGATGCCATTTCTGTGCTTCATCAACACTGTGAAGGTCCACAGATTGCAGAGTGCCTCCAGATGTGCTTCGGAAACTACTACTGGTCTTCCAGGGAACGATCAAAGCGTAGACAGTATGAGGCATTACTCCCATGGAGAAAAGTCCGCATGGTCCATGTTGTCTTCAATCCCAATACAATTTCTGTGTTCCATCAACCCTCTGAAGGACCACAGATTACAGAATGCCTCCTGATGTGCTTCTGAAACTGCTACTGGTCTGCCAGGAATCGATCAAAACGTCGACAAATTCAGATATTACTCCCATAGAGAAAAGTCTGCATGGTGTCTGTGGTATTTAATCAAGATGCAATTTCTTTGTTCCATCAACATCCTGAACGTCCACAGATAACAGAATCCCTCCAGATGTGCTTCGGAAACTATTACTGGTCTTCCAGGGAACGATAAAACGTAGACTGTTTGAGACATTACTCTCATGGAGAAAAGTCCGCATAGTGAATGTTGTATTCAATCACGATGCAATATCTGTACTTCATCAACACTCTGAAGGTCCACAGATTACAGAGTGCTTCCAGATGAGATTCGGAAACTCCTACTGGACTTCCAGGGAACGATCAAATCGTAAACAGTTTGAGACATTACTCCTATGGAGAAAAGTCCGCATGGTGCCTGTGCTATTCAATCCCGATGCAATTTCTTTGTTTCAACAACACTCTGAAGGTCCACAGATTACAGAATGGTTCCAGATGTGCTTCGTAAACTACTACTGGTCCTCCAGGGAACGATCAAATCTTATACAGTTTGAGACATTACTCCTATGGAGAAAAGTCCGCATGGTGCCTGTTGTATCCAATCCCGATGCCATTTCCGTGCTTCAACAACACTCTGAAGGTCCACAGATTACAGAGTGGCTCCAGATGTGCTTCGGAAACTACTACAGTTCTTCCAGGCAACGATCAAAGCGAAAACTGTTTGAGACATTACTCCCATGGAGGAAAGTCCGCTTGGTGCATGTTGTGTTCAATTACGATGCAATTTCTTTGTTTCATCAACACTCTGAAGGTCCACAGATTACAGAGTGCCTCCAGATGTGCTTCGGAAACTACTACTGGTCTTCCAGGAATCGATCAAAGCGCAGACAATTTGAGACATTACTCGCATGGAGAAAAGTCCGCATGGTGCCTGTTGTATACAATCCCGATGAAATTTCAGTGTTTCATCAATACTCTGAAGATCTACAGATTACAGAATGGCTCCAGATGTGCTTCAGAAGCTTGTCCTGGTCTTCCAGGATTCGATCAAAGCGTAGACAGTTTGAGACATTAATCCCATGGAGAAAAGACAATATGGTGCCTGTGGTATGCAATCACGATGCAATATCTGTGTTTCATCAACACTCTGAAGGTCCACAGATTACAGACTGCTTCCAGATAAGCTTCGGAAACTACTACTGGACTTCCAGGGAACGATCAATTCGTAGACAGTTTGAGATATTACTCCCATGGAGAAAAGTCCGCATGGTGCCTGTTGTATCCAAAGCCGATGCCATTTCTGTGCTTCATCAACACTCTGAAGGTCCTCAGATTACACAATGCCTCCAGAAGTGCTTCGGAAACTACTACTGGTCTTCCAGGAATCGATCATAGCGCAGACATTTTGAGATATTTCTCCCATGGAGAAAAGTCCGCATGGTTCCTGTTGTATACAATCCCGATGCTATTTCTGTGTTTCATCATTACTCTGAAGGTCTACAGATTACAGAATGCCTCCAGATGTGCTTCGGAAGCTTCTACTAATCTTCCAGGAATCGACCAAAGAGTAGACAGTTTGAGACATTACTCCCATGGAGAAAAGTGCGCATGGTGACAGTGGTATTTAATCACGATGCAATTTCTGTGTTTCATCAACAGTCTGAAGGTCCACAGATTGCAGAATGCATCCAGATGTGCTTCTTAAACTACCACTGCTCTTCCAGGGATCGATCAAAGCTTTGACAGTTTGAGACATTACTGCCAAGGAAAAAAGTCTGCATAGTGAGTGTTGTATTCAATCCCGAAGCAATTTCTTTGTTTCATCAACAACTTGAATGTCCACAGATTACAGAATCCCTCCAGATGTGCTGCTTAAAGTACTACTGCTCTTCCAGGAATCGATCAAGGCGTAGACAGTTTGAGACATTACTCCCATGGAGAAAAGTGCACATGGTGCCTGTGGTATTTAGCCTCGATGCAATTTCTTTGTTTCATCAACACCCTGAACGTCCACAGATTACAGAATTACTCCAGATGTGCTTCGGAAACTACTACAGGTCTTCCGAGGAACGATCAAAGCGTAGACTGTTTGAGACATTACTCCCATGGAGAAAAGTTCGCTTGGTGCATCTCGTGTTCAATTACGATGCAATTTCTTTGTTTCATCAACACTCAGAAGGTCCACAGGTTACAGAATGCCTCCAGATCTGTTTCGGAAACTACTACTGGTCTTTCAGGGAACGATCAGATCGTAGACAGTTTGAGACATTGCTGCCATGGAGAAAAGTTCGCATGGTGGTTGTTGTATTCAATCCCGATGCAATTTCTGTGTTTCATCAACACTCTTGAGGTCCACAGTTTACAGAATGACTCCAGATGTGCTTCGGAAACTACTACTGGTTTTCCAGGAATCGATCAAAACGCAGACCATTTGAGACATTACTCCCATGGAGAAAAGTCTGCATGGTGCCTGTTGTATTCAATCACGTAGTAATTTCTTTCTTTCATCAACACCCTGAACGTCCACAGATTACAGATTGCCTCCAGATGTGCTTCGGAAACTACTACTGGGCTTCCAGGGAACGATCAAAGCGTAGACAATATGAGACATTACTCCCATGGAGAAAAGTCCGCATGGTGCATGTTGTATTCAATCCCGATGCTATTTCTGTGTTTCATCATTACTCTGAAGGTCTACAGATTACAGAATACCTCCAGGTGTGGTTCGGGAGCTTCTACTAGTCTTCCAGGAATCGATCAAAGCCTAGACAATTTGAGACATTACTCCCATCGAGAAAAGTCCCCATGGTGCCTGTGGTATTTAATCACGATGCAATTTCTGTGTTTCATCAACACTCTGAATGTCCACAGATTACATAATGAATACAGATGTGCTTCAGAAACTACTACTGCTCTTCCAGGAATAGATCAAAGCGTTTAAAGTTAAAGACATTACTCTCATGGAGAAAAGTCGGCATGATGCCTGTTGTATTCAATCCCGATGCAATTACGGTGTTTCATCAGCACTCAGAAACTCCATAGATTTCAGAATGCCTCCAGATGTGATTCGGAAACTACTACTGGTCTTCAAGGGAACAATCAAACCGAAGAACGTTTGAGACATTTCTTCCATGGAGAAAAGTCCAATTGGTGCATGTTGTCTTCAATTACGATGCAATTTCTTTGTTTCATCAACACTCAGAAGGTCCACAGATTAAAGAAGGCTTCCAGATGTGTTTCGGTAACTACTACTGGTCTTTCAGGGAACGATCAAATCGTAGACAGTTTGAAACATTAATACCATGGAGAAAAGTTCACATGGACTTTGTTGTTTTCAATCCCGATGCAATTTCTGTGATTCATCAACACTCTTAAGGTCCACAGATTACAGAAGGGGTCCAGATTTGATTTGGAACCTTCTACTGGTCTTCCAGGGAATGAATAAAACGTAGACAGTTTGAGACATTTCACCCATGGAGAAAAATACGCATGGTGCCTGTTGTATTCAATCCCGATGCAATTTTGGTGTTTCATCAACACTCAGAAACTCCATAGATTACAGAATGCCAACAGATGTGCTTCGGAAACTACTACTAGTCTTCCAGGGAACGATCAAATCGTAGACAGTGTGTGACATTTCTTCTATGGGGAAAAGTCCTCATGGTGCCTGTTGTATCCAATCCCGATGCCATTTCTGTGCTGCATCAACACTCAGAAGGTCCACAGATTGCAGAGGGCCTCCAGATGTGCTTCGGAAACTACTACTGGTCTTCCAGGGAACGATCAAACCGTAGACAGTTTGAGACATTACTCCCATGGAGAAAACTCCGATTGGTGCGTGTTGTGTTCTATTACGATGCAATTTATTTGTTTCATCAACACTCAGAAGGTCCACAGATTAAAGAATGCTTCCTGATGTGTTTCGGTAACTACTACTGGTCTTTCGGGAACGATCAAATCGTAGACAGTTTGAGCCATTAATTTCATGGAGAAACGTTCGCATGGTGGTTGTTGTTTTCAATCCCGATGCATTTCGGTGTTCCATCAACACTCAGAAACTCCATAGATTACAGAATGCCAACAGATGTGATTCTTAAACTACTACTGCTCTTCCAGGGATCGATCAACTCGATGACAATTTGAGACATTACTCCCATGGAGAAAAGTCCGCATGGTGCATGTTGTATTCAATCCCGAAGCAAATTTCTTAGTTTCGTCAACAGCCTGAATGTCCACAGATTACAGAAGGCCTCCAGATGTGATTCGGAAACTACTACTGGTCTTCCAGGGAACGAACAAAGCGTAGACAGTTTGAGACATTTCTCCCATGGAGAAAAGTCCTCATGGTGCCTGTTGTATTCAATCCCGATGCAATTTCTGTGTTTCATCAACACTCTTAAAGTCCACAGATTACAGAATGACTCCAGATATGCTTCAGAAACTTCTACTGCTCTTCCAGGAATAGATCAAAACGTTTACTGTTAAAGACATCACTCCCATGGAGAAAAGTCTGCATGGTTCGTGTTGTATTAAATCCCGAAGGAATTTCTTTGTTTCATCAACACCCTGAAGGTCCACAGATTACAGAACGCCTCCAGATGCGATTCGGAAACTACTACTGGTCTTCCAGGGAACGAACAAAGCGTAGACAGTTTGAGACATTACTCCCATGGAGAAAAGACCGCATGGTGCCTGTGGTATTCAATCCCGATGCAAATTTGGTGTTTCATCAACACTCAGAAACTCCATAGATTACAGAATGCCTCCAGATGTGATTCGGAAACTACTACTGGTCTTCCAAGCAACGATCAAAGTGTAGACAGTTTGAGACACTACTCCCATGGAGAAAAGTCCACATGGTGCCTGTGGTATTCAATCCCGATGCAATTTCTGTGTTTCATCAACAGTCTGAAGGTCCACAGATTACAGAATGCTTCCAGATGTGCTTCGTAAACTACTACTGGTCTTCCATGGAACGAACAAGTCGTAGAAAGTTTGAGACATTACTCCTATGGAGAAAAGTCCGCATGGTTCCTGTTGTATCCAATCCCGATGCCATTTCTGTGCTGCATCAACACTCAGAAGGTCCACAGATTGCAGAGGGCCTCCAGATGTGCTTCGGAAACTACTACTGGTCTTCCAGGGAACGATCAAACCGTAGACAGTTTGAGACATTACTCCCATGGAGAAAAGTCCGATTGGTGCGTGTTGTGTTCTATTACGATGCAATTTATTTGTTTCATCAATACTCAGAAGGTCCACAGATTAAAGAATGCTCCCAGATGTGTTTCGGTAACTACTACTGGTCTTTCGGGAACGATCAAATCGTAGACAGTTTGAGCCATTAATTTCATGGAGAAAAGTTCGCATGGTGGTTGCTGTTTTCAATCCCGATGCATTTCGGTGTTCCATCAACACTCAGAAACTCCATAGATTACAGAATGCCAACAGATGTGATTCTTAAACTACTACTGCTCTTCCAGGGATCGATCAACTCGATGACAATTTGAGACATTACTCCCATGGAGAAAAGTCTGCATGGTGCGTGTTGTATTCAATCCCGAAGCAATTTCTTTCTTTCATCAACACTCTGAAGGACCACAGATTACAGAATGCCTCCTGATGTGCTTCTGAAACTGCTACTTGTCTTCCAGGAATCGATCAAATCGTCGACAAATTCAGATATTACTCCCATAGAGAAAAGTCTGCATGGTGCCTGTGGTATTTAATCAAGATGCAATTTCTTTGTTCCATCAACATCCTGAACGTCCACAGATAACAGAATCCCTCCAGATGTGCTTCGGAAACTATTACTGGTCTTCCAGGGAACGATAAAAACGTAGACTGTTTGAGACATTACTCTCATGGAGAAAAGTCCGCATAGTGAATGTTGTATTCAATCACGATGCAATATCTGTATTTCATCAACACTCTGAAGGTCCACAGATTACAGCGTGCTTCCAGATGAGCTTCGGAAACTCCTACTGGACTTCCAGGGAACGATCAAATCGCAAACAGTTTGAGACATTACTCCTATGGAGAAAAGTCCGCATGGTGCCTGTGCTATTCAATCCCGATGCAATTTCTTTGTTTCATCAACACTCTGAAGGTCCACAGATTACAGAATGGTTCCAGATGTGCTTCGTAAACTACTACTGGTCATCCAGGGAACGATCAAATCTTATACAGTTTGAGACATTACTCCTATGGAGAAAAGTCCGCATGGTGCCTGTTGTATCCAATCCCGATGCCATTTCCGTGCTTCAACAACACTCTGAAGTTCCACAGATTACAGAGTGCCTCCAGATGTGCTTCGGAAACTACTACAGTTCTTCCAGGCAACGATCAAAGCGAAAACTGTTTGAGACATTACTCCCATGGAGGAAAGTCCGCTTGGTGCATGTTGTGTTCAATTACGATGCAATTTCTTTGTTTCATCAACACTCTGAAGGTCCACAGATTACAGAGTGCCTCCAGATGTGCTTCGGAAACTACTACTGTTCTTCCAGGCAACGATCAAATCGTAGACAGTTTGAGACATTATTCCCATGGAGAAAAGTCGGCATCGTGCCTGTTGTATTCTGTCCCGATGCCTTTTCTGTGCTTCATCAACACTCTGAAGGTCCACATATTACAGAGGGCCTCCAGATGTGCTTCGGAAACTACTACTGGTCTTCCAGGAATCGATCAAAGCGCAGACAATTTGAGACATTACTCCCATGGAGAAAAGTCCGCATGGTGCCTGTTGTATACAATCCCGATGAAATTTCAGTGTTTCATCAATACTCTGAAGATCTACAGATTACAGAATGGCTCCAGATGTGCTTCAGAAGCTTGTCCTGGTCTTCCAGGAATCGATCAAAGCGTAGACAGTTTGAGACATTAATCCCATGGAGAAAAGACAACATGGTGCCTGTGGTATGCAATCACGATGCAATATCTGTGTTTCATCAACACTCTGAAGGTCCACAGATTACAGACTGCTTCCAGATGAGCTTCGGAAACTACTACTGGACTTCCAGGGAACGATCAATTCGTATACAGTTTGAGATATTACTCCCATGGAGAAAAGTCCGCATGGTGCCTGTTGTATCCAAACCCGATGCCATTTCTGTGCTTCATCAACACTCTGAAGGTCCTCAGATTACACAGTGCCTCCAGAAGTGCTTCGGAAACTACTACTGGTCTTCCAGGAATCGATCATATCGCAGACATTTTGAGATATTACTCCCATGGAGAAAAGTCCGCATGGTTCCTGTTGTATACAATCCCGAAGCTATTTCTGTGTTTCATCATTACTCTGAAGGTCTACAGATTACAGAATGCCTCCAGATGTGCTTCGGAAGCTTCTACTAATCTTCCAGGAATCGATCAAAGGGTAGACAGTTTGAGACATTACTCCCATGGAGAAAAGTGCGCATGGTGACAGTGGTATTTAATCACGATGCAATTTCTGTGTTTCATCAACAGTCTGAAGGTCCACAGATTGCAGAACGCATCCAAATGTGCTTCTTAAACTACCACTGCTCTTCCAGGGATCGATCAAAGCTTTGACAGTTTGAGACATTACTGCCAAGGAAAGAAGTCTGCATAGTGAGTGTTGTATTCAATCCCGAAGCAATTTCTTTGTTTCATCAACACCCTGAATGTCCACAGATTACAGAATCCCTCCAGATGTGCTTCTTAAAGTACTACTGCTCTTCCAGGAATCGATCAAGGCGTAGACAGTTTGAGACATTACTCCCATGGAGAAAAGTGCACATGGTGCCTGTGGTATTTAGCCTCGATGCAATTTCTTTGTTTCATCAACACCCTGAACGTCCACAGATTACAGAATTACTCCAGATGTGCTTCGGAAACTACTACAGGTCTTCCGGGGAACGATCAAAGCGTAGACTGTTTGAGATATTACTCCCATGGAGAAAAGTTCGGTTGGTGCATGTCGTGTTCAATTACGACGCAATTTCTTTGTTTCATCAACACTCAGAAGGTCCACAGATTAAAGAAGGCTTCCAGATGTGTTTCGGTAACTACTACTTGTCTTTCAGGGAACGATCAAATCGTAGACAGTTTGAGACATTAATACCATGGAGAAAAGTTCACATGGTCTTTGTTGTTTTCAATCCCGATGCAATTTCTGTGTTTCATTAACACTCTTAATGTCCACTGATTACAGAAGGGGTCCAGATTTGATTTGGAACTTACTACTGGTCTTCCAGGGAATGAATAAAACGTAGACAGTTTGAGACATTTCACCCATGGAGAAAAGTACGCATGGTGCCTGTTGTATTCAATCCCGATGCAATTTCGGTGTTTCATCAACACTCAGAAACTCCGTAGATTACAGAATGCCAACAGATGTGCTTCGGAAACTACTACTAGTCTTCCAGGGAACGATCAAATCGTAGACAGTTTGAGACATTTCTTCTATGGGGAAAAGTCCTCATGGTGGATGTTGTATCCAATCCCGATGCCATTTCTGTGCTTCATCAACACTGTGAAGGTCCACAGATTGCAGAGTGCCTCCAGATGTGCTTCGGAAACTACTACTGGTCTTCCAGGGAACGATCAAAGCGTAGACAGTATGAGGCATTACTCCCATGGAGAAAAGTCCGCATGGTCCATGTTGTCTTCAATCCCGAAGCAAATTTCTTAGTTTCGTCAACAGCCTGAATGTCCACAGATTACAGAAGGCCTCCAGATGTGATTCGGAAGCTACTACTGGTCTTCCAGGGAACGAACAAAGCGTAGACAGTTTGAGACATTACTCCCATGGAGAAAAGACCGCATGGTGCCTGTGGTAATTAATCCCGATGCAAATTTGGTGTTTCATCAACACTCAGAAACTCCATAGATTACAGAATGCCTCCAGATGTGATTCGGAAACTACTACTGGTCTTCCATGGAACGAACAAGTCGTAGAAAGTTTGAGACATGACTCCTATGGAGAAAAGTCCGCATGGTTCCTGTTGTATCCAATCCCGATGCCATTTCTGTGCTGCATCAACACTCAGAAGGTCCACAGATTGCAGAGGGCCTCCAGATGTGCTTCGGAAACTACTACTGGTCTTCCAGGGAACGATCAAACCGTAGACAGTTTGAGACATTACTCCCATGGAGAAAAGTCCGATTGGTGCATGTTGTGTTCTATTACGATGCAATTTATTTGTTTCATCAACACTCAGAAGGTCCACAGATTAAAGAATGTTCCTGATGTGTTTCGGTAACTACTACTGGTCTTTCGGGAACGATCAAATCGTAGACAGTATGAGCCATTAATCCCATGGAGAAAAGTTCGCATGGTGGTTGTTGTTTTCAATCCCGATGCATTTCGGTGTTCCATCAACACTCAGAAACTCCATAGATTACAGAATGCCAACAGATGTGATTCTTAAACTACTATTGCTCTTCCAGGGATCGATCAACTCGATGACAATTTGAGACATTACTCCCATGGAGAAAAGTCTGCATGGTGCGTGTTGTATTCAATCCCGAAGCAATTTCTTTCTTTCATCAACACCCTGAATGTCCACAGATTACAGAAGGCCTCCAGATGTGATTCGCAAACTACTACTGGTCTTCCAGGGAACGAACAAAGCGTAGACAGTTTGAGACATTTCTCCCATGGAGAAAAGTACGCATGGTGCCTGTTGTATTCAATCCCGATGCCATTTCGGTGGTTTCATCAACACTCAGAATCTCCATACATTACAGAATGCCTCCGGATGTGATTCGGAAACTACTACTGGTCGTCCAAGGAACGATCAAATTGCAGACAGTTTGAGACACTACTCCCATAGAGAAAAGTCCACATGGTGCCTTTTGTATTCAATCCAGACGCATTTTCTGTGTTTCATCAACAGTCTGAAGGTCCACAGATTACAGAATGCTTCCAGATGTGCTTCGTAAACCACTACTCGTCTTCCAGGGAACGATCAAATCGTAAACAGTTTGAGACATTACTCCTATGGAGAAAAGTCCGCATGGTGCCTGTTGTATCCAATCCCGATGCCATTTCTGTGCTTCATCAACACTCTGAAGGTCCACAGACTACAGAGGGCCTCCAGATGTGCTTCGGAAACTACTACTGGTCTTCCAGGGAACGATCAAAGCGTAGCCAGTTTGAGACACTACTCCCATGGAGAAAAGTATACATGGTGCCTGTTGTATTCAATCCCGATGCAATTTCTGTGTTTCATCAACACACTAAACGTCCACAGATTACAGATTGCCTCCAGATGTGCTTCGGAAACTACTATAATGCATCCAGGGAACGATCAAAGCGTAGACAATTTGAGACATTACTCCCATGGAGAAAAGTCGGCATGATGCCTGTTGTATTCAATCCCGATGCAATTTCTTTGTTTCATCAACACTCTGAAGGTCCACAGATTGCATAATGCCTACAGACGTGCTTCAGAAACTACTACTGCTCTTCCAGGAATAGATCAAAGCGTTTACAGTTAAAGACATTACTCCCATGGAGAAAAGTCGGCATCGTGCCTGTTGTATTCAATCCCGATGCAATTTCTTTGTTTCATCAACACCCTGAAGAGTCACCGATTACAGAATAAATCCGGTCGTGCTTCAGAAAGTACGACTGGTCTTCCAGGGAACGATCAAAGCGTAGAGAGGTTGAGACATTACACGCATTGAGAAAAGTCGGCATGATGCCTGTTGTATTCAATCCCGATGCAATTTCGGTGTTTCATCAACACAAAGATTACAGAATGCCTCCAGATGTGATTCGGGAACTACTACTGGTCTTCCAGGGAACGATCAAAGTGTAGACAGTTTGAGACACTACTCCCATGGAGAAAAGTCCACATGGTGCCTGTTGTATTCAATCCCGATGCAATTTCTGTGTTTCATCAACAGTCTGAAGGTCCACAGATTACATAATGCTTCCAGATGTGCTTCGTAAACTACTACTGGTCTTCCAGGGAACGATCAAACCGTAGACAGTTTGAGACATTACTCCCATGGAGAAAAGTCCGATTGGAGCATGTTGTGTTCAATTACGATGCAATTTCTTTGTTTCATCAACACACTGAAGGTCCACAGATTACAGAATGCCAACAGATGTGCTTCGGAAACTTCTACTGGACTTCGAGGGAACGATCAAAGCGTACAGAGTTAGAGACATTATTCGCATGGAGAAAAGTCTGCATCGTGCCTGTTGTAATTAATCCCGATGCAATTTCGGTGTTTCATCAACACTCAGAAACTCCATAGATTACAGAATGCCAACAGATGTGCTTCGGAAACTACTACTAGTCTTCCAGGGAACGATTAAAATCGTAGACAGTTTGAGACATTTCTTCTATGGAGAAAAGTGCGCATGGTGAATGTTGTATCCAATCTCGATGCTATTTCTGTGCTTCATCAACACTCTGAAGGTCCATAGATTATAGAGTGCCTCCAGATGTGCTTCGGAAACTACTACTGGTCTTCCAGGGAACGATCAAAGCGTAGACAGTTCGAGACATTACTCCCATGGAGAAAAGTCCGCATGGTGCATGTTGTGTTGAATTGCGATGCAATTTCTGTGTTTCATCAACACTCTTGAAGTCCACAGATAACAGAATGACTCCAGATGTGCTTCTTAAACTACTACTGCTCTTCCATAAATCGATCAAAGCGTAGACAGTTTGAGACATTACTCCCATGGAGAAAAGACCGCATGGTGCCTGTGGTAATTAATCCCGATGCAAATTTGGTGTTTCATCAACACTCAGAAACTCCATAGATTACAGAATGCCTCCAGATGTGATTCGGAAACTACTACTGGTCTTCCAAGCAACGATCAAAGTGTAGACAGTTTGAGACACTACTCCCATGGAGAAAAGTCCACATGGTGCCTGTGGTATTCAATCCCGATGCAATTTCTGTGTTTCATCAACAGTCTGAAGGTCCACAGATTACAGAATGCTTCCAGATGTGCTTCGTAAACTACTACTGGTCTTCCATGGAACGAACAAGTCGTAGAAAGTTTGAGACATTACTCCTATGGAGAAAAGTCCGCATGGTTCCTGTTGTATCCAATCCCGATGCCATTTCTGTGCTGCATCAACACTCAGAAGGTCCACAGATTGCAGAGGGCCTCCAGATGTGCTTCGGAAACTACTACTGGTCTTCCAGGGAACGATCAAACCGTAGACAGTTTGAGACATTACTCCCATGGAGAAAAGTCCGATTGGTGCATGTTGTGTTCTATTACGATGCAATTTGTTTGTTTCATCAACACTCAGAAGGTCCACAGATTAAAGAATGCTTCCTGATGTGTTTCGGTAACTACTACTGGTCTTTCGGGAACGATCAAATCGTAGACAGTATGAGCCATTAATCCCATGGAGAAAAGTTCGCATGGTGGTTGTTGTTTTCAATCCCGATGCATTTCGGTGTTCCATCAACACTCAGAAACTCCATAGATTACAGAATGCCAACAGATGTGATTCTTAAACTACTATTGCTCTTCCAGGGATCGATCAACTCGATGACAATTTGAGACATTACTCCCATGGAGAAAAGTCTGCATGGTGCGTGTTGTATTCAATCCCGAAGCAATTTCTTTCTTTCATCAACACCCTGAATGTCCACAGATTACAGAAGGCCTCCAGATGTGATTCGCAAACTACTACTGGTCTTCCAGGGAACGAACAAAGCGTAGACAGTTTGAGACATTTCTCCCATGGAGAAAAGTACGCATGGTGCCTGTTGTATTCAATCCCGATGCCATTTCGGTGGTTTCATCAACACTCAGAATCTCCATACATTACAGAATGCCTCCGGATGTGATTCGGAAACTACTACTGGTCGTCCAAGGAACGATCAAATTGCAGACAGTTTGAGACACTACTCCCATAGAGAAAAGTCCACATGGTGCCTTTTGTATTCAATCCAGACGCATTTTCTGTGTTTCATCAACAGTCTGAAGGTCCACAGATTACAGAATGCTTCCAGATGTGCTTCGTAAACCACTACTCGTCTTCCAGGGAACGATCAAATCGTAAACAGTTTGAGACATTACTCCTATGGAGAAAAGTCCGCATGGTGCCTGTTGTATCCAATCCCGATGCCATTTCTGTGCTTCATCAACACTCTGAAGGTCCACAGACTACAGAGGGCCTCCAGATGTGCTTCGGAAACTACTACTGGTCTTCCAGGGAACGATCAAAGCGTAGCCAGTTTGAGACACTACTCCCATGGAGAAAAGTATACATGGTGCCTGTTGTATTCAATCCCGATGCAATTTCTGTGTTTCATCAACACACTAAACGTCCACAGATTACAGATTGCCTCCAGATGTGCTTCGGAAACTACTATAATGCATCCAGGGAACGATCAAAGCGTAGACAATTTGAGACATTACTCCCATGGAGAAAAGTCGGCATGATGCCTGTTGTATTCAATCCCGATGCAATTTCTTTGTTTCATCAACACTCTGAAGGTCCACAGATTGCATAATGCCTACAGACGTGCTTCAGAAACTACTACTGCTCTTCCAGGAATAGATCAAAGCGTTTACAGTTAAAGACATTACTCCCATGGAGAAAAGTCGGCATCGTGCCTGTTGTATTCAATCCCGATGCAATTTCTTTGTTTCATCAACACCCTGAAGAGTCACCGATTACAGAATAAATCCGGTCGTGCTTCAGAAAGTACGACTGGTCTTCCAGGGAACGATCAAAGCGTAGAGAGGTTGAGACATTACACGCATTGAGAAAAGTCGGCATGATGCCTGTTGTATTCAATCCCGATGCAATTTCGGTGTTTCATCAACACAAAGATTACAGAATGCCTCCAGATGTGATTCGGGAACTACTACTGGTCTTCCAGGGAACGATCAAAGTGTAGACAGTTTGAGACACTACTCCCATGGAGAAAAGTCCACATGGTGCCTGTTGTATTCAATCCCGATGCAATTTCTATGTTTCATCAACAGTCTGAAGGTCCACAGATTACAGAATGCTTCCAGATGTGCTTCGTAAACTACTACTGGTCTTCCAGGGAACGATCAAACCGTAGACAGTTTGAGACATTACTCCCATGGAGAAAAGTCCGATTGGAGCATGTTGTGTTCAATTACGATGCAATTTCTTTGTTTCATCAACACACTGAAGGTCCACAGATTACAGAATGCCAACAGATGTGCTTCGGAAACTTCTACTGGACTTCGAGGGAACGATCAAATCGTACAGAGTTAGAGACATTATTCGCATGGAGAAAAGTCTGCATCGTGCCTGTTGTAATTAATCCCGATGCAATTTCGGTGTTTCATCAACACTCAGAAACTCCATAGATTACAGAATGCCAACAGATGTGCTTCGGAAACTACTACTAGTCTTCCAGGGAACGATCAAAGCGTAGACAGTTCGAGACATTACTCCCATGGAGAAAAGTTCGCATGGTGCATGTTGTGTTGAATTGCGATGCAATTTCTGTGTTTCATCAACACTCTTGAAGTCCACAGATAACAGAATGACTCCAGATGTGCTTCTTAAACTACTACTGCTCTTCCATAAATCGATCAAAGCGTTGACAGTTTGAGACATTACTCCCATGGAAAAAAGTCTGCATGGTTAGTGTTGTTTTCAATCCCGAAGCAATTTCTTTGTTTCATCAACACCCTGAATGTCCACAGATTACAGAATCCCTCCAGATGTGCTTCTTAAACTACTACTGCTCTTCCACGAATCGACCAAAGCGTAGACAGTTTGAGACATCAGTAACATGGAGAAAAGTCTGCATGGCGCTTGTTGTATTCAATCCGGAAGCAATTTCATTGTTTCATCAATACTCTGAAGGTCTACAGATTACAGAATAGCTCCAGATGTGATTCGGAAGCTTTTACTGGTCTTCCAGGAATAGATCAAAGCCTAGACAGTTTGAGACATTACTCCCATGGAGAAAAGTCCGCAGTGTGCCTGTTGTATACAATCCCGATGCAATTTCTGTGTTTCATCAACACTCTGAATGTCAACAGATTACAGATACCCCCAAATGTGCTTCGGAAACTACTACTGGTCTTCCAGGGAACGATCTAAGCGTAGACAGTTAGAGACATTAGACCCATGGAGAGAAGTCCGCATGCTGACTGTTGTATTCAATCCCGATGCAATTTATGTGTTTCGTCAACACTCTGACGGTCAACAGTTTACGGAATGCTTCTAGATGTGCTTCGAAAACTACTACTGGCCTTCCAGGAAACGACCAAAGCGTAGACAGTTTGAGACATTACTCAAATGGAGATAAGTCAGCATGATGCTTATTGTATTCATTCCCGATGCAATTTCTGTGTTTTATCAACACTTAGAAGTTCCACATTATACAGAATTCCTCAAGATGTGATTCGGAAACTACAACTGGACTTCCAGGGAAAGATCAAAATTGTAGACAGATTGAGACATTAATCCCATGGTCAAAAGTCTACATTGTGCCAGTTTTATTCAATCCCGAAGCAATTTCTGTGTTTCATCAACACTCTGAAAGTCCACAGATTACAGAATGCCACCAGATGTGCTTCGGAAACTAATACTAGTCTTCCAGGTAACGATCAAAATGTAGACAGTTTGAGACCTTACTCCCATGGAGAAAAGTCTGCATGGTGCCTGTTGTATTCAATCGCGATGCAATTTCTGTGTTTCATCAACACTCTAAAGGTCCACAGATTACAGAATGAGACTAGATGTGCTTCGTAAACTAGTACTTGTCTTCCAGGAAACGATCAAAGCGTAGACAGTTAGAGACATCATTCCCATGGAGAAAAGTCCGCATGGTGCCAGTTGTATTCAATCCCGATGCAATTTCTTTGTTTCATCAACACTCAGTGGATCCACAGATTACAGATTGTCTCCAGATGTAAATTGGAAACTCCTACTGGTCTTCAATCAACAATCAATCAACAATATGAAGGTCCACAGATTACAGAATGCCACCAGATGTCCATCGGAAGATACTACTGGTCTTCCAGGGTATGATCAAAGCGTATATTGTTTGAGAAATTACTCCCATGGAGTAAAGACCGCATGGTGCCAGTTGTATTCAATCCCGATGCAATTTCTGTGTTTCATCCACACTCTGAAGGTCCACAGATTACTAAATGCATCCAGATGTGCATCGGAAACTACTACTGGTCTTCCAGTGAACGGTCAAAGCTTATAAAGATTGAGACATTACTCCCTTGGAGAAAAGTCTGCATTGTGCCTGTTGTATTCAATCGCGATGCAATTTCTGTGTTTCATCAACAATCTAAAGGTCCACAGATTACAGAATGAGAACAGATGTGCTTCGTAAACTACTACTTGTCTTCCAGGGAAAGATCAAAGCGTAGATAGTTTGAGAAATTACTGCCATGGAGAAAAGTATGCATGGTGCCTTTTGTATTCAATCCCAATGCAATTTCTGTGTTTCATCAACACTTCGAAGTTCCACAGATTACAGAAGGCCTCCAGAAGTGATTCGGAAAGTGCTACTGGTCTTCCAGCGAGCGATCAAAGTTTAGACAGTTTGACAC
Organism: Schistocerca gregaria; assembly: GCF_023897955.1. Taxonomy (NCBI): domain Eukaryota; kingdom Metazoa; phylum Arthropoda; class Insecta; order Orthoptera; family Acrididae; genus Schistocerca; species Schistocerca gregaria. The sequence continues at coordinate 3,314,376 of NW_026061752.1, read as the reverse complement.
ACTACTCCCATCGAGAAAAGTCCTTATGGTGCCTGTTCTATTCAATCCCGATGCAAGTTCTGTGTTTCATCTACACTCTGAAGGTCCACAGATTTCAGAATGCCTACAGATGTGCTTCGGAAGCTACTACTGGTCTTCCGGGGTACGATCATAGCGTAGACAGATTGAGACATTACTCCCATGGAGAAAACTCTGCATGGTGCCAGTTTTATTCAATCCCGAAGCAATCTCTGTGTTTCATTAATACTCTGAATGTCCACAGATTACAGAAGGGGACCAGATGTGCTTCGGAAACTACTGCTTGTCTTCCAGGGAACGATCAAAGCGTAGATAGTTTGAGATATTACTGCCATGGAGAAAAGTCAGCATGCTGTCTGTTTATATTCAATCCCAATGCAATTTTTGTGTTTCATCAACACTCTAAAGGTCCACAGATTACGGACTGCCTCCACATGTGCTTCGGAAACTACTGCTGGTCTTCCAGTGTACGATCAACGCATAGACAGTTTGAGACATTACTCCCACGGAGTAAAGTCCGCATGGTGCCTGTAGTATTAAATCCCGATGCAATTTCAGTGTTTCATCAACACGCTGAAGGTCCACAGATTACAGAATGCATCCAGGTGTGCTTCGGAAACTAATACTGGTCTTCCATCGTACGATCTAAGCGTAGACAGATTGAGACATTACTCCCATGGAGAAAAGTCTGCATGGTGCCTGTTGTATTCAATCCCGATGCAATTTCTTTGTTTCATCAACACTCAGAGGAGCCACAGATTACAGATTGTCTCCAGATGTAAATTGGAATCTACTACTGGTCTTCCAGGGAACGATCAAAATGAAGACATTTTGAGACACTACTCCCATTGAGAAAAGTCCGAATGGTGCCTTTTTTTATTAAATCCCAATGCAATTTATGAGTTTCATCCACACTCTGAAGGTCCACAGGTTACAGAATGCATCCAGATGTGCTTCGGAAACTACTACTGGTCTTCCAGGGAACGATCAAAGCATAAATTGTTTGAGACATTACTCCCATGGAGGAAAGTGCGCATGGTGACTGTTGTATTCAATCTCGATGCATTTTCTGTGTTTCGTCAACACTCTGATAGTCCACAGATTACAGATTGCCTCCAGATGTGCATCGGAAACTACTACTGGTCTTCCAGGGAACGATCAAAGCGTAGACTGTTTGAGACATTACTCCTATGGAGGAAAGTGCGCATGAAGACTGTTGTATTCAACCCCGATTCAATTTCTGTGTTTCATGAACACTCTGAAGTTCCACACATTTCAGAATTGCATCCAGATGTGCTTCTAAAACTGCTACTGGCCTTCCAGGAAACGACCAAACCGTAGACAATTTGAGACAGTAATCCCATGGAGAAAAGTCGGCATTGTGCCTGTTGTATTCAATGGCGATGCAATTTCTGTGTTTCATCAACACTCTAAAGTTCCACAGATTACAGAATGAGACCAGATGTGCTTCGGAAACTACTACTTGTCTTCCAGGGAACGATCAAAGCGTAGATAGATTGAGATATTAATGCCATGGAGAAAAGTCAGCATGGTGCCTGTTATATTCAATCCCAATGCATTTTCGTGTTTCATCAACACTCTAAAGGTCCACAGATTACGGACTGCCTCCACATGTGCCTCGGAAACTACTGCTGGTCTTCCAGTGTACGACCAACGCATTGACAGTTTGAGACATTACTCCCATGGAGTAAAGTCCGCATGGTGCCTGTAGTATTAAATCCCGATGCAATTTCAGTGTTTCATCAACACTCTAAAGGTCCACAGATTACAGAATGAGACCAGATGTTCTTCGTAAACTACTACTTGTCTTCCAGAGAACGATCAAAGCGTAGATAGTTTGAGAAATTACTGCCATGGAGAAAAGTCTGCATGGTGCCTGTTGTATTCGATCCTAATGCAATTTCTGTGTTTCATCAACACTTCGAAGTTCCACAGATTACAGAATGCCTCCAGAAGTGATTCGGAAACTGCTACTGGTCTTCCAGCGATCGATCAAAATGTAGACAGTTTGACACACTACTCCCATCGAGAAAAGTCCTTATGGTGCCTGTTCTATTCAATCCCGATGCAAGTTCTGTGATTCATCTACACTCTGAAGGTCCACAGATTACAGAATGCCTACAGATGTGCTTCGGAAACTACTACTGGTCTTTCAGGGTACGATCGTAGCGTAGACAAATTGAGACATTACTCCCATGGAGAAAAGTCTGCATGGTGCCTGATTTATTCAATCCCGAAGCAATCTCGGTGTTTCATTAACACTCTGAAGGTCCACAAAGTACAGAATGCCACCAGATGTGTTTCGGAAACTACTACTGGTCTTCCAGGGCACGATCAAAGCGTAGACAGTTTGAGACATTACTCCCATGGAGAAAAGTCTGCATTGTGGCTGTTGTATTCAATGGCGATGAAACTTCTGTGTTTCATCAACACTCTAAAGGTCCACAGATTACAGAATGAGACCAGATGTGCTTCTGAAACTAGTACTTGTCTTCCAGGGAACGATCAAAGCGTAGATAGTTTGAGATATTACTGCCATGGAGAAAAGTCTGCATGGTGCCTGTAGTATTAATTCCCGATGCAATTTCAGTGTTTCATCATTACGCTGAAGCCCCACAGATTACAGAATGCATCCAGATGTGCTTCGGAAACTACTACTGGTCTTCCAGGGAACGATCAAAGCGTAGACAGTTTAAGAAATTACTCCAATGGAGAAAAGTCCGCATGGTGCCTGTTGTATTCGATCCCGATGCCATTTCTGTGTTTCATCAACACGCTGAAGGTCCACAGATTACAGTATGCCACTAGATGTGCTTTGGAATCTACTACTGGTCTTCCAGGGAACGATCAAAACGTAGACAGTTAGAGACATTACTCCCATGGAGAAAACTCAACATGGTGCCTGTGGTATTCGATCCCGATGCCATTTCTGTGTTTCATCAACACTCTGAAAGTCCACAGATTACAGAACGCCTCCAGATGTGCTTCGGAAACTACTATTGGTCTTCCAGGTAACGATCAAATCGTAAGCTCTTTGAGTCATTACTCCGAAGGAGAAAAGTCTGCATGGTGCCTGTTTTAATCATTCCCGATGCAATTTCTGTGTTTCATCAACACTCTGATGGTCCACAGATTACAGAATGCATCCAAACGTGGTTGGGAAACTACTACTGGTCTTCCAAGGTACGATCAAAGCGTAGACAGTTAGGGACATTATTCCCATGGAGAAAAGTCCGATTGGTGCCTGTTGTATTCAATCCCGATGCAATTTCTTTGCTTCATCAACAATCTAAAAATGTCCACAGATTACAGAATGTCTCCAGGTATGCATCGGAAACTAGTACTGGTCCTTCAGGGAGCGATCAAAGCGTAGACAGTTTGAGACACTACTTCCATGGAGAAACGTCCACATGGTGCCCATTGTATTCAATCCCGATGCAATTTCTGTGTTTCATCAACATTTTGAAGGTCCACAGATTACAGAATTCATCCAGATGTGCTTGGGAAACTACTATTGGTCTTCCAGGGTACGATCAAACCGTAGACAGTTAGAGACATTATTCCCATGGAGAAAAGTCCGATTGGTGCCTGTTGTATTCAATCCCCATGCAATTTCTTTGTTTCATCAACAGTCTAAAAATGTTCACAGATTACAGAATGTCTCCAGGTATGCTTCGGAAACTAGTACTGGTCTTTCAGGGAACGATCAAAGCGTAGACAGTTTGAGACAATACTCCCATTGAGAAAAGTCTGCCTGGTGCCAGTTGTATTCATTCCCGATGCAATTTCTGTGTTTCATCAACACTCTGAAAGTCCACAGATTACAGAATGCATCCAGATGTGCTTCAGAAGCTACTACTGGTGTTCCATGGAGCGAACAAAACGACGACAGTTTGAGACATTACTCGCATGGAGAAGAGTCCCCATGGTGCCTGTTGTATTCATTCCCGATGCCATTTCTTTGCTTTATCAACACTCTGAAAGTCCACAGATTACATAATGCCTCCAGGTGTGCTTCGGAAACTGCTACTTGTCTCACAGGAAAGATCAAAGCGTAGACACTTTCAGACATTACTCGATTGGAGAAAAATCCACATGGTGGCTGTTGAATTCAATCCCGATGTAATTTCTGTGTTTCAGCAACACTCTGAAGGTCCACAGGTTACAGAATGCCTCCAGATGTGCTTCGGAAACTACTACTGGTCTTCCAGGGAACGATCAAATCGTGGACAGTTTGAGACATTACTAACATGGTGAAAAATCTACATGGTGCCTGTTTTATTAAATCCCAATGTTAATTTCTGTGTGTCATCAGCACTCAGAAGGTCCACAGATTACAGAATGTCTCCAGATGTGCTTCAGAAAGTACTACTGGTCTTCCAGGGAACGTTCAAAGTGAAGAAAGTTTGAGACACTACTCCCATTGAGAAAATTCCGAAAGGTCCCTTTTTTATTCAATCCCGATGCAATTACTGTGTTTCATCCACACTCTGAAGGTCCACAGATTACAGAATGCAACCTGATGTGGTTGGGAAACTACTACTGGTCTTCCAGGGTACGATCAAAGCGTAGACAGTTAGAGACATTATTCCCATGGAGACAAGTCCGCATTGTGGCTGTTGTATTCAATCCCGATGCATTTTCTTGTTTCATCAACACTCTGAAGGTCCACATATTACAGAATGCCTCCAGATGTGTTTCAGAAACTACTACTGGTCTTCCAGGGAACGATCAAAGTGTAGACAGTTTGAGACACTACTTCCATGGAGAAACGTCCACATGATGCCTGTTGTATTCAATCCCGATGCAATTTCTTTGTTTCATCAACATTCTGAAGGTCAACAGATCACAGAATTCATCCAGATGTGCTTGGGAAACTACTACTGGTCATCCAGTGTACGATCAAAGCGTAAACAGTTAGAGACATTATTCCCATGGAGAAAAGTCCGGATGGTGCCTGTTGTATTCAATCCCGATGCAATTCCTTTGTCTCATCAACACTCTGAAGGTCCACAGTTTACAGAATGCCTCCAGATGTGCTTCGGAAAATACTACTGGTCTTCCAGGGAAAAATCAAAGCGGAGACAGCTTGGGACATTACTGCCATGGAAAAAAGAGCTAATGGTGCCTGTTGTATTCAATCACGATGTAATTTCTGTGTTTCATCAACACTCTGAAGGTCCACAGATTACAGAATGCCACCAGATGTGCTTCAGAAACTACTACTGGTCTTAAAGGGTATGATCAAAGCGTAGACAGTTTGAGACATTACTCCCATGGAGAAAAGTCGGCATGGTGCCTGTTGTATTCATTCCAATTGCAATTCCTGTGTTTCATCTACACTCTGATGGTCCATACATTACAGAATGCCTCCTGATGTGCTTCGGAATCTACTACTGGTCTTCCTGCGTACGATCAAAGCTTGAACAGTTTGAGACATTACTCCCATGTCATAAAGTCCACATGGTGCCTGTGTATTAAATCCCGATGCAATTTCTGTGTTCCATCAACACTCTGAAGGTCCAAAGATTACAGAATGCCTCCAGATGTGCTTCGGAAACTACTACTGGTCTTCCAGGGAACGATCAAAGCGTAGACAGTTTGAGACATTACTCCCATGGAGGAAAAGTCTGCATGGTGCCTGTTGTATTCACCCCGGTGCAATTTCTGTGTTTCATCAACACTCTGAAGGTCCACAGGTTACAGAATGCCACCAGATGTGCTTCGGAAACTACTACAGGTCTTAAAGGGAATGTTCAAAGCGTAGACAGTTTGAGACATTATTCCCATGGATAAAAGTCGGCATGGTGCCTGTTGTATTCAATCCCCATGCAATTTTCGTGTTTCATCAACACTCAGAAGCCCTACAGATTACAGATTGCCTCCAGATGTGCTTCGGAAAATTCTACTGGTCTTCCAGGGAACGATCAAAGCGGAGACAATTTGGGACATTACTGCCATGGAGAAAAGACCGCATGGTGCCGATTGTATTCAATCCCGATGTAATTTCTGTGTTTCATCAACACTCTGAAGGTCCACAGATTACAGAATGCCACCAGATGTGCTTCAGAAACTACTACTGGTCTTAAAGGGTATGATCAAAGCGTAGACAGTTTGAGACATTACTCCCATGGAGAAAAGTCGGCATGGTGCCTGTTGTATTCATTCCAATTGCAATTCCTGTGTTTCATCTACACTCTGATGGTCCATACATTACAGAATGCCTCCTGATGTGCTTCGGAATCTACTACTGGTCTTCCTGCGTACGATCAAAGCTTGAACAGTTTGAGACATTACTCCCATGTCATAAAGTCCACATGGTGCCTGTGTATTAAATCCCGATGCAATTTCTGTGTTCCATCAACACTCTGAAGGTCCAAAGATTACAGAATGCCTCCAGATGTGCTTCGGAAACTACTACTGGTCTTCCAGGGAACGATCAAAGCGTAGACAGTTTGAGACATTACTCCCATGGAGGAAAAGTCTGCATGGTGCCTGTTGTATTCACCCCGGTGCAATTTCTGTGTTTCATCAACACTCTGAAGGTCCACAGGTTACAGAATGCCACCAGATGTGCTTCGGAAACTACTACAGGTCTTAAAGGGAATGTTCAAAGCGTAGACAGTTTGAGACATTATTCCCATGGATAAAAGTCGGCATGGTGCCTGTTGTATTCAATCCCCATGCAATTTTCGTGTTTCATCAACACTCAGAAGCCCTACAGATTACAGATTGCCTCCAGATGTGCTTCGGAAAATTCTACTGGTCTTCCAGGGAACGATCAAAGCGGAGACAATTTGGGACATTACTGCCATGGAGAAAAGACCGCATGGTGCCGATTGTATTCAATCCCGATGTAATTTCTGTGTTTCATCAACACTCTGAAGGTCCACAGATTACAGAATGCCACCAGATGTACTTCGGAAACTACTACTGGTATCCCAGGGAACGATCAAATCGTGGAAAGTTTGAGACGTTACTCCCATGGTGAAAAATCAGCATGGTGCCTGTTTTATTCAATCCCAATGCAATTTCTGTGTTTCATCAACACTCAGAAGGTCCACAGATTACAGAATGCCACCAGACGTGCTTCGGAAACTACCACTGGTCTTCCAGGGAACGATCAAAGCGTAGACAGACTGAGACATTACTCCCATGGAGGAAAGTCCGCATGGTGCCTCTTGTATTCACCCCGGTGCAATTTCTGTGTTTCATCAACACTCTGAAGGTCCACAGATTACAGAATGCCTCCAGGTGTGCTTCGGAAACTACTACTGGACTTCCAGGGAACGATCAAAGCGTAGACAGTTTGAGACATTACTCCCATGGAGAATTGTTCGGATGTTGCCTGTTGTACTCAATCACGATGCAATTTCTGTGTTTCATGAACATTCTTAAAGTCCACAGATTACAGAATGCATCGAGGGTTGATTCGGAAACTGCTACTGGTCTTCGAGGGAACGATCTAAGCGTCGACAGTTTGAAACATTACTCCCATGGAGGAAAGTTGGCATGTTGCCGCTTGTATTCAATCCCGATGCAATTTCTGTGTTTCATCAACATTCAGCAGCTGCACAGATTACAGAATGCCTCCAGATGTGATTCGGAAACTTCTACTGGTCTTCCAGGGAACGATCAGACCTTAGACAGTTTGAGACATTACTCCCATGGAGAAATGTCTGCATGGTGCATGTTGTATTCAAACCCTATGCAATTTCTGTGTTTCATCAACACTCTGAATGTCCACTGATTACATAATGCCTCCAGGTGTGCTTCGGAAAGTACTACTGGTCTCCCAGGAAAGATCAAAGCGTAGACCGATTGAGACATTACTCGATTGGAGAAATATCCACATGGTTGATGTTTTATCAATCCCGATGCAATATATGTGTTTCATCAACACTCAGAAGCCCCACAGATTACAGAATGCCTTCAGATGTGCTTCGGAAAATACTAATGGTCTTCCAGGGAAAAATCAAAGCGGAGACAGCTTGGGACATTACTGCCATGGAGAAAAGAACTAATGGTGCCTGTTGTATTCAATCACGATGTAATTTCTGTGTTTCATCAGCACTCTGAAGGTCCACAGATTACAGAATGCCACCAGATGTGCTTCATAAACTACTACTGGTCTTAAAGAGTATGATCAAAGCGTAGACAGTTTGAGACATTACTCCCATAGAGAAAAGTCGGCATGGTGCCTGTTGTATTCATTCCAATTGCAATTCCTGTGTTTCATCTACACTCTGATGGTCCATAGATTACAGAATGCCTCCAGATGTGCTTCTGAAACTACTACTGGTCTTCCTGCGTACGATCAAAGCTTGAACAGTTTGAGACATTACTCCCATGTCGAAAAGTCCACATGGTGCCTGTGTATTAAATCCCGATGCAATTTCTGTGTTCCATCAACACTCTGAAGGTCCACAGATTACAGAATGCCTCCAGATGTGCTTCGGAAACTGCTACTGGTCTTCCAGGGAACGATCAAAGCGTAGACAGTTTGAGACATTACTCCCATGGAGGAAAAGTCTGCATGGTGCCTGTTGTATTCACCCCGGTGCAATATCTGTGTTTCATCAACACTCTGAAGGGCCACAGGTTACAGAATGCCACCAGATGTGCTTCTGAAACTACTACAGGTCTTAAAGGGAATGTTCAAAGCGTAGACAGTTTGAGACATTACTCCCATGGATAAAAGTCGGCATGGTGCCTGTTGTATTCAATCCCCATGCAATTTTTGTGTTTCATCAACACTCAGAAGCCCTACAGATTACAGATTGCCTCCAGATGTGCTTCGGAAAATTCTACTGGTCTTCCAGGGAACGATCAAAGCGGAGACAATTTGGGACATTACTGCCATGGAGAAAAGACCGCATGGTGCCGGTTGTACTTAATCCCGATGTAATTTCTGTGTTTCATCAACACTCTGAAGGTCCACAGATTACAGAATGCCACCAGATGTACTTCGGAAACTACTACTGGTATCCCAGGGAACGATCAAATCGTGGACAGTTTGAGACGTTACTCCCATGGTGAAAAATCTGCATGGAGCCTGTTTTATTCAATCCCAATGCAATTTTTGTGTTTCATCTACACTCTGATGGTCCATAGATTACAGAATGCCACCAGACGTGCTTCGGAAACTACCACTGGTCTTCCTGGGAGCGATCAAAGCGTAGACAGATTGAGACATTACTCCCATGGAGGAAAGTCCGCATGGTGCCTCTTGTATTCACCCCGGTGCAATTTCTGTGTTTCATCAACACTCTGAAGGTCCAAAGATTACAGAATGCCTCCAGGTGTGCTTCGGAAACTACTACTGGACTTCCAGGGAACGATCAAAGCGTAGACAGTTTGAGACATTACTCCCATGGAGAATTGTTCGCATGTTGATTGTTGTACTCAATCACGATGCAATTTCTGTGTTTCATGAACATTCTTAAAGTCCACAGATTACAGAATGCATCGAGGGTTGATTCGGAAACTGCTACTGGTCTTCGAGGGAACGATCTAAGCGTCGACATTTTGACACATTACTCCCATGGAGGAAAGTTGGCATGTTGCCGCTTGTATTCAATCCCGATGCAATTTCTGTGTTTCATCAACATTCAGAACCTCCACAGATTACAGAATGCCTCCAGATGTGATTCGGAAACTTCTACTGGTCTTCCAGGGAACGATCAGAGCATAGACAGTTTGAGACAATAATCCCATGAAGAAAAGTTCGCATAGTGCCTGTTGTATTCAATCCCGATGCAATTTCTGTGTTTCATACACATTCTGAAAGTCCACAGATTACAAAATGCATCCAGGTGTGCTTCGGAAAATACTACTGGTGTCCCAGGAAAGATAAAAGTGAATACAGTTTGAGACATTAATCGATTGGAGAAAAAATTACATGGTGGATGTTGTATTCAATCCCGCGGCAGTATATGTGTTTCATCAACACTCAGAGAGTTCACAGATTACAGAGTGCCTCCAGATGTGCATCCGAGACATCAACTGTTCTTCCAGGGAGAGATCAAATTGTAGACAGTTTGAGACATCCCTATCATGGAGAAAACTCCGCATGGTGACTGTCGTATTCAATCGCGATGAAATTTCTTTGTTTCATCAACACTCTGAATGTCCACAAATTACAGAATGCCTCCAGGTGTTCTTCGGAAACTACTAGTGGTCTCCCAGGAAATATCAAAATGGTGACAGTTTGAGAAATTACTCCCTTGGAGAAAAATCCGCATGGTGGATGTTGAATTGAATCTCGATGCAATTTCTGTGATTTATCAACACTTAGAACATCCACACATTTCAGAATGATTCCAGACGTGGTTCTAAAACTGCTACTGGTCTCCCAGGAATCGATCAAAGCGTAGGCACTTTGAGACATTACTCCCATGGAGAAAAGTCTGCATGGTGCCTGTTGTATTCAATCCCATTGCAGTGGCTGTGTTTCATCTACACTCCGATGTTCCATAGATTACAGAATGCCTCCAGATGTGCTTCGGAAACTACTACTGGTCTTCCTGCGTACGATCAAAGCATAGACAGTTTGAGACATTACTCCCATGTCGAAAAGTCGACATTGTGCCTGTTGTATTAAATCCCGATGCAATTTCTGTGTTTCATCAACACTGTGAAGGTCCACAGATTACAGAATGCCACCAGATGTGTTTCGGAAACTACTACTGGTCTTCCAGGGAACGATCAAAGCAAAGACACTTTGAGACATTACTCCCATGGTGAAAAGTCCTCATGAGCCTGTTGTATTAATCCCCATGCAATTTCAGTGTTTTACCAACACTCTGAAGGACCACAGATTACAGAATGCCTCCAGATGTGCTTCGGAAAATACTACTGGTCTCCCAGGAAAGATCCAAGCGGAGACAGTTTGAGACATTACACCCTCGGAGAAAAATCCGCATGGTGGATGTTGAATTCAATCTCGATGCAATTTCTTTGTTTCATCAACACTCTGAAGGTCCACAGATTTCAGAATGCCTCCAGATGTGCTTCGGAAACTAATACTGGTCTTCCAGGCAACGATCAAAGCGTAGACAGGTTGAGACATTACTCCCATGGAGAGCTGTCCGCATGGTGATTGTTGCATTCAATCCCGATGCAATTGCTCTGTTTAATCAACATTCTAAAAATGTCCACAGATTACAGAATGCCTCCAGGTATGCTTCGGAATCTAGTACTGGTCTTTCAGGGAACGATCTAAGCGTAGACAGTTTGAGACATTACTCCCATGGTGAAAAGTCCACATGGTGAATGTTGTATTCAAGCCCGATGGAATTTTCTTGTTTCATCAACACTCTGAAGGTCCACAGATTACAGAATCCCCCCAGACTGGCTTAGGAAACTTAAACTGATCTTCCAGGAGTCGATCAGAGCGTAGACACTTTGAGACATTACTCCCATGGAGAAAAACCTGCATGGTGCCTGTTGTATTCATTCCCGATGCAATTTCTGGGTTCCATCAACACTCTGAATGTCCACAGATTACAGAATGCCCTAGATTTGCTTCGGAAACTACTACCGGTCTTCCATAGAACGATCAAACAGTAGACAGTTTGAGACATTCCTCCCAACGAGAAAAGTCTGAATGGTGCCTGTTGTATTCAATACCGATGCAATTCCTGAAATACATCAACACTCTGACGGTCCACAGATGTCAGAATGCCTCCAGATGTGCTTCGGAAACTACTACTGGTCTTCCAGAAAACAATCAAAGCGAAGACAGTTTAAGACATTACTCCCATGGAGAAATGTCCGCATGGTGCCTGTTGTAATCAATCCCAATGCAAATGCTGTGTTTCATCAAGATTCTGAAAGTCCAAAGATTACAGAATGCCTCCAGGGGTGCTTCGGAAACTACTACTGTCTTCCAGGGGACGATCAAAGCATAGACCGTTTGAGACAATACTCCCATGGATAAAAGTCCGCATGGTGTCTGTTCTATTCAATCCCAGTGCAATTTCTGTATTTCATCAACACTCTTATGGTCCACAGATTACAGAATGACTCCAGATGTGCTTCGGAAACTACTACTGGTCTCCAAGTATTGATCAAAGCGTAAACAGTTTGTGACATTACTCCCATGGAGAAAAGTCGGCATGGTGCCTGTTGTACTCAATCCCGATGCAATTTCTGTGTTTCATCAGTACTCAGAAGCTCCACAGTTTACAGAATGCCTCCAGATGTGATTCGGAAACTACCACTGGTCTTCGAGGGAACGATCAAAGTGTAGACAGTTTAAGGCACTACTCCCATAGATGAAAGTCCGCATGGTGCCTGTTGTATTAATCCCCATGCAATTTCTGTGTTTCATCAACACTCAGAAGCTTCACAGATTACAGAATGCCTCCAGATGTGCTTCTGAAACTGCTAGTGGTCTCCCAGGACTCTATCAAAGCGTAGACAGTATTAGACATTACTCCCATGGAGAAATGTCTGCACGGTGCCTGTTGTATTCATTAGTGATGCTATTTCTATGTTTCATCAACACTCTGAAAGTCCACAAATTACAGAATGCAACTAGATGTGCTTCGGTAACTACAACTGGTCTTCCAGGAATCGATCAAAGTATTGACTGTTTGAGAAATTAGTCCCATGGAGAAAATACCGCATGGTGCCGGTTGTATTCAATCCCGATGCTATTTCTGTGTTTCTATCGACACTCTGAAGGTCCACAGATTACAGAATGCCTCAAGGTGTGCTTCGGAAACTAGTACTGATCTTCTGAGAACGATCAAAGCGTAGACAGTTTAAGACATTACTTCCATGTAGAAATGTCCGCATGTTGCCTGTTGTATTCAATTCCGATGCAATATCTGTGTTTCTTCAACATTCTGAAAGTCCACAGAATACAGAATGCATCCAGGTGTGCTTCGGAAACTAGTACTGGTCTCCCAGGAATCGATCAAAGCGTATGCAGTTTGAGACATTACTCCCATGGAGAAAAGTCTGCTATTTTACTGTTGTATTGAATCCCGATGAAATTAGTGTGTGTCATTAACACTCTGATAGTCCATAGATTACAGTACGCCTTTAGATGTTCTTCGGAAACTACTATTGGTTTTCTAGGTTCGATCAAATCGTAGACTGTTTGAGACATTACTCCCATTGAGAAAAGGCTGCATGCTGATTGTTGTATTCATTTCCGATGCAATTTCTGTGTTTCATCAACACTCTGAAGGTCCACAGATTACATAATGCCTCCAGATGTTCTTCGGGAACCACAACTGGTCTTCCAGGGAACGATCGAAGCGTAGACAGTTTGAGACATCACTCTCATCGAGAAAAGTCAGCATGGTGCCTGTATTCAATCACGATGCAATTTCTGTGTTTCATCAACACTCTGAAGGTAAACAGATTACAGAATGCCTCCAGAAGTGGTTCGGAAACTAATACTAATATCCCAGGAATCGATCAAATCGTACAAACTTTGAGACATTACTCCCATGCAGAAAAGTCAATATGGTGCCTGTTGTAATCAATTCCGATGCAATTGATGTGTTTCATGAACACTCTGATGCTCCACAGATATTAGAATGCCCCCAGATGTGATTCGGAAACTAATACTGGTCTTCCAGGCAACGATCAAAGCGTAGACAGGTTGAGACATTACTCCCATGGAGAAATGTCCGCATGGTGCCTGTTGCATTCAATCCCGATGCAATTGCTCTGTTTCATCAACATTTTAAAAATGTCCACAGATTACAGAATGCCTCCAGGTATGCTTCGGAATCTAGTACTGGTCTTTCAGTGAACGATCAAAGCGTAGACAGTTTGAGACAATACTCCCCATTGAGAAAAGTCTGCCTGGTGCCAGTTGTATTCATTCCCGATGCAATTTCTGTGTTTTATCAACACTCTGCAGTTCCACAGATAACAGAATGCTTCCAGATGAGCTTCGGAAACTACTACTGGTCTTGCAGAGTACGATCAAAGCGTAGACAGTTTGAGACATTACTCCCATGGTGAAAAGTGCACATGGTGAATGTTGTATTCAAGCCCGATGGAATTTTCGTGTTTCATCAACACTCTGAAGGTCCACAGATTACAGAATCCCCCCAGATGGGCTTCGGAAACTTATACTGTTCTTCCAGTTGTCGATCAGAGCGTAGACAGTTTAAGACATTACTCCCATGGAGAAAAACCTGCATGGTGCCTGTTGTGTTCATTCGAGATGCAATTTCTGGGTTTGATCAACACTCTGAATGTCCACAGATTACAGAATGCCCCTAGATTTGCTTCGGAAACTACTACCGGTCTTCCATGGAACGATCAAACAGTAGACAGTTTGAGACATTACTCCCAACGAGAAAAGTCTGAATGGTGCCTGTTGTATTCAATCCCGATGCAATTTCTGAAATTCATCAACACTCTGAAGGTCCACAGATGTCAGAATGCCTCTAGATGTGCTTCGGAAACTACTACTGGTCTTCCAGGGAACGATCAAAGCAAAGACACTTTGAGACATTACTCCCATGGTGAAAAGTCCGCATGAGCCTGTTGTATTAATCCCCATGCAATTTCAGTGTTTTACCAACACTCTGAAGGCCCACAGATTACAGAATGCCACCAGATGTGCTTCGGAACATACTACTGGTCTCCCAGGAAAGATCCAAGCAGAGACAGTTTGAGACATTACACCCTTGGAGAAAAATCCGCATGGTGGATGTTGAATTCAATCTCGATGCAATTTCTGTGTTTCATCAACACTCAGAAGGCCCACAGAATACAGAATGCCTCCAGATGTGATTCAGAAACTACTACTAATCTTCCAGGGAACGATCAAAGCATAGACAGTTTGAGGCAATACTCAAATGGAGAAAAGTCCGCATTGTGTCTGTTGTATTCAATCCCAATCTAATTTCTGTGTTTCATCAACATTCTGAAAGTCCACAGATTACAGAATGCATCCAGATGTGCTTCGGAAACTACAACTGGTCTTCCAGGAATCGATCAAAGTATTGACTTTTTGAGAAATTAGTCCCATGGAGAAAATACCGCATGGTGCCGGTTGTATTCAATCCCGATGCTATTTCTGTGTTTCTATCGACAATCTGGAGGTCCACAGATTACAGAATGCCTCAAGGTGTGCTTCGGAAACTAGTACTGATCTTCAGAGAACGATCAAAGCGTAGACAGTTTAAGACATTACTTCCATGTAGAAATGTCCGCATGTTGCCAGTTGTATTCAATTCCAATGCAATATCTGTGTTTCTTCAACATTCTGAAAGTCCACAGAATACAGAATGCATCCAGGTGTGCTTCGGAAACTAGTACTGGTCTCCCAGGAATCGATCAAAGCGTATACAGTTTGAGACATTACTCCCATGGAGAAAAGTCTGCTATTTTACTGTTGTATTGAATCCCGATGAAATTAGTGTGTGTCATTAACACTCTGATGGTCCATTGATTACAGAACGCCTTTAGATGTTCTTCGGAAACTACTATTGGTCTTCTAGGTACAATCAAACCGTAGACTGTTTGAGACATTACTCCCATTGAGAAATGGCTGCATGCTGATTGTTGTATTCATTTCCGATGCAATTTCTGTGTTTCATCAACACTCTGAAGGTCCACAGATTACATAATGCCTCCAGATGGGCTTCGGGAACCACAACTGGCCTCCAAGAAACGATCAAGGCGTAGATAGTTTGAGACATTACTCCCATGGAGTGTAGTCCGCATGGTGCCTGTTGTATTCAATCCCGATGCAATTTCTGTGTTTCATCAACACTCTGAATGTCCACAGATAACAGAATGCCTCCAGATGTGTTTCTAAGGCTACTACTGGTCTTCCAGAGAACGATCGAAGCGTAGACAGTTTGAGACATCACTCTCATCGAGAAAAGTCAGCATGGTGCCTGTATTCAACCAAGATGCACTTTCTGTGTTTCATCATCTCTCTGAAGGTAAACAGATCACAGAATTCCTCCAGATGTGGTTCGGAAACTAATACTAATATCCCAGGAATCGTTTAAATCGTACTAACTTTGAGACATTACTCCCATGCAGAAAAGTCAATGTGGTGCCTGTTGTAATCAATTCCGATGCAATTTATGTGTTTCATGAACACTCTGAAGTTCCACAGATTTCAGAATGCCTCCGGATGTGCTTCGGAAACTAATACTGGTCTTCCAGGCAACGATCAAAGCGTAAACAGGTTGAGACATTACTCCCATGGAGAAATGTCCGCATGGTGCCTGTTGCATTCAATCCCGATGCAATTGCTCTGTTTCATCAACATTCTAAAAATGTCCACAGATAACAGAATGCCTCCAGGTATGCTTCGGAATCTAGTACTGGTCTTTCAGGGAACGATAAAAGCGTAGACAGTTTGAGACAATACTCCCATTGAGAAAAGTCTGCCTGGTGCCAGTTGTATTCATTCCCGATGCAATTTCTGTGTTTCATCAACACTCTGAAATTCCGCAAATTACAGAATGCCCCTTGATGTGCTTCGGAAACTACAACTGGTCTTCCAGGAATCGATCAAAGCGTAGACAGTTTGAGACATTACTCCCAATCAGAAAAGTCTGCATGGTGCCTGTTGTATTCAATCCCGATGCAATTTCTGTGTTTCATCAACACTCTGAAGGTCCACAGATTACAGAATGCCTCCAGATGTGCTTCGGAAACTAATACTGTTCTTCCAGGGAACGATCAAAACGTAGACAGTTAGAGACATTACTCCCAAGGAGAAATGTCCGTATGGTGACTGATGTATTCAATCCCGATGCAATTTCTGTGTTTCATCAACATTCTAAAAACGTCCAAATTTTACTGAATGCCTCCGGGTGTGCTTCGGAAACTACTACTGGTCTTCAAGGGACTGATCAAAGCGTAGACAGTTTGAGACAATACTCCCATTGAGAAAAGTCTGCATGGGGCCAGTTGTATTGTATTCCCGATGCCATTTCTGTGTTTTATCAACACTCTGCAGTTCCACAGATTACAGAATGCCTCCAGATGAGCTTCGGAAACTCTTACTGGTCTTGCAGAGTACGATCAAACCGGAGACAGTTTGAGACATTACTCCCATGGTGAAAAGTCCACATGGTGAATGTTGTATTCAAGCCCGATGGAATTTTCGTGTTTCATCAACACTCTGAAGGTCCACAGAGTACAGAATCCCCCCAGATGGGCTTCGGAAACTTTTACTGTTCTTCCAGGAGTCGATCAGAGCGTAGACAGTTTGAGACATTACTCCCATGGAGAAAAACCTGCATGGTGCCTGTTGTATTCACCCCGGCGCAATTTCTGTGTTTCATCAACACTCTGATGGTCCACAGATTACAGAATGCCTCCAGATGTGCTTCGGAAACTACTACTGGCCTTCCAGAAAACGATCAAAGCGTAGACAGTTTAAGACATTACTCCCATGGAGAAATGTGCGCATGGTGCCTGTTGTATTCAATCCCAATGCAAATTCTGTGTTTCATCAAGATTCTGGAAGTCCAAAGATTGCAGAAAGCCTCCAGGTGTGCTTCGGAAACTACTACTGGTCTTCCAGGGGACGATCAAAGCATAGACGGTTTGAGACAATACTCCCATGGAGAAAAGTCCGTATGGTGACTGTTGTATTCAATCCCGATGCAATTTCTGTATTTCATCAACACTCTGAAGGTCCACAGATTACAGAACGCCTCCAGATATGCTTCGGAAACTACTATTGGTTTTCCAGGTAACGATCGAATCGTAGGCTGTTTGAGACATTACTCCCATTGAGAAAAGTCTGCATGGTGCCAGTTGTATTCATTCCCGATGCAATTTCTGTGTTTCATCGACACACTGAAAGTACACAGTTTACAGAATGCCTACAGATGTGCTTCGGAAACTAATACTGGTATCCCAGGTATCGATCAGATCGTAGACAGTTTGAGACATTACTCCCAAGTAGAAAAGTCCGCATGGGGCCTGTTGTATTCATCCCGATGCAGTTTCTGTGTTTCATCAAAACTCTGAAGGTCCACAGATAACAGAATGCCTCCAGATGTGCTTGGGAAGCTACTACTGGTCCTCTAGGGATAGATCAAAGCGTACTCAGTTTGAGACATAACTCCCATGGATAAAAGTCCGCATTGTGCTTCTTGTATTCAATATCGATGCAATTTCTGTCATTCATCAACATTCTCAAAGTCCACAGATTACAGAATGCCTCTAGATGTGTTTCGGAAATTACTACTGGCCTTCCAGTGAAGGACCAAAGCGTAGACAGTTCGAGACATTACTCCCATGGAAAAAGTCCGCATTGTGATCGTTGTATTCAATAACGATGCAATTTCTGTGTTTCACCAACACTCTGGATTTCCACAAATTACAGAATGAATCCAGATGTGCTTAAGAAACAACTACTGGTCTTCCAGGGAAAGATCAGAGCGTAGACAGTTTGAGATATTACACCCATGGATAAAAGTCCGCATGGTGCCTGTTGCATTCAATCCCGATGCAATTTCTGTGTTTCATCAACCCTCTGAAGGTCCAGAGATTATATAATGCCACCAGATGTGCTTCAGAAGCTACTACTGTTCTTCCAGGGAACGATCAAATCGTAGACAGTTTGAGACATTACTACCATGTAGAAAAGTCAATGTGGTGCCTGTTGTAATCAATTCCGATGCAATTTATGTGTTTCATGAACACTCTGAAGTTCCACAGATTTCAGAATGCCTCCAGGTGTGCTTCGGAAACTAATACTGGTCTTCCAGGCAACGATCAAAGCGTAAACAGGTTGAGACATTACTGCCATGGAGAAATGTCCGCATGGTGCCTGTTGCATTCAATCCCGATGCAATTGCTCTGTTTCATCAACATTCTAAAAATGTCCACAGATAACAGAATGCCTCCAGGTATGCTTCGGAATCTAGTACTGGTCTTTCAGGGAACGATAAAAGCGTAGACAGTTTGAGACAATACTCCCATTGAGAAAAGTCTGCCTGGTGCCAGTTGTATTCATTCCCGATGCAATTTCTGTGTTTCATCAACACTCTGAAATTCCGCAAATTACAGAATGCCCCTTGATGTGCTTCGGAAACTACAACTGGTCTTCCAGGAATCGATCAAAGCGTAGACAGTTTGAGACATTACTCCCAATCAGAAAAGTCTGCATGGTGCCTGTTGTATTCAATCCCGATGCAATTTCTGTGTTTCATCAACACTCTGAAGGTCCACAGATTACAGAATGCCTCCAGATGTGCTTCGGAAACTAACACTGTTCTTCCAGGGAACGATCAAAACGTAGACAGTTAGAGACATTACTCCCAAGGAGAAATGTCCGTATGGTGACTGATGTATTCAATCCCGATGCAATTTCTGTGTTTCATCAACATTCTAAAAACGTCCAAATTTTACAGAATGCCTCCGGGCGTGCTTCGGAAACTACTACTGGTCTTCCAGGGAACGATCAAAGCGTAGACAGTTTGAGACAATACTCCCATTGAGAAAAGTCTGCATGGGGCCAGTTGTATTCATTCCCGATGCCATTTCTGTGTTTTATCAACACTCTGCAGTTCCACAGATTACAGAATGCCTCCAGATGAGCTTCGGAAACTCTTACTGGTCTTGCAGAGTACGATCAAACCTGAGACAGTTTGAGACATTACTCCCATGGTGAAAAGTCCACATGGTGAATGTTGTATTCAAGCCCGATGGAATTTTCGTGTTTCATCAACACTCTGAAGGTCCACAGAGTACAGAATCCCCCCAGACGGGCTTCGGAAACTTTTACTGTTCTTCCAGGAGTCGATCAGAGCGTAGACAGTTTGAGACATTACTCCCATGGAGAAAAACCTGCATGGTGCCTGTTGTATTCATTCCCGATGCAATTTCTGGGTTTCATCAACACTCTGACGGTCCACAGATTACAGAATGCCCCTAGATTTGCTTCGGAAACTACTACCGGTCTTCGATGGAACGATCAAACAGTAGACAGTTTGAGACATTACTCCCAACGAGAAAAGTCTGAATGGTGCCTGTTGTATTCAATCCCGATGCAATTTCTGAAATTCATCAACACTCTGAAGGTCCACAGATGTCAGAATGCCTCCAGATGTGCTTCGGAAACTACTACTGGTCTTCCAGAAAACAATGAAAGCGAAGACAGTTTAAGACATTACTCCCATGGAGAAATGTCCGCATGGTGCCTGTTGTAATCAATCCCAATGCAAATTCTGTGTTTCATCAAGATTCTGAAAGTCCAAAGATTACAGAATGCCTCCAGGGGTGCTTCGGAAACTACTACTGGTCTTCCAGTGGACGATCAAAGCATAGACCGTTTGAGACAATACTCCCATGGATAAAAGTCCGCATGGTGTCTGTTGTATTCAATCCTGATGCAATTTCTGTATTTCATCAACACTCTTAAGGTCCACAGATTACAGAATGACTTAAGACGTGCTTCGGAAACTACTACTGATCTCCCAGTATCGATCAAAGCGTAGGCAGTTTGAGACATTACTCCCATGGAGAAAAGTACTTACGGTGCCTGTTGTATTCAATCCCGATGCAATTTCTGTGTTTCATCAAAACTCGGAAAGTATACAGATTACAGAATGCCTCCAGATGTGCTTCGGAAACTACTACTGGTCTTCCACTAATTGATCAAAGCGTATACAGTCTGAGACAATACTCCCATGGAGAAATGTCGGCATGGTGCCTGTCGTATTCAATCCCAATGCAATTTCTGTGTTTCATCAATACAATGAAGGTCCACAGATTACAGAGTGCCACAAGATGTCCTTCGGAAAATACTACTGGTCTTCCAGGAATCGATCAATGCGTAGACAGTTTGAGACATTACTCCCATGGAGAAAAGTCCGCATGGTGAATGTTGTGTTTCATCAACACTCTGAAGGTCAACAGATTACAGAATCCTTCCAGATGTGCTTCGGAAACTTATACTGCTCTTCCAGGAGTCGAGCATATAGTAGACAGTTGAGACATTAATCCCACGGAGAATAACCTGCATGGTGCCTGTTTTATTCAATCCCCTTGCAATTTCTTTGTTTCATCAACATTCTGAAGGTCCACAGAATACAGAATGCCTCCAGATGTGCTTCGCAAACTACTACTGGTCTTCCAGGGAACGATCAAAGCGTAGACAGTTTGAGACATTACTCCCATGGAGAAATTTTCGCATGGCTCCTGTTGTATTCAATCCCAATGCAATTTCTGTGTATCGTCAACACTCTGAAGATATATAGACTACAGAATGCCTCCAGATGTGCTTCGGATACTACTACTGGTCTTCATGGAAACTTCCAAAGCGTAGACAGTTTTATACATTACTTTCATGGAGAAAATTATGCATTGTGCCTGTTGTATTCATTCCCGATGCAATTTCTGTGTTTCATCAACACTCTGAATGTCCACAGATTACAGAATGCCCCTAGATGTGCTTCGGAAACTACAACTGGTCTTCCAGGAATCGATCAAAGCGTAGACAGTATGAGACATTACTCCCATGCAGAAAAGTCTGCATACTGCCTGTTGTATTTAGTCCCGATGCATTTTCTGTAATTCATCAACTCTCTTTAGTTCAAGAGATTACAGAATGCCTCCAGATGTGCTTCGGAAACTACCACTAGTCTTCCAGGGGATGATCAAAGCATAGACCTTTTGAGACAATACCCGCATGGAGAAAAGTCCGCATGGGCCCTGTTGTATTCAATCCCAATGCCATTACTGTGTGTCATCAACATTCTAAAAATGTCCACAGATTACTGAATGCCTCCAGGCGTGCTTCGATAACTACTACTGGTCTTCCAGGTAACGATCAAAGCGTAGACAGTTTGAGACAATACTGACATGGAGAAAAGTCTGCATGGTGCCTGTTGTATTCATTCCCGATGCCATTTCTGTGTTTCATCAACACTCTGAAGGTCCACAGACTACAGAATGCCGCTCGATGTGTTTCGGAAACTACCACAGGTCTTCCATGGAACGATCAAATCCTTGACAGTTTGAGACATGACTCCCAATGAGAAAAGTCTGCATGGTGCCTGTTGTATTCAATCCCGATGCAATTTCTGTGTTTCATCAACACTCTGATGGTCCACAGATTACAGAATGCCTCCAGATGTGCTTCGGAAACTAATACCGGTCTCCCAGGAATCGATCAAATCGTAGACTGTTTGAGACATTACTGCCATGGAGAAAAGTCTGCTTGGTGCCCGTTGTATTCATTCCCGATGCAATTTCTGTGTTTCATCAATACTCTGAAGGTCCACAGATTACAGTAAGCCTCCAGATGTGTTTCTGAAACTACTACAGGTCTTCCAGGGAACGATCAAAGTGTAGACAGTTTCAGACACTACTCGCATGGAAAAAGTCCGCATGGTGCCTGTTGTATTCAATCAAGATGCACTTTCTGTGTTTCATCAACACTCTTAAGGTCCACAGATTATAGAATGCCACCAGATGTGCTTCAGAAACCTCTACTGGTCTTCCAGTCAACGACCAAATCGTAGACAGTTTGAGACATTACTACCATGTAGAAAAGTACGCATGGTGCCTGTTGTATTCAAACCCGATGCAATTTCGGTGTTCATCAACACTCCGATGGACCACAGATTGCAGAGGTCCTCCAGATGTGCTTCTGAAACTACTACTGGCCTTCCAGAAAACGATCAAAGCGTAGACAGTTTAAGACATTACTCCCATGGAGAAATGTCCGCATGGTGCCTGTTGTATTCAATCCCAATGCAAATTCTGTGTTTCATCAAGATTCTGGAAGTCCAAAGATTACAGAAAGCGTCCAGGTGTGCATCGGAAACTACTACTGGTCTTCCAGGGGACCATCAAAGCATACACCGTTTGAGACAATACTCCCATGGAGGAAAGTCCGTATGATGACTGTTGTATTCAATCCCGATGCAATTTCTGTATTTCATCAACACTCTGAAGGTCCACAGATTACAGAACGCCTCCAGATATGCTTCGGAAACTACTATTGGTTTTCCAGGTAACGATCGAATCGTAGGCTCTTTGAGACATTACTCCCATTGAGAAAAGTCTGCATGGTGCCAGTTGTATTCATTCCCGATGCAATTTCTGTGTTTCATGGACACACTGAAGGTACACAGTTTACAGAATGCCTACAGATGTGCTTCGGAAACTAATACTGGTATCCCAGGTATCGATCAGATCGTAGACAGTTTGAGACATTACTCCCACGTAGAAAAGTCCGCATGGGGCCTGTTGTATTCATCCCGATGCAGTTTCTGTGTTTCATCAAAACTCTGAAGGTCCACAGATTACAGAATGCCTCCAGATGTGCTTGGGAAGCTACTACTGGTCCTCTAGGGATAGATCAAAGCGTACTCAGTTTGAGACATAAGTCCCATGGATAAAAGTCCGCATTGTGCTTCTTGTATTCAATATCGATGCAATTTCTGTCATTCATCAACATTCTGAAAGTCCACAGATTACAGAATGCCTCCAGATGTGTTTCGGAAAATACTACTGGCCTTCGAGTAAAGGACGAAAGCGTAGACAGTCTGAGACATTACTCCCATGGAAAAAGTCTGCATTGTGATCGTTGTATTCAATAACGATGCAATTTCTGTGTTTCACCAACACTCTGGATTTCCACAAATTACTGAATGAATCCAGATGTGCTTAAGAAACAACCACTGGTCTTCCAGGGAAAGATCAGAGCGTACACAGTTTGAGATATTACACCCATGGATAAAAGTCCGCATGGTGCCTCTTGTATTCGATCCCGATGCAATTTCTGTGTTTCATCAACACTCTGAATGTCCACATATTACAGAATGCCTTGAGATGTGCTTCGGAAGCTACTAGTGGTCTTCCAGGAATCGATCAAAGCGTAGACAGTTTGAAACATTACCCCCATGGAGAAAAGTCCGCATGGTGCCTGTGGTATTCAATACAGACGCTATTTCTGTGTTTCATCATTACTCTGAAGGTCCACAGATTACAGAATGCCTCCAGATGTGCTTAGGAAACTAAACTGGTCTTTACGGAATCGATCACAGCGTAGACAGTTTGAGACACTACTCCCATGGAGAAAAGTCCGCTTGGTCTCTTTTGTATTCAATCCCGATGCAATCTCTGTGTTTCATCAACACTCTGAAGGTCGTCATATTTCAGAATGCCTCCAGATGTGCTTCGGAAACTACTACAGGTCTTCCAGGGAACGATCAAAGTGTAGACAGTTTCAGACACTACTCGCATGGAAAAAGTCCGCATGGTGCCTGTTGCATTCAATCCCGATGCAATTTCTGTGTTTCATCAACCCTCTGAAGGTCCAGGGATTATATAATGCCACCAGATGTGCTTCAGAAGCTACTACTGGTCTTCCAGGGAACGATCTAATCGTAGACAGTTTGAGACATTACTACCATGTAGAAAAGTACGCATGGTGCCTGTTGTATTCAAACCCGATGCAATTTCGGTGTTCATCAACACTCCGATGGACCACAGATTGCAGAGTGCTTCCAGATGTGCTTCGCAAACTACTACTTGTCCTCCAGTAACAGATCAAAGCGTAGACAATTTGAGACATAGCTTCCAAGGATAAAAGTCCGCATTGTGCTTCTTGTATTCAATCCCGATGCAATTTCTGTCTTTCATCAACACTCTGTATGTCCACAGATTACAGAATGCTTCCTGATGTGTTTCGTAAACTACTACTGGCCTTCGTAGAAAGGACCAAATCGTAGACAGTTTGAGACATTACTCCCATGGAAAAAGTCCGCATGGTGCCTGTTGTATTCAATACCGATGCAATTTCTGTGTTTCATCAACACTCTGCAAGTCCACAAATTACAGAATGCCTCCAGATGTGCTTAAGAAACAACTACTGGCCTTCCAGGGAACGATTAGCGCGTAGACAGTTTGAGATACTACTTCCATGGATAAAAGTCCGCATGGTGCCACTTGTATTCAATTTCGATGCAATTTCTGTGTTTCATCAACACTCTGAAGGTCCACATATTACGGAATGCCTCCAGATGTGCTTCTGAAACTACTAGTGGTCTCCCTGGGAACAATCAAAGCGCAGACAGTTTGAGACATTACTCCCATTGGGAAAAGTCCGCATGGTGCCTGTTGCATTCAATCCCGATGCAATTTCTGTGTTTCATCAACACTCTGAAAGTCCACAGATTACAGAATGCCTTAAGATGTGATTCGGAAGTAAACTACTACTGGTCTTCCAGGGAACGATCAAAGCGTAGACAGCTTGAAACATTACACCCATGGAGAATAGTCTGCATGGTGCCACTGGTATTCAATCCTGATGCAATTTCTGTGTTTCATCAACACTCTGAAGGTCCACTGATTACAGAATGCCAACAGATGCTCTTCGGAAACTAATACTGGTCTTCCAGGGAACGATCAAATCGTAGACCATTTAAGACATTACTCCCATCGAGAAATGACCTTATGGTGCCTGTTGTATTCAATCCCGATGCAATTTCTGTGTTTCATCAATACTCTGAAGGTCCACAGATTACAGAATGCCACCAGATGTGCTTCGGAAGCTACTACTGGTATTCCAGCGAACGATGAAAGCGTAGGCAGTTTGAGACATTACTCCCATGGCGAAAAGTCCGCTTGGTGTCATTTGTTTTCAATCCCAATGCAATCACTGTGTTTCATCAACACTCTGAAGGTCCGCAGATTACAGAAAGCCTCCAGATGTGTTTCGGAAACTACTAGTGGCCTTCCAGTAAACGACCAAAGCGTAGACAATTTGAGACATTACTCCCATGGTGAAAAGTCCGCTTGGTTTCATTTGTTTTCAATCCCAATTCAATCTCTGTGGTTCATCAACACTCTGAAGGTCTACAGATTACAGAATCCCTCCAGATGTGTTTGGGGAACTACTACTGCCCTTCCAGGAAACGACCTTAGCGTAGACAGTTTTAGACGTTACTCCCATGGAGAAATGTCCGCATGGTGAATGTGGTATTCAATCCCGATGCAATTTCTGTGTTTCATCAACACTCAAAAGCTCCACAGATTACAGAATGCCTAAAGATTTGATTCGCAAACTACTAATTTTCTTCCAGTGAACGGTCAAAACGTAGACACTTTGAGACATAACTCCCATGGAGAAAAATCCGTATATTGCCTGTTTTATTCAATCCCGATCCAATATCTGTGTTTCATCAACACACTGAAGGTCCACAGATTACAAAACGAGCCCAGATGTGCTTCGGTCACTACTACATGTATTCGAGGGAACGATAAAAGCGTTGGCAGTTTGAGACATTACTCCCATTGAGAAAATTCCGCATGGTGCCCGTAGGATTCAATACCGATGCTATTTCTGTGTTTCATCAACACTTTGGAAGTCCACAAATTACAGAATGCCTCCAGATGTGCTTCGGAATCTACTACTGGTCTTCCAGGGAACGATCGAAGCGTAGACGGTTTGAGACTTTACTCCCATGGAGAAAAGTCCGCATGGTGCCTATTGTATTCAATCCCGCTGCAATTTCTCTGTTTCATCAACACTCTGAAGGTATACAGATTACAGAATGCCTCCATATGTGCTTCGGAAACTACTACTGGTCTTCCTGTAATCGATCAAAGCGCGGACAGTTTGAGATATTACTCCCATGGAGGAAAATCCGCATGGTTGCTGTTGTATTCAATCCCCATGCAATTTCTGTGTTTCATCAACCCTCTGAATGTCCACAGATTATAGAATGCCTGAAGATGTGATTCGGAAATCACTACTGGTCTTCCAGGAAACGATCAAAGCGTAGACAGCTTGAGGCATTACTCCCATGGAGAAAAGTCTGCAAGGTGCCTCTGGTATTCAATCCCGATGCAATTTCTGTGTTTCATCAACACTCTGAAGGGATAAAAGTACGCATTGTGCTCCTTGAATTCAATCCCGATGAAATTTCTGTCTTTCATCAACACCTTGAAGGTCCACAGATTACAGAATGCCTCCAGATGTGCTACGTAAACTACTACTGCTCTCCTGGAACCGATCAAATATTAGACAGTGTGTGACATTATTCAAATGGAGAAAAGTCGGCATAGTGCCTGTTGTATTCAATCCCGCTGCAATATCTATGTGTCATCAACACTCTGAAGGTCCACAGATTACAGAATGCCTCCAAATGTGCTTCGGAATCTACTACTGGTCTTGCAGGGAACGATCGAAGCGTAGACAGTAAAAGACATTACTCCCATGGAGGAAAATCCGCATGGTGCCTCTTGTATTCACCCCGGTGCAATTTCTGTGTTTCATCAACACTCTAAAAGTACACAGATTACAGAATGACTCCAGATGTGTTTCTGAATCTACTCCTGCTCTCCTGGAATCGATCAAAGCGTAGACAGTTTCAGACATTACTCCCATGGAGAAAAGTCTGCATGGTTCCTGTAGTATTCAATCCAGATGCAATTTCTGTGTTTCATCAACACTCTGAAGGTCTACAGATTACAGAATGCCTCCAAATGTGCTTCGTAACCTACCATTCGTCTTCCAGGGATCGATCAAAGAGTAAACAGTTTGAGAAATTAGTCCCCTAGAGAAAAGTCCGCATGGTGCATCTGGTATTCAATCCCGATGCAATTTCAGTGTTTCATCAACACTCTGAAGGTCCACAGATTACAGATGCCTCCAGATGTGCTTCGGAAACTACTACTGTTCTTGCAGGGAACGATCAAAACGTAGAAAGTTCGAGACTTTACTCCCATAAAAGAAAGTCCGCTTGGTGCCTGCTCTATTCAATCCCGATGGAACTTATGTGTTTCAACACTCTGAACGTCCACAGATTTCAGATGCCCCCAAATGTGCTTCGGAAACTACTACTGGTCTTCCAGGGAACAATCAAAGCGTAGACAATTTGAGACATCACTCTCATGGAGATAAGTCTGCATGGTGATGTTGTATTCAATTTTGATGCAATGTCTGTGGTTCATCAACCCTGTGAAGGTCCACAGATTACAGATGCCTCCAGATATGCTTCGGAAACAGCTACTGTTCTTCCAGGGAACGATCAAAGGGTAGAAAGTTTGAGACACTACTCTCATAAAAAAAAGGCCGCATGGTGCCTGTTGTATTCAATCCCGATGCAAATTATGTGTTTCAACACTCTGAACGTCCACAGCTTACAGATGCCCCCAAATGTGCTTCTGAAACCGCTACTGGTCTTCCAGGGAACGATCAAAGCGTAGACAGTTTGAGACATTACTCTCATGGAGAAAAGTCCGCATGGTGCCTGTTGTATTGAATTTCGATGCAATTTCTGAGTTTGATCAACACTCTGAAGGTCCA
This sequence comes from Schistocerca gregaria, assembly GCF_023897955.1. Lineage (NCBI taxonomy): Eukaryota > Metazoa > Arthropoda > Insecta > Orthoptera > Acrididae > Schistocerca > Schistocerca gregaria. The sequence goes on along the minus strand of NW_026061752.1, from coordinate 3,286,055 downwards.
CAGATTACAGAATGCCTACAGATGTGCTTCGGAAACTACTACTGGTCTCCCAGGAATCGATCAAATCATAGACAGTTTGAGATATGACTCCCATGGAGAAAAGTCCGCATGGTGCCTATTGTATACAATCCCGATGCAATTTCTGTGTTTCATCAACACTCTGAAGGTCCACAGATGACAGAATGGCTCCAGCTGTGCTTCGGAAACTGCTGCTGGTCTTCAACTGAACGATCAAAGCATAGATAGTTTGAGACATTACTCCCATGCAGAAAAGTCCGCATGGTGCCTGTTGTATTCCATCCCGATGCAATTTCTCTGTTTCATCAACACTCTGAAGGTCCACAGATTACAGAATGCCTCCAGATGTGCTTCGGAAACTACTACTGGTCTTCCAGGGAATGATCAAAGCGGAGACAGTTTGAGACATTACTTCCGTTGCGAAAGGTTCGCATGGAGCTGTTGTATTCAATCCCGATGCAATTTGTGGGTTTCATCAACACACTCAAGGTCCACAAATTACGGAGTGCCTCCAGATGTGCTTTGGAAAATACTACTGGTCTTCCAGGGAACGATCAGGGCGTACTCAGTTTTAGACATTACTCCCATGGAGAAAAGTCCTCATCGTGCCTGTTGTATTCAATCCTGATGCAATTTCTGTGATTCATCAACTCCCTGTAGTTCCACAGATAATAAAGTGCTTACAGATGTGCTTCGGAAACTAATACTTGACTTCCAGGGAACGATCAAAGTGTAGACAGTTTGAGACATTAGTCCCATGGAGAAAAGTCCGCAGTGTGTCTGTTGTATACAATCCCGATTCAATTTCTGTGTTTCATCAACACTCTGAATGTCCACAGATTACAGTATGGCTCCAGATGTGCTTCGGAAACTACTACTGGTCTTCAAGGGAACGATCAGGACATAGACAGTTTGAGACATTACTCCCATGGAGAAAAGTCCGCATGATGGCTGTTGTACTAAATCCCGATGCAATTTCTGTGTTTCATCAACACTCTGAAGGTCCACAGATTACAGAATGCCTCCAGATGTGCTTCGGAAACTACTAATGGTCTTCCAGGAATCCATCAATTCGTAGACTGTTTGAGACATTACTCCCATGGAGAAAAGTCCGCATGGTGCCTGTTGCATTAAATCCCGATGCAATTTCTGTGTATCATCAACACTTTGGAGGTCCACAGGTTACAGAATGGCTAGAGCTGTGGTTCGGAAACCTCTACTGGTCTTCCAGTGAACGATCAAAGCGTAGATAGTTTGAGACATTACTCCCATGGAGAAAAGTCCGCATCGTGCCAGTTGTATTCAATCCTGATGCAATTTCTGTGTTTCATCAACACCCTGAAGTTCCACAGATAATAAAGTGCTTACAGATGTGCTTCGGAAACTACTACTGGTCTTCCAGGGACCGATCAAAGTGAAGACAGTTTGAGACATTAGTCCCATGGAGAAAGTCAGCAGTGTGCCTGTTGTATACAATCCCGATGCAATTCCTGTGTTTCATCAACACTCTGAAGGTCCACAGATTACAGATACCCCCAAATGTGCTTCGCAAACTACTACTGGGCTTCCAGGGAACGATGTAAGCGTAGACAGTTAGAGACATTAATCCCATGGAGAGAAGTCCGCATGGTGACTGTTGTATTCAATCCCGATGCAATTTATGTGTTTCGTCAACGCTCTGACGGTCCACAGTTTACGGAATGCTTCCAGATGTGCTTCTTATACTACTACAGGCCTTCCAGGGAACGATCAAAGCGTAGACAGTTTGAGACTTTACTCTCATGGAGAAAAGTCCGCGTGATGCTGATGTATTGAATCTCGATGCAATTTCTGTGTTTCATCAACACTCTGAAGGTCCACAGATTACAGAATGCCTCCAGATGTGCTTCGGAAACTACTACTGGTCTTCCAGGGAACGATCAAAGTGTAGACAGTTTGAGACATTAGTCCCATGGAGAAAAGTCCGCAGTGTGCCTGTTGTATACAATCCCGATGCAATTTCTGTGTTTCATCAACACTCTGAATGTCCACAGATTACAGAATGCCTCCAGATGTGCTTCGAAAACTACTACTGGCCTCCCAGGGAACGATCAAAGCGGAGACAGTTTGAGACATTAATTCCATGTCGAAAAGTTCGCATTATTCTGTTGTATTCAATCCCGGTGCAATTTCTGTGTTTCATCAACACTCTGAAGGTCCACAAATTACAGAGTGCCTCCAGATGTGCTTCAGAAAATACTACTGGTTTTCGATTGAACGATCAGGGGGTAGACAGTTTGAGACATTACTCCCATGGAGGAAAGTCCGCATGGTGCCTGTTGTATTCAATCCCGATGCAATTTCAGTGTTTCATCAACACTCTGAAGTTCCACAGATAACAGAGTGCCTCCAGATGTGCTTCGGAAACTACTACTGGCCTTCCAGGGAACGATCAAAGCGTAGACAGTTTGAGACATTACTCCCATGGAGAAAAGTCCGCATGGTGCCTGTTGTATACAATTCCGATGCAATTTCTGTGTTTCATCAACACTCTGAATGTCCAGAGATTACAGTATTGCTCCATATGTGCTTCGGAAACTACTACTGGTCTTCCAGGTAACGATCAAATCTTACACAGTTTGAGACATTACTCCCTTTGAGAAAGGTCCGCATGGTGCCAGTTGTATTCAATCCCGATGCAATTTTCGTGTTTCATCAACACTCTGAAGGTCCACAGATTACAGAATGCCTCCAGATGTGCTTCGGAAACTACTACTGGTCTTCCAGGGAACGATCAAAGTGTAGACAGTTTGAGAAATTACTCTTATTCAGAAAAGTCCGCATGGTGCCTGTTCTATTCAATCTCGATGCAATTTCTGTGTCACCTCAACACTTTGAATGTCCACAGATTACAGAATGGCTCCAGGAGTGCTTTGGAAACTGCTACTGGTCTGATAGGGAACGATCAAAGCGGAGACAGTTTGAGACACTACTTCCATTGCGAAAAGATCGCATTGGTGCTGTTGTATTCAATTCCGATGCAATTTCTGTGTTTCATCAACACTCTGAAGGGCCACAAATTACGGAGTGCCTCCAGATGTGCTTCGGAAACTACTACTGGCCTTCCAGTGAACGATGAGTGCATAGACAGTTTGAGACATTACTCTCATAGAGAAAAGTCCGCATGGTGCTGTTGTATTGAATCTCGATGCAATTTCTGTGTTTCAACAACTCTCTGAAAGTCCACAGATTACAGAATGCCTCCAGATGTGCTTCGGAAACTACTACTGGCCTCCCAGGGAACGATCAAAGCGGAGACAGTTTGAGACATTAATTCCATGTCGAAAAGTTCGCATTATTCTGTTGTATTCAATCCCGATGCAATTTCTGTGTTTCATCAACACTCTGAAGGTCCACAAATTACAGAGTGCCTCCAGATGTGCTTCAGAAAATACTACTGGTCTTCGATTGAACATTCAGGAGGTAGACAGTTTGAGACATTACTCCCATGGAGGAAAGTCCGCATGGTGCCTGTTGTATTGAATCCCGATGCAATTTCAGTGTTTCATCAACACTCTGAAGTTCCACAGATAACAGAGTGCCTCCAGATGTGCTTCGGAAACTACTACTGGCCTTCCAGGGAACGATCAAAGCGTAGACAGTTTGAGACATTACTCCCATGGAGAAAAGTCCGCATGGTGCCTGTTGCATACAATTCCGATGCAATTTCTGTGTTTCATCAACACTCTGAATGTCCACAGATTACAGTATGGCTCCAGATGTGCTTCGGAAACTACTACTGGTCTTCCAGGTAACGATCAAATCTTAGACAGTTTGAGACATTACTCCCTTTGAGAAAGGTCCGCATGGTGCCAGTTGTATTCAATCCCGATGCAATTTTCGTGTTTCATCAACACTCTGAAGGTCCACAGATTACATAATGCCTCCAGACGTGCTTCTGAAACAACTACTGGTCTTCCAAAAAACGAACAAAGCGTATACAGTTTGAGACATTACTCCCATGGATAAAAGTTAGCATGGTACATGTTGTATTCAATCGCAATGCCATTTCTGTGTTTCATCAACACTCTGAAAGTCCATAGGTTGCAGATTGCCTCCGGATGTGCTTTTGAATCTACTACTGGTCTTCCAGGGAACAATCAAGGCGTACACAGTTTGAGACATTACTCTCATGGAGAAGAGTCCGCATGGAGCCTGTTGTATTGAATCGTGATGCAATTTCTGTGTTTCATCAACACTCTGAAGGTCCACAGATTACAGAGTGCCTCTAGATGTGTTTCGGAAACTACTACTGGTCTTCCAGGTAACGATCAGAGTGTAGGTAGTTTGAGACATTACTCCCATGGAGATAAGTCCGCATGGTGCCTGTTGTATTCAATCCCGATTGAATTTTTGCGTATCATCAACACTCTGAAGGTCCACAGTTTACAGAATGCTTCTAGATGTGCTTCAGAAAGTACTACAGGCCTTCCAGGGAACGATCAAGCGTAGACAGTTTGACACATTACTCTCATGGAGAAAAGACCGCATGGTGCCTTTTGTATTGAATCTCGATGCAATTTCTGTGTTTCCTCAACACTCCAAAGGTCCACAGATTACAGAATGCCACCAGATGTGCTTCGGAAGCTACTACTGGTCTCCCAGGAATCGAAAAAAACATAGACACTTTGAGATATTACACCCATGGAGAAAAGTCCGCATAGTGCCTGTTGTATTAAATCCCGATGCAATATCTGTGTTTCATCAACACTCTGAAGGTAAACAGATTACTAAATGGCTCCAGCTGTGCTTGGGAAACTGCTACTGGTCTTCCAGAGATCGATCAAAGCGTAGATAGTTTGTGACATTACTACCATGCAGAAAAGTCGGCATGGTGCCTGTTGTACTACATCCCGATGCAATTTCTGTGTTTCATCAACACTCTGAAGGTCCACAGATTACAGAATGCCTCCAGATGTGCTTAGGAAACTACTACTGGTCATCCAGGGAACGATCAAAGCGAAGACAGTTTGAGACATTACTTCCATAGCGAAAAGTTCGCATGGAGCTGTTGTATTCAATCTCGATGCTATTTCTGTGTTTCATCAACACTCTGAAGGTCCACAAATTACGAAGTGCCTCCAGATGTGCTTTGGAAAATACTACTGGTCTTCCAGGGAATGATCAGGGCATAGACAGTTTGAGACATTACTCCAATGGAGAAAAGTCCGCATGGTGCCTGTTGTATTCTATCCCGTTGCAATTTCTGTGTTTCATCAAGACTCTGAATGTTCACAGATTACAGGATGCCTCCAGATGTGCTTCATAAACTACTACTTGTCGTCCAGGGAATGATCAAAGCGTAGACAGTTTGAGACATCACTCTCATGGAGATAAGACTGCATGGTGCCTGTTGTATTAAATCCCCATGCAATTTCTGTGTTTCATCACCACTCTGAACGTCCACAGATTACAGAATGCCTCCAGATGTGCTTCGGTAAATACTACTGGTCTTCACGGAACCGATCAAAGCGTAGACAGTTTGAGACATTACTCACATGGAGAAAACTCCGCATGGTGCCTGTTGTATTCAATCCCGATGATATTTCTGTGTTTCATCACCACTATGAAGGTCCACAGATTACAGAATGCCTCCATATGTGCTTCTTAAACTACTACATGTCTCCCAGGGAACGTTCAAAGCGTAGACAGTTTCAGACATTACTCCCATAGAAAAAAGTCCGCATGGTGCCTGTTATATTCAATCCCGATGCAATTTCTTTGTTTCTTCAACACTCTGAAGGTCCACCGATTAACGAATGCCTCCAGATGTGCCTCCGAACCTACTCCTGGCCTTCCAGGGAACGATCAAAGCGTTGAAAGTTTGAGACATTACTCCCATGGAGAAAAGTCCACATGGTGGCTGTTGCCTTCTTTCCCGAAGCAATTTCTGTGTTTCATCAACCCTCAGGAGGTCCATATATTACAGAATGCCTCCTGATTTGCTTCGGAAACTACTACTGGTCTACCAGGGAACGATAAAAACTTAGACAATTTGAGATATTACTCCCATGGAGAAACTTCCGCCAGGTGCACGTTGTATTAATTCCCAATGAAATTTCTGTGTTTGATCAACACTCTGAAAGTGGACAGATTACAGAACGCCTCCAAATGTGGTTCGGAAACTACTACTGTCTTCCAGGTAACGATGAAAGCTTAGACAGGTTTAGACATTATTCCCATGGAGAAAAGTCCGCATGGTGCCTGTTGTATTCAATCCATGTGTAATTTATGTGCTTTTATCAAATCTTTGCAGGTCCACAGGTTACAGACTGCCACCATATGTGCTTCGGAATCTACTACTGGTGTTCCAGGGAACGATCAAAGCGTAGACAGTTTGAGTCATTACTCCCATGGAGAAAAGTCCACATGCTGCCTGTTGTATTCAATAGCTATGCAATTTCTGTGTTTCATCAACACTGTGAATTTCCACAGATTACAGAATGTCCCCAGATGTGCTTGGGTAACTACTACTGGTCTTCCAGGTATCGATCAGAGCGTAGGGAGTTTGAGACATTAATCATATTTAGAAAAGTCCACATGGTGAATGTTGTATTCCATCCCGATGCAAGTTTTGTGTTTTATCAACACTCTGAAGGTCCACAGATTACAGAATGCCGCCAGATGTGCTTCAGAAGCTAGTCCTGGCCTTCCAGGGCACGATCAAGTCGTTGACAGTTTGAGACATTACTCCCATGGAGAAAAGTCAGAATGGTGGCTGTTGTCTTCTTTCCCGAAGCAATTTCTGTGTTTCATCACCCCTCTGGAGGTCCACATTTTACAGAATTCCTCCAGATGCGTTTAGCAAATTTCTACTGGTCTTTCACGGAACGATCAAAGCGTAGACACTTTGAGACACTACTCCAATGGAGAAAAGTCCGCATGGAGCCTGTTGTATTAAAACTCGCTGCAAATTCAGTGTTTCATCAACACTCTGAAGGTCCACAGATTACATAATGCCTCCAGATGAGTTTCCGAAACTACTACTGGTCTTCCAGGGAACGATCAAATCTTAGACAGTTTGAGACATTACTCCCTTTGAGAAAGGTCCGCATGGTGCCTGTTGTATTCAATCCCGGTGTAATTTCTGTGTTTCATCAACACTCTGAATGTCCACAGATTACAGTATGGCTCCAGATGTGCTTCGGAAACTACTACTGGTCTTCCAGGTAACGATCAAATCTTAGACAGTTTGAGACATTACTCCCTTTGAGAAAGGTCCGCATGGTGCCTGTTGTATTTAATCCCGATGCAATTTTCGTGTTTCATCAACACTCTGAAGGTCCACAGATTACAGAATGCCTCCAGATGTGCTTCTGAAACAACTACTGGTCTTCCAAAAAACGAACAAAGCGTATACAGTTTGAGAAATTACTCCCATGGATAAAAGTTAGCATGGTACATGTTGTATTCAATCGTAATGCCATTTCTGTGTTTCATCAACACTCTGAAAGTCCATAGGTTGCAGATTGCCTACAGATGTGCTTTAGAAACTACTACTGGTCTTCCAGGGAACAATCAAGGCCTACACAGTTTGAGACATTACTCTCATGGAGAAGAGTCCGCATGGTGCCTGTTGTAATGAATCGCGATGCAATTTCTGTGTTTCATCAACACTCTGAAGGTCCACAGATTACAGAGTGCCTCCAGATGTGCTTCGGAAACTACTACTGGTCTTCCAGGTAACGATCAGAGTGTAGATAGTTTGAGACATTACTCCCATGGAGATAAGTCCGCATGGTGCCTGTTGTATTCAATCCCGATTGAATTTCTGCGTATCATCAACACTCTGAAGGTCCACAGTTTACAGAATGCTTCTAGATGTGCTTCAGAAACTACTACAGGCCTTCCAGGGAACGATCAAGCGTAGACAGTTTGAGACATTAATTCCATGTCGAAAAGTTCGCATTATTCTGTTGTATTCAATCCCGATGCAATTTCTGTGTTTCATCAACACTCTGAAGGTCCACAAATTACAGAGTGCCTCCAGATGTGCTTCAGAAAATACTACTGGTCTTCGATTGAACATTCAGGAGGTAGACAGTTTGAGACATTACTCCCATGGAGGAAAGTCCGCATGGTGCCTGTTGTATTGAATCCCGATGCAATTTCAGTGTTTCATCAACACTCTGAAGTTCCACAGATAACAGAGTGCCTCCAGATGTGCTTCGGAAACTACTACTGGCCTTCCAGGGAACGATCAAAGCGTATACAGTTTGAGACATTACTCCCATGGAGAAAAGTCCGCATGGTGCCTGTTGCATACAATTCCGATGCAATTTCTGTGTTTCATCAACACTCTGAATGTCCACAGATTACAGTATGGCTCCAGATGTGCTTCGGAAACTACTACTGGTCTTCCAGGTAACGATCAAATCTTAGACAGTTTGAGACATTACTCCCTTTGAGAAAGGTCCGCATGGTGCCAGTTGTATTCAATCCCGATGCAATTTTCGTGTTTCATCAACACTCTGAAGGTCCACAGATTACATAATGCCTCCAGATGTGCTTCTGAAACAACTACTGGTCTTCCAAAAAACGAACAAAGCGTATACAGTTTGATACATTACTCCCATGGATAAAAGTTAGCATGGTACATGTTGTATTCAATCGCAATGCCATTTCTGTGTTTCATCAACACTCTGAAAGTCCATAGGTTGCAGATTGCCTCCGGATGTGCTTTTGAATCTACTACTGGTCTTCCAGGGAACAATCAAGGCGTACACAGTTTGAGACATTACTCTCATGGAGAAGAGTCCGCATGGAGCCTGTTGTATTGAATCGTGATGCAATTTCTGTGTTTCATCAACACTCTGAAGGTCCACAGATTACAGAGTGCCTCTAGATGTGTTTCGGAAACTACTACTGGTCTTCCAGGTAACGATCAGAGTGTAGGTAGTTTGAGACATTACTCCCATGGAGATAAGTCCGCATGGTGCCTGTTGTATTCAATCCCGATTGAATTTTTGCGTATCATCAACACTCTGAAGGTCCACAGTTTACAGAATGCTTCTAGATGTGCTTCAGAAAGTACTACAGGCCTTCCAGGGAACGATCAAGCGTAGACAGTTTGACACATTACTCTCATGGAGAAAAGACCGCATGGTGCCTGTTGTATTGAATCTCGATGCAATTTCTGTGTTTCCTCAACACTCCAAAGGTCCACAGATTACAGAATGCCACCAGATGTGCTTCGGAAGCTACTACTGGTCTCCCAGGAATCGAAAAAAACATAGACACTTTGAGATATTACACCCATGGAGAAAAGTCCGCATAGTGCCTGTTGTATTAAATCCCGATGCAATATCTGTGTTTCATCAACACTCTGAAGGTAAACAGATTACTAAATGGCTCCAGCTGTGCTTGGGAAACTGCTACTGGTCTTCCAGAGATCGATCAAAGCGTAGATAGTTTGTGACATTACTACCATGCAGAAAAGTCGGCATGGTGCCTGTTGTACTACATCCCGATGCAATTTCTGTGTTTCATCAACACTCTGAAGGTCCACAGATTACAGAATGCCTCCAGATGTGCTTAGGAAACTACTACTGGTCATCCAGGGAACGATCAAAGCGAAGACAGTTTGAGACATTACTTCCATAGCGAAAAGTTCGCATGGAGCTGTTGTATTCAATCTCGATGCTATTTCTGTGTTTCATCAACACTCTGAAGGTCCACAAATTACGAAGTGCCTCCAGATGTGCTTTGGAAAATACTACTGGTCTTCCAGGGAATGATCAGGGCATAGACAGTTTGAGACATTACTCCAATGGAGAAAAGTCCGCATGGTGCCTGTTGTATTCTATCCCGTTGCAATTTCTGTGTTTCATCAAGACTCTGAATGTTCACAGATTACAGGATGCCTCCAGATGTGCTTCATAAACTACTACTTGTCGTCCAGGGAATGATCAAAGCGTAGACAGTTTGAGACATCACTCTCATGGAGATAAGACTGCATGGTGCCTGTTGTATTAAATCCCCATGCAATTTCTGTGTTTCATCACCACTCTGAACGTCCACAGATTACAGAATGCCTCCAGATGTGCTTCGGTAAATACTACTGGTCTTCACGGAACCGATCAAAGCGTAGACAGTTTGAGACATTACTCACATGGAGAAAACTCCGCATGGTGCCTGTTGTATTCAATCCCGATGATATTTCTGTGTTTCATCACCACTATGAAGGTCCACAGATTACAGAATGCCTCCATATGTGCTTCTTAAACTACTACATGTCTCCCAGGGAACGTTCAAAGCGTAGACAGTTTCAGACATTACTCCCATAGAAAAAAGTCCGCATGGTGCCTGTTATATTCAATCCCGATGCAATTTCTTTGTTTCTTCAACACTCTGAAGGTCCACCGATTAACGAATGCCTCCAGATGTGCCTCCGAACCTACTCCTGGCCTTCCAGGGAACGATCAAAGCGTTGAAAGTTTGAGACATTACTCCCATGGAGAAAAGTCCACATGGTGGCTGTTGCCTTCTTTCCCGAAGCAATTTCTGTGTTTCATCAACCCTCAGGAGGTCCATATATTACAGAATGCCTCCTGATTTGCTTCGGAAACTACTACTGGTCTACCAGGGAACGATAAAAACTTAGACAATTTGAGATATTACTCCCATGGAGAAACTTCCGCCAGGTGCACGTTGTATTAATTCCCAATGAAATTTCTGTGTTTGATCAACACTCTGAAAGTGGACAGATTACAGAACGCCTCCAAATGTGGTTCGGAAACTACTACTGTCTTCCAGGTAACGATGAAAGCTTAGACAGGTTTAGACATTATTCCCATGGAGAAAAGTCCGCATGGTGCCTGTTGTATTCAATCCATGTGTAATTTATGTGCTTTTATCAAATCTTTGCAGGTCCACAGGTTACAGACTGCCACCATATGTGCTTCGGAATCTACTACTGGTGTTCCAGGGAACGATCAAAGCGTAGACAGTTTGAGTCATTACTCCCATGGAGAAAAGTCCACATGCTGCCTGTTGTATTCAATAGCTATGCAATTTCTGTGTTTCATCAACACTGTGAATTTCCACAGATTACAGAATGTCCCCAGATGTGCTTGGGTAACTACTACTGGTCTTCCAGGTATCGATCAGAGCGTAGGGAGTTTGAGACATTAATCATATTTAGAAAAGTCCACATGGTGAATGTTGTATTCCATCCCGATGCAAGTTTTGTGTTTTATCAACACTCTGAAGGTCCACAGATTACAGAATGCCGCCAGATGTGCTTCAGAAGCTAGTCCTGGCCTTCCAGGGCACGATCAAGTCGTTGACAGTTTGAGACATTACTCCCATGGAGAAAAGTCCGAATGGTGGCTGTTGTCTTCTTTCCCGAAGCAATTTCTGTGTTTCATCACCCCTCTGGAGGTCCACATTTTACAGAATTCCTCCAGATGCGTTTAGCAAATTTCTACTGGTCTTTCACGGAACGATCAAAGCGTAGACACTTTGAGACACTACTCCAATGGAGAAAAGTCCGCATGGAGCCTGTTGTATTAAAACTCGCTGCAAATTCAGTGTTTCATCAACACTCTGAAGGTCCACAGATTACATAATGCCTCCAGATGAGTTTCCGAAACTACTACTGGTCTTCCAGGGAACGATCAAATCTTAGACAGTTTGAGACATTACTCCCTTTGAGAAAGGTCCGCATGGTGCCTGTTGTATTCAATCCCGGTGTAATTTCTGTGTTTCATCAACACTCTGAATGTCCACAGATTACAGTATGGCTCCAGATGTGCTTCGGAAACTACTACTGGTCTTCCAGGTAACGATCAAATCTTAGACAGTTTGAGACATTACTCCCTTTGAGAAAGGTCCGCATGGTGCCTGTTGTATTTAATCCCGATGCAATTTTCGTGTTTCATCAACACTCTGAAGGTCCACAGATTACAGAATGCCTCCAGATGTGCTTCTGAAACAACTACTGGTCTTCCAAAAAACGAACAAAGCGTATACAGTTTGAGAAATTACTCCCATGGATAAAAGTTAGCATGGTACATGTTGTATTCAATCGTAATGCCATTTCTGTGTTTCATCAACACTCTGAAAGTCCATAGGTTGCAGATTGCCTACAGATGTGCTTTTGAAACTACTACTGGTCTTCCAGGGAACAATCAAGGCCTACACAGTTTGAGACATTACTCTCATGGAGAAGAGTCCGCATGGTGCCTGTTGTAATGAATCGCGATGCAATTTCTGTGTTTCATCAACACTCTGAAGGTCCACAGATTACAGAGTGCCTCCAGATGTGCTTCGGAAACTACTACTGGTCTTCCAGGTAACGATCAGAGTGTAGATAGTTTGAGACATTACTCCCATGGAGATAAGTCCGCATGGTGCCTGTTGTATTCAATCCCGATTGAATTTCTGCGTATCATCAACACTCTGAAGGTCCACAGTTTACAGAATGCTTCTAGATGTGCTTCAGAAACTACTACAGGCCTTCCAGGGAACGATCAAGCGTAGACAGTTTGACACATTACTCTCATGGAGAAAAGTCCGCATGGTGCCTGTTGTATTGAATCTCGATGCAATTTCTGTGTTTCCTCAACACTCCGAAGGTCCACAGATTACAGAATGCCACCAGATGTGCTTCGGAAGCTACTACTGGTCTCCCAGGAATCGAAAAAAACATAGACACTTTGAGATATTACACCCATGGAGAAAAGTCCGCATAGTGCCTGTTGTATTAAATCCCGATGCAATATCTGTGTTTCATCAACACTCTGAAGGTAAACAGATTACTAAATGGCTCCAGCTGTGCTTGGGAAACTGCTACTGGTCTTCCAGGGATCGATCAAAGCGTAGATAGTTTGTGACATTACTACCATGCAGAAAAGTCGATATGGTGCCTGTGGTACTAAATCCCGATGCAATTTCTGTGTTTCATCAACACTCTGAAGGTCCACAGATTACAGAATGTCTCCAGATGTGCTTAGGAAACTACTACTGGTTATCCAGGGAACGATCAAAGCGTTGACAGTTTGTGATATTACTCCCATGGAGAAAATTCCGCCAGGTGCACGTTGTATTAATTCCCAATGAAATTTCTGTGTTTGATCAACACTCTGAAAGTGGACAGATTACAGAACGCCTCCAAATGTGGTTCGGAAACTACTACTGTCTTCCAGGTAACGATGAAAGCTTAGACAGGTTGAGAAATTATTCCCATGGAGAAAATTCCGCATGGTGCCTGTTGTATTCAATCCATGTGCAATTTATGTGCTTTTATCAAATCTTTGCAGGTCCACAGGTTACAGACTGCCACCATATGTGCTTCGGAATCTACTACTGGTGTTCCAGGGAACGATCAAAGCGTAGACAGTTTGAGTCATTACTCCTATGGAGAAAAGTCCACATGGTGCCTGTTGTATTCAATAGCTATGCAATTTCTGTGTTTCATCAACACTGTGAATTTCCACAGATTACAGAATGTCCCCAGATGTGCTTGGGTAACTACTACTGGTCTTCCAGGTATCGATCAAAGCGTAGGGCGTTTGAGACATTAATCATATTTAGAAAAGTCCACATGGTGAATGTTGTATTCAATCCCGATGCAAGTTTTGTGTTTTATCAACAGTCTGAAGGTCCACAGATTACAGAATGTCGTCAGATGTGCTTCAGAAGCTAGTCCTGGCCTTCCAGGGCACGATCAAATCGTTGACAGTTTGAGACATTACTCCCATGGAGAAAAGTCCGAATGGTGGCTGCTGTCTTCTTTCCCGATGCAATTTCTGTGTTCGATCAACCCTCTGGAGGTCCACATATTACAGAATTCCTCCAGATGTGTTTAGCAAATTTCTACTGGTCTTTCTCGGAACGATCAAAGCGTAGACACTTTGAGACATTACTCCAATGGAGAAAAGTCCGCATGGAGCCTGTTGTATTCAATCTCGCTGCAAATTCAGTGTTTCATCAACTCTCTGAAGGTCCACAGATTACATAATGCCTCCAGATGAGCTTCCGAAACTACTACTGGTCTTCCAGGGAACGATCAAATCTTAGACAGTTTGAGACATTACTCCCTTTGAGAAAGGTCCGCATGGTGCCTGTTGTATTCAATCCCGGTGTAATTTCTGTGTTTTTATCAAAACTCTGAAGGTACACAGGTTACAGAATGGCTCCATATGTGCTTCGGAGACTACTACTGTTCTTCTAGGGTACGATTAAAGCGTAGACAGTTTGAGACATTACTCCCACGGAGAAAAGTCCGCATGGTGCCTGTTGTACTCAATCTCGCTGCAAATTCAGTGTTTCATTAACACTCTGATCGTCCACAGATTACAGAATGCCTCCAGATTTGCTTCGGAAACTGCTACTTTTCTTCCAGGGAACGATCAAACCTAGACAGTTTGAGACATAACTCCCATGGAGAAAAGTCCGCATGGTGCCTGTTATCTTCTTTCCCGATGCAATTTCTGTGTGTCATCAACACTCTAAAGGTCCACATAATACAGAATGCCTCCAGATGTGCTTCGGAAACTAATACTTGACTTCGAGGAATCTATGAAAGTTCGTAGATAGTTTGCGACATTTCTCCCATGGAGAAAAGTCCGCATGGTGACTGGTGTATTGAGTCCCGATGCAATTTCTGTGTTTCATCAACACTGTGAAGGTCCACAGATAACAGAATGACACCTGATGTGCTTCGGAAACTGCTAATGGTCTTCCAGGAATCCATAAAGGCGTAGACTGTTTGAGACATTATACCCATGGAGAAAAGTCGGCATGGTGCCTGTTGTACTCAATCTCGCTGCAAATTCAGTGTTTCATTAACACTCTGAAGGTCCACAGATTACACAATGCTTCCAGATGTGTTTCGAAAACTACTACTGGTCTTTCAGGAATCGATAAATGCATAGACAATTTGAGACATTACTCCCATGGACAAAAGTCCGCATGGTGCCTGTTCTATTCAATCCCGATGCAAATTCAGTGTTTCATCAACACTCTGAAGATCCACAGATTGCAGAATGCCTCCAGATGTGCTTCGGAAACTACTACTGGTCTTCCAGGAATCGATCAAAAGCGTAGACAGTTTGAGACATTACTCCCATAAAGAAAAGACTGCATGGTGACTGTTCTCTTCAATCACGATGCAATTTCTGTGTTTCATCATCACTCTGAAGGTCCACAGATTACAGAATGCCTCCATATGTGCTTCGGAAATTACTACTGGTCTTCCACGGAACGATCAAATCGTAGACACTTTGAGACATTACTCCCATGGAGTAAGTCCGCATGGTGCCTGTTGTATTAAATGTAGCTGCAAATTCAGTGTTTCATCAACACTCTGAAGGTCCACAGATTACAGAATGCCTTGAGATGTGCTTCTGAAACTACTACTATGCCTCCAGGAATCGATCAAAAACTTAGACAGTTTGAGACATTACTCCCATGGAAAAAGGCCGCATGGTGCCTGCTCTATTCAATCCCGATGCAATTTCTGTGTTTCATCAACACTCTGAAGCTCCACAGTTTACAGAATGCCTCCAGATGTGCTTCGAAATTTACTATTGGTCTTCCAGGGAACGATCACACCGTAGAGAGATTGAGACATTACTTCCATTGCGAAAAGTCCGCATGGTGCCTGTTGTATTCAATCCTGTACACATTTCTGTGTTTCATCAACACTCTGAAGGTCCACAGATTACAGAATGCCTCCAGATGTGCTTCGGAAACTACTACTGTTCTTCCAGGAATCCTTAAAATCATAGACAGTTTGAGACATTACTCCCATGGAGAAAAGTCCGCATGCTGCCTGTTGTACTCAATCTCGCTGCAAATTCAGTGTTTCATTAACACTCTGAAGATCCGCAGATTACAGAATGCCTCCAGATATGCTTCGGATACTACTACTGGGTTTCCAGGAATCGATAAATGCATAGACAGTTTGTGACATTACTCCCATGGACAAAAGTCGGCATGGTGCCTGTTCTAATCAATCCCGACGCAATTTATGTGTTTCATCAACACTCTGAAGGTCCACAGGTTACAGAATGCCTCCAGATGTGCTTCGGAAACTACTATTGGTTTTCCAGGGAAAGATCAAAGCGTAGACAGTTTGAGACATTACTCCCATGGAGAAAAGTCCGCATGGTGCCTGTTCTATTCAATCACGATGCAATATCTGTGTTTCATCAACACTCTGAAGTTCCACTGATTATAGAATGATACCAGATGTGCTTCGGAAACGACTACTGGTCTCCCAGGGAACGATCAAAGGGTATAAAGTTTGAGGCATTACTCGCATGGGGAGAAGTCCGCATGGTTCCTGTTGTATTAAATCTCGCTGCTAATTCAGTGTTTCATCAACACTCTGAAGGTCCACAGATTACAGAATGCCTCCAGATGTGCTCCGAAATCAACTATTGGTCTTCCAGGGAACGATCAAACCGTAGAGAGATTGAGACAATAGTTCCATGGAGAAAAGTCCGCATGGTGCCAGTTGTATTCAATCCAGTTTATATTTCTGTGTTTCTTCAACACTCTGAAGGTCCACAGATAACAGATTGCCTCCATATGTGCAGCGGAAGCCACTCTTGGTCTTACAGGGAGCGATCAAAGCTTAGACAGTTTGAGACATTGCTCTCACTGAGAAAACTCCTGATTGTTACAGAATGCCTCCATATGTGCTTCGGTAACTACTACTGGTGTTCCAGAGAACTACCGAAGCGTCGATGGTTTGAGACATTACTACCATGGTATCTATTGTATTCAATCCTGATGTAATATCTGTGGTTCATCAACACTCTGAAGTTCCACAGATTACAGAATGCTTCCAGATGTGCTTCGGAAACTATTACTTGCCTTCGATGAATCGATCAAAATTAGTAGAGAGTTTGAGACATTTCTCCCATGGAGAAAATTCCGCATGGTGACTGGTTTATTGAATCCCGATGCATTTTCTGTGTTTCATCAACACTCTGAAGGTCCACAGATTACAGAATGCCTCCAGATGTGCTTCGGAAACTACTACTGTTCTTCCAGGAATCCTTAAAATCATTGACAGTTTGAGACATTACTCCCATGGAGAAAAGTCCTCATGGTGCCTGTTGTATTCAATCTTGCTGCAAATTCAGTGTTTCATCAACACTCTGAAGGTCCACAGATTACAGGAAGCCTCCAGATGTGCTTCGGAAACTACTATTGGTCTTCCAGGGAACGATCAAAGCGTAGACAGTTCGAGACATTACTACCATGGAGAAAAGTCGGCATGGTGCCTGTTCTACTCAATCCCGATGCAATTTCTGTATTTCCTCAACACTCTGAAGGTCCATAGATAACAGAATGCCTCCATATGTGCATCTGTAACTACTACCGGTCTTCCAGGGAAAGATCCAAGGTTATACAGTTTGAGACAATACTCGCATGGAGAAAAGTCCGCATGGTGCCTATTGTATTCAATCCTGATGCAATTTCTGTGTTTCAACAACACTCTGAACATCCACATATTACAAAATACCTCCAGATGTGCTTCGGAAATGTCTACTGGTCTTCCAGGGAACGATCAAAGCGTAGACAGTTTGAGACATTACTCCCATAGAGAAAAGTCCGTGTGGTGCCTGTTGTATTCAATCTCGCTGCAGATTCAGTGTTTCATCAACACTCTTAAGGTCCACAGATTACAGAATGCCTCCAGATGTGCTTCAGGAACTACTACTGGTTTTCGAGGGAACGATCAGACCGTAGACAGTTTGAGACATTCCTCCCATCGAGCAAAGTCCGTATGGTGCCTGTTGTATTCAATCCCGATGCAATTTCCGTGTTTCATCAAAGCTCTGAAGGTGCACAGATTACAGAATGACTCCAGATGTCCCTCAGCAACTTCTACTGGTCTTCCAGGGTACGAACAAAGCGTCGACAGTTTGAGACAATACTCCCATGGAGTAAAGTCCGCATGGTGCCTATTGTATTCAATCCCGATGCAAGTTCTGTGTTTCATCATCACTCTGAAGGTCCACATACTACAGAATTCCTCCAGATGTGCTTCGGTAATTACTACTGGTCTTCCAGGGAACGATCAAGGCGTAGACAGTTTGAGACATTACTCCCATGGGGTAAAGTCCGCATGGTTCCTGTTGTATTCAATCTCGCTGCAAATTCCGTGTTTCATGAACACTCTGATGGTCCACAGATTACATAATGCCTCCATATGTGCTTCGGAAACTACTACTGGTCTTCCAGGAAACGATTAAAAGTGTAGACCGTTTGAGACACTACTCCCATCGAGAAAAGACCGCATGGTGCCTGTTGTATTAAATCCCGATGCAATATCTGTATTTCATCAACACTCTGAAGGTCCACAGATTACAGAAAGCCTCTAGACGTGCTTCGGAAACTACTACTGGTCTTCCAGACAACGATCAATGCGTATACAGTTTGAGACAATAATCCCATGGAGAAAAGTCCGCATGGTGGCTGGTGTCTTCGTTCCTGATGCAATTTCTGTGTTTCATCAACACTCTGAAGGTTCACAGATTACAGAATGCCTCCAGATGTGCTTCGGAAACTGCTACTGGTCTTCCAGGGAACGATCAAATAGTTGACAGTCTCAAACAGTACTGACATGGATAAAAGTCCGCATGGTGTCTGTTGTAATCAATACCGATGCAATTTCTGTGTTTCATCAACACTCTGAAGGTCCACAGATTACAGAATGCCTCCAGATATGCTTCGGAAACTACTACTGGTCTTCCAGGAATCGATCAAAAGCGTAGACAGACTGAGACATTACTCACATGGAGAAAAATTGCCATGGCGTCTGTTGTATTCAATTCAGATGCAATTTCTGTGTTTCATCAACACACTGAAGGTCCACAGATTACAGAATGCCTCCAGATGTGCTTCGGAAACTACTACTGGTCTTCCAGGTAACTATCAAAGCGTAGTCAGTTTGAGACATTACTCCCATGGAGTAAAGTCCGCATGGTTCCTGTTGTATTAAATCTCGCTGCTAATTCAGTGTTTCATCAACACTCTGAAGGTCCACAGATTACAGAATGCCTCCAGATGTGCTTCGGAAACTACCACTGGCCTTCCATTAATCGATCAAAAGCGTAGACAGTTTCAGACATTACTCCCCTGGAGAAAAGTCCGCATGGTGCCTATTGTATTCAATCCTGATGCAATTTCTGTGTTTCAACAACACTCTGAAGTTCCACAGATTACAGAATGCCTCCAGATGAGCTTAGAAAACTGCTACTGGTCTCCCAGGAATCGATCAAAGTGTACACAGTTTGAGACATTACTCACATGGAGAAATGTCCGCATGGTGGCTGTTGTCTTCTTTCCCGGTGCAATTTCTGTGTTTCATCATCACTCTGAAGGTCCACATACTACAGAATTCCTCCAGATGTGGTCCGGAAATTACTACTGGTCTTCCAGGGAACAATCAAGGCGTAGACAGTTTGCGACATTACTCCCATGGGGTAAAGTCCGCTTGGTTCCTGTTGTATTCAATATCGCTGCAAATTCAGTGTTTCATGAACACTCTGATGGTCCACAAATTACATAATGCCTCCATATGTGCTTCGGAAACTACTACTGGTATTCCAGGAATCGATTAAAAGCGTAGATAGTTTGAGACACTACTCCCATCGAGAAAAGACCGCATGGTGCCTGTTGTATTAAATCCCGAAGCAATATCTGTATTTCATCAACACTCTGAAGGTCCACTGATTACAGAATGCCTCCAGACGTGCTTCGGAAACTACTACTGGTCTTCCAGACAACGATCAATGCGTATACAGTTTGAGACAATAATCCCATGGAGAAAAGTCCACATGGTGGCTGTTGTCTTCGTTCCTGATGCAATTTCTGTGTTTCATCAACACTCTGAAGGTCCACAGATTACAGAATGCCTACAGCTGTGCTTCGGAACCTACTACTGGTCTTCCAGGGAACGATCAAAGCTTATACAGCTTGAGACGTTTCTCACATGGAGAAAAGTCTGTATGATGATTGTTGAATTCAGTCCAGAAGCAATTCCTGAATTTCTTTAACACTCTGAAGGTCCGAAGATTACAGAATGCCTCCAGATGTGCTTCGGAAACTACTACTTGTCTTCCAGGGAACGATCAATTCGTAGACAGTTTGAGACAGTACTGCCATGTAGAAAACTCCGCATGGAGACTGTTGTATTCCTTCCCGATTCAATTTCTGTGTTTCATCAACACTCTGAAGGTTCACAGATTACAGAATGCCTCCAGATGAGCTTCGGAAACTGCTACTGGTCTTCCAGGGAACGATCAAATAGTTGACAGTTTCAGACAGTACTGACATGGATAAAAGTCCGCATGGTGTCTGTTGTAATCAATACCGATGCAATTTCTGTGTTTCATCAACACTCTGAAGGTCCACAGATTACAGAATGCCTCCAGATGTGCTTCGGAAACTACTACTGGTCTTCCAGGTAACTATCAAAGCGTAGTCAGTTTGAGACATTACTCCCATAGAAGAAAGTCCGCATGGTGACTGTTGTATTCTATCCCGATGCAATTTCGGCGTTACATCAACACTCTTAAGGTCCACAATTTACAGAATGAATACAGATGTGCTACAAAAACTACTATTGGCCTCCCAGGAATCGATCAAATCGTAGACAGTTTGAGACATCACGCCCATTTAGACAAGTCCACATGGTGCATGTTGCATTCAATCCTGATGCAATTTCTTTGTGTCAACAACACTCTGAAGGTCAACAGATTACAGAATGCCTCCTGATGTGCTTCGGAAACTACTACTGGTCTTCGAGGTATCGATCAAAACGTACACAGTTTGAGACATTACTCGCACGGAGAAATGTCCGCACGGTGCATGTTATATTCAATCCTGATGCAATCTCTGTGTTTCATCAACACTCTGAAGGTCCACAGATTACAGAATGCGTCGCAGATGTTTTTCTGAAACTACCACTTGTCTTCCAGGGAACGACCAAAGCGGTGACAGTTTGAGACATTACTCCCATGGAGAAAAGACCGCATGGTGCCTGTTGTATTCAATCTCGTTGCAATTTATGTGTTTCATCAATACTCTTTAGGGCCACAGAATACAGAACGCCTCCAGATGTGCTTCGGAAACTACTACTGGTGTTCCAGGAATCGATTAAAAGCGTAGATAGTTTGAGACACTACTCCCATCGAGAAAAGACCGCATGGTGCCTGTTGTATTCTATCCCAATGCAATTTCTGTGTTTCAACATCACTCTGAAGGTCCACAGATTACAGAATGCCTAAAGATATGCTTCGGAAACTACTACTGGTCTCCCAGGAATCGAACGATGCGTAGACAGGTTGAGACATTACGCCCATGGAGAAAAGCACTCATGGTGCCTGTTGTATTCAATCCAAATGAATTTTCTGTGTTTCATCAACACTCTGAAGGTCCACAGATTACAGAATGCCTAGAGATGTGCTTCGGAAACTACAACTGGTCTTCCAGGAATCGATCAAAGCGTACTCAGTTTGAGACATTACTCCCATGGAGAAAAGTCCGCATGGAGCCTGTTGTATTCACTCCTGATGCAATCTCGGTATTTCATCACCACTGTGAAGGTCCACAGACTACAGAATGCTTCCACATGTGCTTCGGAAACTACTACTGGTCTTCCAGGGATCGATCAAAGCGTTGACAGATTGAGACATTATGCCCATGGAAAAAAGGTCGCATGGTGTTTGTTGTATTCAATCCTGATTCAATTTCTGTGTTTCATCAACACTCTGAATTTCCACAGATTAAAGAAAGCCTCCAGATGTGTTTCGGAAACTATTACTTATCTTCCAGGGAACGATCAAAGCGTTGACAGTTTGAAACATTACTCCTATGGAGAAAAGTCTGCATGGTGCCTATTGTATTCAAGCATGATGCAATTTCTGTGTTTCATCCACACTCTGAAGGTCCAATGTTTACAGAATGCCACCAGATGTGCTTGGAAACTACTACTGGTCTCCAAGGAATCAATCAAAGCGTAGAGAGTTTGAGACATTACTCCCATTGAGAAAAGTCCCCATGGCGCCTGTTGTTTTCTATCCCGATGCAATTTCTGTGTTTCATCAACACTCTGAAGGTCCACATATTACACAATTCCTCCAGATGTGCTTCGGAAATTACTACTGGTCTTCCAGGGAACGATCAAATTGTAGACAGATTGAGACATTACTCCCATGGAGTAAAGTCCGCATGGTTCCTGTGTGTATTCAATCTCGCTGCTAATTCAGTG
Organism: Schistocerca gregaria; assembly: GCF_023897955.1. NCBI lineage: Eukaryota > Metazoa > Arthropoda > Insecta > Orthoptera > Acrididae > Schistocerca > Schistocerca gregaria. The sequence continues at coordinate 3,263,761 of NW_026061752.1, read as the reverse complement.
TTTCATCAACACTCTGAAGGTCCACAGATTACAGATTGCCTCCAGATGTGCTTCGGAAACTACCACAGGCCTTCCAGGAATCGATCAAAAGCGTAGACAGTTTCAGACATTACTCCCCTGGAGAAAAGTCCGCATGGTGGCTGTTGTCTTCGTTCCCGATGCAATTTCTGTGTTTCATCAGAATTCTGAAGGTCCACAGATTACAGAATGCCTCCTGATGTGCTTCGGAAGCTACTACTGGTCTTCGAGGAATCGATCAAAACGTACACAGTTTGAGACATTACTCGCATTGAGAAATGTCCGCATGGTGCCTGTTGTATTCAATCCTTGTGCAATTTCTGTGCTTTATCAACACTCTGAAAGTCCACAGATTAGGCAATGCCTCGAGATGTGCTTCCGAAACTATTACTGGTCAGCAGGTAACCATCAAAGCGTAGACAGTTTGAGACATTACGCCCATTGAGAAAAGCCCTCATGGTGCCTGTTGTATTCAATCGAAATGAATTTTCTGTGTTTCATCAACACTCTGAAGGTCCACAGATTACAGAATGCCTCCAGATGTGCTTCGGAAACTACTACTGGTCTTCCAGGAATCGATCAACGCGTACTCAGTTTGAGACATTACTCCCATGGAGAAAAGTCCACATGGTGCCTGTTGAATTCAATCCCGATACAATTTCTGTATTTTATCAACACTCTGAAGGGCCACAGATTACAGAATTTCTCCAGATGTGCTTCGGAAACTACTACTGGTCTTCCAGGGAACGATTAAATCGGAGATAATTTGAGATATTACTCCCATGGAGAAAAAACATAATGGTGACTGTTGTATTCAATCACGATGGAATGTCTGTGTTTCATCAACACTCGGAAGGTCTACAGATTACCGAATGCCTCCAGATGTACTTCGGAAACTACCACTGGTCTTCCAGGGAAAGATTAAAGCCTAGACCATTTGAGACATTACTCTCATGGAGAAAAGTCCGCATGGTGTCTGTTGTATACAATCCCGATGCAATTTCTGTGTTTCATCAACACTCTGAAGGACCACAGATTACAGAAAGCCTCCAGATGTGCTTCGGAAACTCTTACTGGACTTCCACTGAACGATCGAAGCGTAGACAGTTTGAGACATTACTACCATGGAGAAAAATCCGCATGGTGACTGTTGTATTCTATCCCGATGCAATTTCTGTGTTTCATCAAGACTCTAAAGGTCCACCGATTACTGAATGCCTCCAGCTGTGCGTCGGAAACTACTTCTGGTATTCCTGGAATCGATTAAAGCGTACACAGTTTGAGACATTAGTCCCATGGAGAAAAGTCCGCATGGTGTCTGTTGTATTCAATCCCGATGCACTTTCTGTGTTTCATCAACACTCTGAAGCTCCACAGATTACGGAATGCCTCCAGCTGTGTTTCGGAAACTACTACTGGCCTTCCAGGGAACGATTAAAGCGTAGACAGTTTGAGACATTACTTCCTTGGAGAAAAGTCCCCACGGTGCCTGTTGTATTCAGTCCCGATGCAATTTCTGTGTTTTATCAACACTCTGAAGGTCCAATGACTACAGAATGCCTCCAGATGTTCATGGAAACTACTAATGGTCTTCGAGGAATCGATCAAAATTATTAGACACCTTGAGACATTTCTCCCATGGAGAAAAGTCCGGATTCTGCCTGTTCTATTCAATCCCGATGCAATTTCTTTGTTCTATCAACACTCTGAAGTTCCACAGATTACGGAACGCCTCCAAATGTGCTTCGGAAACTGCTACTGGTCTTCCAGGGAACCATCAAAGCGTTTACAGTTTGAGACTTTACTCCTATGGAGAAAAGTCCGCATGGTGCCTGTTGTACTCAATCCCGATGCAATTTCTGTGTTTCATCGACACTCTGAATTTCCACAGATTATAGGATGCCTCCAGATGTGCTTCGGAAAGTACTACTTGTCTTCCAGGGAACGATCAAAGCGTAGACAGTTTAAGACATTACTCACGTCGAGAAAAGTCCGCATTGTGCCTTTGTATTCAATCCCGATGCATTTTCTGTGTTTCGTCAACACCCTGAAGCTCCACAGATTAAAAAATGCCTCCAGATGTTCCTCGGAAACTACTACTTGTCTTCCAGGGAAAGATTAAAGCGTAGACAATTTGAGACATTACTCTCATGGAGAAAAGTCCGCATGGTGTCTGTTGTATTCAATCCCGTTGCAATTTCTGTCTTTCATCAACACTCGGAAGGTCCACAGATTACGTAATGCCTCCAGATGTGCTTCGGAAACTACTACTGGTCTTCCAGGGAATGATTAAAGCGTAGACAGTTTGAGACATTACTCCCACGGAGAATAGTCCATCTGGTGCCTGTTGTATTCAATCCCGGTGCAATTTTTGTGTTACATCAACACTCTGAAGCTCCACAGATTACGGAAGGAATCCAGATGTGCTTCTTAATCGACTACTTGTCTTCCAGGTAACGTTCAAAATTTAGACAGTTTGAGACATTACTCCCATGGAGAAAGTCCCCATGGTGCCTGTTGTATTCAATCCCGATGCAATTTCTGTGTTTCTTCAACATTCTGAAGGACTACAGATTACAGAATGCCTCCAGATGTGCTTCGGAAACTCTTACTGGACATCCACTGAACGTTCGAAGCGTAGACAGTTTGAGACATTACACCCATGGAGAAAAGTCCGCATGGTGCCTGTTGTATTCCATCCCGATGCAATTTCTGTGTTTCATCAAGACTCTAAAGGTCCACCGATTACAGAATGCCTCCAGATGTGCGTCGGAAACTACTACTGATATTCCTGGAATCGATTAAAGCGTAGACAGTTTGAGACATTACTTCCTTGGAGAAAAGTCCGCACGGTGCCTGTTGCATTCAGTCCCGATGCAATTTCTGTGTTTTAACAACACTCTGAAGGTCCAATGATTACAGAATGCCTCCAGATGTTCATGGAAACTACTAATGGTCTTCGAGGAATCGATCAAAATTATTAGACACTTTGAGACATTTTTCCCATAGAGAAAAGTCCGCATTCTGCCTGTTCCATTCAATCCCGATGCAATTTCTTTGTTTCATCAATACTCTGAAGCTCCACAGATTACAGAACGCCTCCAAATGTGCTTCGGAAACTGCTACTGGTCTTGCAGGGAACCATCAAAGCGTTTACAGTTTGAGACTTTACTCCTATAGAGAAAAGTCCGCATGGTGCCTGTTGTATTCAATCCCGATGCAATTTCCGTGTTTCATCGACACTCCGAATTTCCACAGATTATAGAATGCCTCCAGATGTGCTTCGGAAAATACTACTTGTCTTCCAGGGAACGATCAAAGCTTAGACAGTTTAAGACATTACTCACATCGAGAAAAGTCTGCATTGTGCCTTTGTATTCAATCCCGATGCACTTTCTGTGTTTCGTCAACACTCTGAAGCTCCACAGATTAAAAAATGCCTCCAGATGTTCTTCGGAATCTACTACTTGTCTTCCAGGGATGGATCAAAGCGTAGACAGTTTGAGACATTACTCCCATGGAGAAAAGTGCGCATGGTGCCTGTTGTATTCAATCACGATGCGATTTCTGTGTTTCATCAACACTGTGAAGGTCCACAGATTATAGAATGCCTCCAGATGTACTTCGGAAACTACTACTGGTCTTCCAGGGAAAGATTAAAGCGTAGACAATTTGAGACATTACTCTCATGGAGAAAAGTCCTCCTGGTGTCTGTTGTATTCAATCCCGATGCAATTTCTGTGTTTCATCAACACTCTGAAAGTCCACAGATTACATAATGATTCCAGATGTACTTCAAAAACTACTACTGGTCTTAAAGCGAACGATCAAATCGTAGACAGTTTGTGACTTTACTCCCATGGAGAAAGTCCGCATGGTGCCTGTTGTATTTAATCCCGGTGCAATTTCTGTGTTTCATCAACACTCTGAATTTACACAGATTGGAGAATGAATCCTGATTAGTTTCGGAAACTGCTACTTGTCTTTCAGGGAACGATAAAAGCGTAGACAATTTGAGACATTACTCCCATGGAGAAAAGTCCGCATGGTGCCTGTTGTATTCAATCCCGATGCAATTTCTGTGTTTCATCAACACTCTGAAACTCCACAGATTACGGAATGCCTCCAGCTGTGCTTCGGAAACTACTACTGGCCTTCCAGGGAACCATCAAAGCGTTTACAGTTTGAGACTTTACTCCCATGGAGAAAAGTCCGCATGGTGCCTGTTATCTTCTTTCCCGATGCAATTTCTGTGTGTCATCAACACTCTAAAGGTCCACATAATACAGAATGCCTCCAGATGTGCTTCGGAAACTAATACTTGACTTCGAGGAATCTATGAAAGTTCGTAGATAGTTTGCGACATTTCTCCCATGGAGAAAAGTCCGCATGGTGACTGGTGTATTGAGTCCCGATGCATTTTCTGTGTTTCATCAACACTCTGAAGGTCCACAGATAACAGAATGCCACCTGATGTGCTTCGGAAACTGCTAATTGTCTTCCAGGAATCCATCAAGGCGTAGACTGTTTGAGACATTATTCCCATGGAGAAAAGTCGGCATGGTGCCTGTTGTACTCAATCTCGCTGCAAATTCAGTGTTTCATTAACACTCTGAAGGTCCACAGATTACAGAATGCTTCCAGATGTGTTTCGAAAACTACTACTGGTCTTCCAGGAATCGATAAATGCATAGACAATTTGAGACATTACTCCCATGGACAAAAGTCCGCATGGTGCCTGTTCTATTCAAACCCGATGCAAATTCAGTGTTTCATCAACACTCTGAAGATCCACAGATTGCAGAATGCCTCCAGATGTGCTTCGGAAACTACTACTGGTGTTCCAGGAATCGATTAAAAGCGTAGATAGTTTGAGACACTACTCCCATCGAGAAAAGACCGCATGGTGCCTGTTGTATTCTATCCCAATGCAATTTCTGTGTTTCAACATCACTCTGAAGGTCCACAGATTACAGAATGCCTAAAGATATGCTTCGGAAACTACTACTGGTCTCCCAGGAATCGAACGATGCGTAGACAGGTTGAGACATTACGCCCATGGAGAAAAGCACTCATGGTGCCTCTTGTATTCAATCCAAATGAATTTTCTGTGTTTCATCAACACTCTGAAGGTCCACAGATTACAGAATGCCTAGAGATGTGCTTCGGAAACTACTACTGGTCTTCCAGGAATCGATCAAAGCGTACTCAGTTTGAGACATTACTCCCATGGAGAAAAGTCCGCATGGTGCCTGTTCTATTCAATCACGATGCAATTTCTGTGTTTCATCAACACTCTGAAGTTCCACTGATTATAGAATGATACCAGATGTGCTTCGGAAACGACTACTGGTCTCCCAGGGAACGATCAAAGGGTATAAAGTTTGAGGCATTACTCGCATGCAGAGAAGTCCGCATGGTTCCTGTTGTATTAAATCTCGCTGCTAATTCAGTGTTTCATCAACACTCTGAAGGTCCACAGATTACAGAATGCCTCCAGACGTGCTCCGAAATCAACTATTGGTCTTTTAGGGAACGATCAAACCGTAGAGAGATTGAGACAATAGTTCCATGGAGAAAAGTCCGCATGGTGCCAGTTGTATTCAATCCAGTTTATATTTCTGTGTTTCTTCAACACTCTGAAGGTCCACAGATAACAGAATGCCTCCATATGTGCAGCGGAAACCACTCTTGGTCTTACAGGGAGCGATCAAAGCTTAGACAGTTTGAGACATTGCTCTCACTGAGAAAACTCCTGATTGTTACAGAATGCCTCCATATGTGCTTCGGTAACTACTACTGGTGTTCCAGAGAACTACCGAAGCGTCGATGGTTTGAGACATTACTACCGTGGTATCTATTGTATTCAATCCTGATGTAATATCTGTGGTTCATCAACACTCTGAAGTTCCACAGATTACAGAATGCTTCCAGATGTGCTTCGGAAACTATTACTTGCCTTCGATGAAAAGATCAAAATTAGTAGAGAGTTTGAGACATTTCTCCCATGGAGAAAATTCCGCATGGTGACTGGTTTATTGAATCCCGATGCATTTTCTGTGTTTCATCAACACTCTGAAGGTCCACAGATTACAGAATGCCTCCATATGTGCTTCGGAAACTACTACTGTTCTTCCAGGAATCCTTAAAATCATAGACAGTTTGAGACATTACTCCCATGGAGAAATGTTCTCATGGTGCCTGTTGTATTCAATCTTGCTGCAAATTCAGTGTTTCATCAACACTCTGAAGGTCCACAGATTACAGGAAGCCTCCAGATGTGCTTCGGAAACTACTATTGGTCTTCCAGGGAACGATCAAAGCGTAGACAGTTCGAGACATTACTACCATGGAGAAAAGTCGGCATGGTGCCTGTTCTATTCAATCCCGATGCAATTTCTGTATTTCCTCAACACTCTGAAGGTCCATAGATAACAGAATGCCTCCATATGTGCATCTGTAACTACTACCGGTCTTCCAGGGAAAGATCCAAGGTTATACAGTTTGAGACAATACTCGCATGGAGAAAAGTCCGCATGGTGCCTATTGTATTCAATCCTGATGCAATTTCTGTGTTTCAACAACACTCTGAACATCCACATATTACAAAATACCTCCAGATGTGCTTCGGAAATGTCTACTGGTCTTCCAGGGAACGATCAAAGCGTAGACAGTTTGAGACATTACTCCCATAGAGAAAAGTCCGTGTGGTGCCTGTTGTATTCAATCTCGCTGCAGATTCAGTGTTTCATCAACACTCTTAAGGTCCACAGATTACAGAATGCCTCCAGATGTGCTTCAGGAACTACTACTGGTTTTCGAGGGAACGATCAGACCGTAGACAGTTTGAGACATTCCTCCCATCGAGCAAAGTCCGTATGGTGCCTGTTGTATTCAATCCCGATGCAATTTCTGTGTTTCATCAAAGCTCTGAAGGTGCACAGATTACAGAATGACTCCAGATGTGCCTCAGCAACTTCTACTGGTCTTCCAGGGTACGAACAAAGCGTCGACAGTTTGAGACAATACTCCCATGGAGAAAAGTCCGCATGGTGCCTATTGTATTCAATCCCGATGCAAGTTCTGTGTTTCATCATCACTCTGAAGGTCCACATACTACAGAATTCCTCCAGATGGGCTTCGGTAATTACTACTGGTCTTCCAGGGAACGATCAAGGCGTAGACAGTTTGAGACATTACTCCCATGGGGTAAAGTCCGCATGGTTCCTGTTGTATTCAATCTCGCTGCAAATTCCGTGTTTCATGAACACTCTGATGGTCCACAGATTACATAATGCCTCCATATGTGCTTCGGAAACTACTACTGGTCTTCCAGGAATCGATTAAATGTGTAGACAGTTTGAGACACTACTCCCATCGAGAAAAGACCGCATGGTGCCTGTTGTATTAAATCCCGATGCAATATCTGTATTTCATCAACACTCTGAAGGTCCACAGATTACAGAATGTCTCCAGACGTGCTTCGGAAACTACTACTGGTCTTCCAGACAACGATCAATGCGTATACAGTTTGAGACAATAATCCCATGGAGAAAAGTCCACATGGTGGCTGTTGTCTTTGTTCCTGATGCAATTTCTGTGTTTCATCAACACTCTGAAGGTTCACAGATTACAGAATGCCTCCAGATGTGCTTCGGAAACTGCTACTGGTCTTCCAGGGAACGATCAAATAGTTGACAGTTTCAAACAGTACTGACATGGATAAAAGTCCGCATGGTGTCTGTTGTAATCAATACCGATGCAATTTCTGTGTTTCATCAACACTCTGAAGGTCCACAGATTACAGAATGCCTCCAGATATGCTTCGGAAACTACTACTGGTCTTCCAGGAATCGATCAAAAGCGTAGACAGACTGAGACATTGCTCACATGGAGAAAAATTGCCATGGCTTCTGTTGTATTCAATTCAGATGCAATTTCTGTGTTTCATCAACACACTGAAGGTCCACAGATTACAGAATGCCTCTAGATGTGCTTCGGAAACTACTACTGGTCTTCCAGGTAACTATCAAAGCGTAGTCAGTTTGAGACATTACTCCCATGGAGTAAAGTCCGCATGGTTCCTGTTGTATTAAATCTCGCTGCTAATTCAGTGTTTCATCAACACTCTTAAGGTCCACAGATTACAGAATGCCTCCAGATGTGCTTCGGAAACTACCACTGGCCTTCCATTAATCGATCAAAAGCGTAGACAGTTTCAGACACTACTCCCCTGGAGAAAAGTCCGCATGGTGCCTATTGTATTCAATCCTGATGCAATTTCTGTGTTTCAACAACACTCTGAAGTTCCACAGATTACAGAATGCCTCCAGATGAGCTTAGAAAACTGCTACTGGTCTCCCAGGAATCGATCAAAGTGTACACAGTTTGAGACATTACTCACATGGAGAAATGTCCGCATGGTGGCTGTTGTCTTCTTTCCCGGTGCAATTTCTGTGTTTCATCATCACTCTGAAGGTCCACATACTACAGAATTCCTCCAGATGTGCTTCGGAAATTACTACTGGTCTTCCAGGGAACAATCAAGGCGTAGACAGTTTGAGACATTACTCCCATGGGGTAAAGTCCGCTTGGTTCCTGTTGTATTCAATATCGCTGCAAATTCAGTGTTTCATGAACACTCTGATGGTCCACAAATTACATAATGCCTCCATATGTGCTTCGGAAACTACTACTGGTGTTCCAGGAATCGATTAAAAGCGTAGATAGTTTGAGACACTACTCCCATCGAGAAAAGACCGCATGGTGCCTGTTGTATTAAATCCCGAAGCAATATCTGTATTTCATCAACACTCTGAAGGTCCACAGATTACAGAATGCCTCCAGACGTGCTTCGGAAACTACTACTGGTCTTCCAGACAACGATCAATGCGTATACAGTTTGAGACAATAATCCCATGGAGAAAAGTCCACATGGTGGCTGTTGTCTTCGTTCCTGATGCAATTTCTGTGTTTCATCAACACTCTGAAGGTCCACAGATTACAGAATGCCTACAGCTGTGCTTCGGAACCTACTACTGGTCTTCCAGGGAACGATCAAAGCTTATACAGCTTGAGACGTTCCTCACGTGGAAAAAAGTCTGTATGATGATTGTTGAATTCAATCCAGAAGCAATTCCTGAATTTCTTTAACACTCTGAAGGTCCGAAGATTACAGAATGCCTCCAGATGTGCTTCGGAAACTACTACTTGTCTTCCAGGGAACGATCAATTCGTAGACAGTTTGAGACAGTACTGCCATGTAGAAAAATCCGCATGGAGACTGTTGTATTCCTTCCCGATTCAATTTCTGTGTTTCATCAACACTCTGAAGGTTCACAGATTACAGAATGCCTCCAGAGGAGCTTCGGAAACTGCTACTGGTCTTCCAGGGAACGATCAAATAGTTGACAGTTTCAGACAGTACTGACATGGATAAAAGTCCGCATGGTGTCTGTTGTAATCAATACCGATGCAATTTCTGTGCTTCATCAACACTCTGAAGGTCCACAGATTACAGAATGCCTCCAGATGTGCTTCGGAAACTACTACTGGTCTTCCAGGTAACTATCAAAGCGTAGTCAGTTTGAGACATTACTCCCATAGAAGAAAGTCCGCATGGTGACTGTTGTATTCTATCCCGATGCAATTTCGGCGTTACATCAACACTCTTAAGGTCCACAATTTACAGAATGAATACAGATGTGCTACAAAAACTACTATTGGCCTCCCAGGAATCGATCAAATCGTAGACAGTTTGAGACATCACGCCCATTTAGACAAGTCCACATGGTGCATGTTGCATTCAATCCTGATGCAATTTCATTGTGTCAACAACACTCTGAAGGTCAACAGATTACAGAATGCCTCCTGATGTGCTTCGGAAACTACTACTGGTCTTCGAGGTATAGATCAAAACGTACACAGTTTGAGACATTACTCGCACGGAGAAATGTCCGCACGGTGCATGTTATATTCAATCCTGATGCAATCTCTGTGTTTCATCAACACTCTGAAGGTCCACAGATTACAGAATGCGTCGCAGATGTTTTTCTGAAACTACCACTTGTCTTCCAGGGAACGACCAAAGCGGTGACAGTTTGAGACATTACTCCCATGGAGAAAAGACCGCATGGTGCCTGTTGTATTCAATCTCGTTGCAATTTATGTGTTTCATCAATACTCTTTAGGGCCACAGAATACAGAACGCCTCCAGATGTGCTTCGAAAACTACTACTGGTCTTCCAGGAACCGATAAATGCATAGACAATTTGAGACATTACTCCCATGGACAAAAGTCCGCATGGTGCCTGTTCTATTCAAACCCGATGCAAATTCAGTGTTTCATCAAGACTCTGAAGATCCACAGATTGCAGAATGCCTCCAGATGTGCTTCGGAAACTACTACTGGTGTTCCAGGAATCGATTAAAAGCGTATATAGTTTGAGACACTACTCCCATCGAGAAAAGACCGCATGGTGCCTGTTGTATTCTATCCCAATGCAATTTCTGTGTTTCAACATCACTCTGAAGGTCCACAGATTACAGAATGCCTAAAGATATGCTTCGGAAACTACTACTGGTCTCCCAGGAATCGAACGATGCGTAGACAGGTTGAGACATTACGCCCATGGAGAAAAGCACTCATGGTGCCTGTTGTATTCAATCCAAATGAATTTTCTGTGTTTCATCAACACTCTGAAGGTCCACAGATTACAGAATGCCTAGAGATGTGCTTCGGAAACTACTACTGGTCTTCCAGGAATCGATCAAAGCGTACTCAGTTTGAGACATTACTCCCATGGAGAAAAGTCCGCATGGTGCCTGTTCTATTCAATCACGATGCAATTTCTGTGTTTCATCAACACTCTGAAGTTCCACTGATTATAGAATGATACCAGATGTGCTTCGGAAACGACTACTGGTCTCCCAGGGAACGATCAAAGGGTATAAAGTTTGAGGCGTTACTCGCATGGAGAGAAGTCCGCATGGTTCCTGTTGTATTAAATCTCGCTGCTAATTCAGTGTTTCATCAACACTCTGAAGGTCCACAGATTACAGAATGCTTCCAGATGCCTCCATATGTGCTTCCAGAGAACTACCGAAGCGTCGATGGTTTGAGACATTACTACCGTGGTATCTATTGTATTCAATCCTGATGTAATATCTGTGGTTCATCAACACTCTGAAGTTCCACAGATTACAGAAAGCTTCCAGATGTGCTTCGGAAACTATTACTTGCCTTCGATGAAAAGATCAAAATTAGTAGAGAGTTTGAGACATTTCTCCCATGGAGAGAATTCCGCATGGTGACTGGTTTATTGAATCCCGATGCATTTTCTGTGTTTCATCAACACTCTGAAGGTCCACAGATTACAGAATGCCTCCATATGTGCTTCGGAAACTACTACTGTTCTTCCAGGAATCCTTAAAATCATAGACAGTTTGAGACATTACTCCCATGGAGAAATGTTCTCATGGTGCCTGTTGTATTCAATCTTGCTGCAAATTCAGTGTTTCATCAACACTCTGAAGGTCCACAGATTACAGGAAGCCTCCAGATGTGCTTCGGAAACTACTATTGGTCTTCCAGGGAACGATCAAAGCGTAGACAGTTCGAGACATTACTACCATGGAGAAAAGTCGGCATGGTGCCTGTTCTATTCAATCCCGATGCAATTTCTGTATTTCCTCAACACTCTGAAGGTCCATAGATAACAGAATGCCTCCATATGTGCATCTGTAACTACTACCGGTCTTCCAGGGAAAGATCCAAGGTTATACAGTTTGAGACAATACTCGCATGGAGAAAAGTCCGCATGAACATCCACATATTACAAAATACCTCCAGATGTGCTTCGGAAATGTCTACTGGTCTTCCAGGGAACGATCAAAGCGTAGACAGTTTGAGACATTACTCCCAAAGAGAAAAGTCCGTGTGGTGCCTGTTGTATTCAATCTCGCTGCAGATTCAGTGTTTCATCAACACTCTTAAGGTCCACAGATTACAGAATGCCTCCAGATGTGCTTCAGGAACTACTACTGGTTTTCGAGGGAACGATCAGACCGTAGACAGTTTGAGACATTCCTCCCATCGAGCAAAGTCCGTATGGTGCCTGTTGTATTCAATCCCGATGCAATTTCTGTGTTTCATCAAAGCTCTGAAGGTGCACAGATTACAGAATGACTCCAGATGTGCCTCAGCAACTTCTACTGGTCTTCCAGGGTACGAACAAAGCGTCGACAGTTTGAGACAATACTCCCATGGAGAAAAGTCCGCATGGTGCCTATTGTATTCAATCCCGATGCAAGTTCTGTGTTTCATCATCACTCTGAAGGTCCACATACTACAGAATTCCTCCAGATGTGCTTCGGTAATTACTACTGGTCTTCCAGGGAACGATCAAGGCGTAGACAGTTTGAGACATTACTCCCATGGGGTAAAGTCCGCATGGTTCCTGTTGTATTCAATCTCGCTGCAAATTCCGTGTTTCATGAACACTCTGATGGTCCACAGATTACATAATGCCTCCATATGTGCTTCGGAAACTACTACTGGTCTTCCAGGAATCGATTAAAAGTGTAGACAGTTTGAGACACTACTCCCATCGAGAAAAGACCGCATGGTGCCTGTTGTATTAAATCCCGATGCAATATCTGTATTTCATCAACACTCTGAAGGTCCACAGATTACAGAATGTCTCCAGACGTGCTTCGGAAACTACTACTGGTCTTCCAGACAACGATCAATGCGTATACAGTTTGAGACAATAATCCCATGGAGAAAAGTCCACATGGTGGCTGTTGTCTTCGTTCCTGATGCAATTTCTGTGTTTCATCAACACTCTGAAGGTTCACAGATTACAGAATGCCTCCAGATGTGCTTCGGAAACTGCTACTGGTCTTCCAGGGAACGATCAAATAGTTGACAGTTTCAAACAGTACTGACATGGATAAAAGTCCGCATGGTGTCTGTTGTAATCAATACCGATGCAATTTCTGTGTTTCATCAACACTCTGAAGGTCCACAGATTACAGAATGCCTCCAGATATGCTTCGGAAACTACTACTGGTCTACCAGGAATCGATCAAAAGCGTAGACAGACTGAGACATTGCTCACATGGAGAAAAATTGCCATGGCGTCTGTTGTATTCAATTCAGATGCAATTTCTGTGTTTCATCAACACACTGAAGGTCCACAGATTACAGAATGCCTCCAGATGTGCTTCGGAAACTACTACTGGTCTTCCAGGTAACTATCAAAGCGTAGTCAGTTTGAGACATTACTCCCATGGAGTAAAGTCCGCATGGTTCCTGTTGTATTAAATCTCGCTGCTAATTCAGTGTTTCATCAACACTCTTAAGGTCCACAGATTACAGAATGCCTCCAGATGTGCTTCGGAAACTACCACTGGCCTTCCATTAATCGATCAAAAGCGTAGACAGTATCAGACACTACTCCCCTGGAGAAAAGTCCGCATGGTGCCTATTGTATTCAATCCTGATGCAATTTCTGTGTTTCAACAACACTCTGAAGTTCCACAGATTACAGAATGCCTCCAGATGAGCTTAGAAAACTGCTACTGGTCTCCCAGGAATCGATCAAAGTGTACACAGTTTGAGACATTACTCACATGGAGAAATGTCCGCATGGTGGCTGTTGTCTTCTTTCCCGGTGCAATTTCTGTGTTTCATCATCACTCTGAAGGTCCACATACTACAGAATTCCTCCAGATGTGCTTCGGAAATTACTACTGGTCTTCCAGGGAACAATCAAGGCGTAGACAGTTTGAGACATTACTCCCATGGGGTAAAGTCCGCTTGGTTCCTGTTGTATTCAATATCGCTGCAAATTCAGTGTTTCATGAACACTCTGATGGTCCACAAATTACATAATGCCTCCATATGTGCTTCGGAAACTACTACTGGTGTTCCAGGAATCGATTAAAAGCGTAGATAGTTTGAGACACTACTCCCATCGAGAAAAGACCGCATGGTGCCTGTTGTATTAAATCCCGAAGCAATATCTGTATTTCATCAACACTCTGAAGGTCCACAGATTACAGAATGCCTCCAGACGTGCTTCGGAAACTACTACTGGTCTTCCAGACAACGATCAATGCGTATACAGTTTGAGACAATAATCCCATGGAGAAAAGTCCACATGGTGGCTGTTGTCTTCGTTCCTGATGCAATTTCTGTGTTTCATCAACACTCTGAAGGTCCACAGATTACAGAATGCCTACAGCTGTGCTTCGGAACCTACTACTGGTCTTCCAGGGAACGATCAAAGCTTATACAGCTTGAGACGTTTCTCACATGGAGAAAAGTCTGTATGATGATTGTTGAATTCAATCCAGAAGCAATTCCTGAATTTCTTTAACACTCTGATGGTCCGAAGATTACAGAATGCCTCCAGATGTGCTTCGGAAACTACTACTTGTCTTCCAGGGAACGATCAATTCGTAGACAGTTTGAGACAGTACTGCCATGTAGAAAAATCCGCATGGAGACTGTTGTATTCCTTCCCGATTCAATTTCTGTGTTTCATCAACACTCTGAAGGTTCACAGATTACAGAATGCCTCCAGATGAGCTTCGGAAACTGCTACTGGTCTTCCAGGGAACGATCAAATAGTTGACAGTTTCAGACAGTACTGACATGGATAAAAGTCCGCATGGTGTCTGTTGTAATCAATACCGATGCAATTTCTGTGCTTCATCAACACTCTGAAGGTCCACAGATTACAGAATGCCTCCAGATGTGCTTCGGAAACTACTACTGGTCTTCCAGGTAACTATCAAAGCGTAGTCAGTTTGAGACATTACTCCCATAGAAGAAAGTCCGCATGGTGACTGTTGTATTCTATCCCGATGCAATTTCGGCGTTACATCAACACTCTTAAGGTCCACAATTTACAGAATGAATACAGATGTGCTACAAAAACTACTATTGGCCTCCCAGGAATCGATCAAATCGTAGACAGTTTGAGACATCACGCCCATTTAGACAAGTCCACATGGTGCATGTTGCATTCAATCCCGATGCAATTTCTTTGTGTCAACAACACTCTGAAGGTCAACAGATTACAGAATGCCTCCTGATGTGCTTCGGAAACTACTACTGGTCTTCGAGGTATAGATCAAAACGTACACAGTTTGAGACATTACTCGCACGGAGAAATGTCCGCACGGTGCATGTTATATTCAATCCTGATGCAATCTCTGTGTTTCATCAACACTCTGAAGGTCCACAGATTACAGAATGCGTCGCAGATGTTTTTCTGAAACTACCACTTGTCTTCCAGGGAACGACCAAAGCGGTGACAGTTTGAGACATTACTCCCATGTTGTATTCAATCTCGTTGCAATTTATGTGTTTCATCAATACTCTTTAGGGCCACAGAATACAGAACGCCTCCAGATGTGCTTCGGAAACTACTGCTGGCCTTCAAGGGAACGATCAAAGAGTAGTCAGCTTGAGACCTTACTCCCAATGAGAAAAATCCGCATGGTGCCTGTTGTATTCAATCCAAATGAATTTTCTGTGTTTCATCAACACTCTGAAGGTCCACAGATTACAGAATGCCTAGAGATGTGCTTCGGAAATTACTACTGGTCTTCCAGGGAACGATCAAATTGTAGACAGATTGAGACATTACTCCCATGGAGTAAAGTCCGCATGGTTCCTGTGTGTATTCAATCTCGCTGCTAATTCAGTGTTTCATCAACACTCTGAAGGTCCACAGATTACAGATTGCCTCCAGATGTGCTTCGGAAACTACCACTGGCCTTCCAGGAATCGATCAAAAGCGTAGACAGTTTCAGACATTACTCCCCTGGAGAAAAGTCCGCATGGTAGCTGTTGTCTTCGTCCCGATGCAATTTTTGTGTTTCATCAGAATTCTGAAGGTCCACAGAATTCAGAATGCCTCCTGATGTGCTTCGGAAGCTACTACTGGTCTTCGAGGAATCGATCAAAACGTACACAGTTTGAGACATTACTCGCATGGAGAAATGTCCGCATGGTGCCTGTTGTATTCAATCCTTGTGCAATTTCTGTGCTTTATCAACACTCTGAAAGTCCACAGATTAGGCAATGCCTCGAGATGTGCTTCCGAAACTATTACTGGTCAGCAGGTAACCATCAAAGCGTAGACAGTTTGAGATATTACTCCCATGTAGTAAAGTCCGCATGGTGCTTTGGTATTCCTTCACGATGCAATTTCTGTGTTTCATCAAGAATCTGAAGGTCCACAGATTACAGAATGCCTCTAGATGTGCTTCGGAAACTGCTACTGGTCTTCCAGGGAACGACCAAAGCGTAGACAGTTTGAGACATTACGCCCATTGAGAAAAGCCCTCATGGTGCCTGTTGTATTCAATCGAAATGAATATTCTGTGTTTCATCAACACTCTGAAGGTCCACAGATTACAGAATGCCTCCAGATGTGCTTCGGAAACTACTACTGGTCTTCCAGGAATCGATCAACGCGTACTCAGTTTGAGACATTACTCCCATGGAGAAAAGTCCACATGGTGCCTGTTGAATTCAATCCCGATACAATTTCTGTATTTTATCAACACTCTGAAGGTCCACAGATTACAGAATTTCTCCAGATGTGCTTCGGAAAGTACTACTGGTCTTCCAGGGAACGATTAAATCGGAGATAGTTTGAGATATTACTCCCATGGAGAAAAAACATAATGGTGACTGTTGTATTCAATCACGATGGAATGTCTGTGTTTCATCAACACTCGGAAGGTCTACAGATTACCGAATGCCTCCAGATGTACTTCGGAAACTACCACTGGTCTTCCAGGGAAAGATTAAAGCCTAGACAATTTGAGACATTACTCTCATGGAGAAAAGTCCGCATGGTGTCTGTTGTATACAATCCCGATGCAATTTCTGTGTTTCATCAACACTCTGAAGGACCACAGATTACAGAAAGCCTCCAGATGTGCTTCGGAAACTCTTACTGGACTTCCACTGAACGATCGAAGCGTAGACAGTTTGAGACATTACTACCATGGAGAAAAATCCGCATGGTGACTGTTGTATTCTATCCCGATGCAATTTCTGTGTTTCATCAAGACTCTAAAGGTCCACCGATTACTGAATGCCTCCAGATGTGCGTCGGAAACTACTTCTGGTATTCCTGGAATCGATTAAAGCGTACACAGTTTGAGACATTAGTCCCATGGAGAAAAGTCCGCATGGTGTCTGTTGTATTCAATCCCGATGCACTTTCTGTGTTTCATCAACACTCTGAAGCTCCACAGATTACGGAATGCCTCCAGCTGTGCTTGGGAAACTACTACTGGCCTTCCAGGGAACGATTAAAGCGTAGACAGTTTGAGACATTACTTCCTTGGAGAAAAGTCCCCACGGTGCCTGTTGTATTCAGTCCCGATGCAATTTCTGTGTTTTATCAACACTCTGAAGGTCCAATGACTACAGAATGCCTCCAGATGTTCATGGAAACTACTAATGGTCTTCGAGGAATCGATCAAAATTATTAGACACTTTGAGACATTTCTCCCATGGAGAAAAGTCCGCATTCTGCCTGTTCTATTCAATCCCGATGCAATTTCTTTGTTTCATCAATACTCTGAAGCTCCACAGATTACGGAACGCCTCCAAATGTGCTTCGGAAACTGCTACTGGTCTTGCAGGGAACCATCAAAGCGTTTACAGTTTGAGACTTTACTCCTATAGAGAAAAGTCCGCATGGTGCCTGTTGTATTCAATCCCGATGCAATTTCCGTGTTTCATCGACACTCCGAATTTCCACAGATTATAGAATGCCTCCAGATGTGCTTCGGAAAATACTACTTGTCTTCCAGGGAACGATCAAAGCTTAGACAGTTTAAGACATTACTCACATCGAGAAAAGTCTGCATTGTGCCTTTGTATTCAATCCCGATGCACTTTCTGTGTTTCGTCAACACTCTGAAGCTCCACAGATTAAAAAATGCCTCCAGATGTTCTTCGGAATCTACTACTTGTCTTCCAGGGATGGATCAAAGCGTAGACAGTTTGAGACATTACTCCCATGGAGAAAAGTGCGCATGGTGCCTGTTGTATTCAATCACGATGCGATTTCTGTGTTTCATAAACACTCTGAAGGTCCACAGATTATAGAATGCCTCCAGATGTACTTCGGAAACTACTACTGGTTTTTCAGGGAAAGATTAAAGCGTAGACAATTTGAGACATTACTCTCATGGAGAAAAGTCCTCCTGGTGTCTGTTGTATTCAATCCCGATGCAATTTCTGTGTTTCATCAACACTCTGAAAGTCCACAGATTACATAATGATTCCAGATGTACTTCAAAAACTACTACTGGTCTTAAAGCGAACGATCAAATCGTAGACAGTTTGTGACTTTACTCCCATGGAGAAAGTCCGCATGGTGCCTGTTGTATTTAATCCCGGTGCAATTTCTGTGTTTCATCAACACTCTGAATTTACACAGATTGGAGAATGAATCCTGATTAGTTTCGGAAACTGCTACTTGTCTTTCAGGGAACGATAAAAGCGTAGACAATTTGAGACATTACTCCCATGGAGAAAAGTCCGCATGGTGCCTGTTGTATTCAATCCCGATGCAATTTCTGTGTTTCATCAACACTCTGAAACTCCACAGATTACGGAATGCCTCCAGCTGTGCTTCGGAAACTACTACTGGCCTTCCAGGGAACCATCAAAGCGTTTACAGTTTGAGACTTTACTCCCATGGAGAAAAGTCCGCATGGTGCCTGTTATCTTCTTTCCCGATGCAATTTCTGTGTGTCTTCAACACTCTAAAGGTCCACATAATACAGAATGCCTCCAGATGTGCTTCGGAAACTAATACTTGACTTCGAGGAATCTATGAAAGTTCGTAGATAGTTTGCGACATTTCTCCCATGGAGAAAAGTCCGCATGGTGACTGGTGTATTGAGTCCCGATGCATTTTCTGTGTTTCATCAACACTCTGAAGGTCCACAGATACCAGAATGCCTCCTGATGTGCTTCGGAAACTACTAATGGTCTTCCAGGAATCCATCAATTCGTAGACTGTTTAAGACATTACTCTCATGGAGAAAAGTCGGCATGGTGCCTGTTGTACTCAATCTCGCTGCAAATTCAGTGTTTCATTAACACTCTGAAGGTCCACAGATTACAGACTGCTTCCAGATGTGCTTCGAAAACTACTACTGGTCTTCCAGGAATCGATAAATGCATAGACAATTTGAGACGTTACTCCCATGGACAAAAGTCCGCATGGTGCCTGTTCTATTCAATCCCGATGCAAATTCAGTGTTTCATCAACACTCTGAACGTCCACATAATACAGAATGCCTCCAGATGTGCTTCGGAAACTAATACTTGACTTCGAGGAATCTATGAAAGTTCGTAGATAGTTTGCGACATTTCTGCCATGGAGAAAAGTCCGCATGGTGACTGGTGTATTGAGTCCCGATGCATTTTCTGTGTTTCATCAACACTCTGAAGGTCCACAGATAACAGAATGCCACCTGATGTGCTTCGGAAACTGCTAATGGTCTTCCAGGAATCCATCAAGGCGTAGACTGTTTGAGACATTATTCCCATGGAGAAAAGTCGGCATGGTGCCTGTTGTACTCAATCTCGCTGCAAATTCAGTGTTTCATTAACACTCTGAAGGTCCACAGATTACAGAATGCTTCCAGATGTGTTTCGAAAACTACTACTGGTCTTCCAGGAATCGATAAATGCATAGACAATTTGAGACATTACTCCCATGGACAAAAGTCCGCATGGTGCCTGTTCTATTCTATCCCGATGCAAATTCAGTGTTTCATCAACACTCTGAAGATCCACAGATTGCAGAATGCCTCCAGATGTGCTTCGGAAACTACTACTGGTCTTCCAGGAATCGATCAAAAGCGTAGACAGTTTGAGACATTACTCCCATAAAGAAAAGACCGCATGGTGACTGTTCTCTTCAATCACGATGCAATTTCTGTGTTTCATCATCACTCTGAAGGTCCACAGATTACAGAATGCCTCCATATGTGCTTCGGAAATTACTACTGGTCTTCCACGGAACGATCAAATCGTAGACACTTTGAGACATTACTCCCATGGAGTAAGTCCGCATGGTGCCTGTTGTATTAAATGTAGCTGCAAATTCAGTGTTTCATCAACACTCTGAAGGTCCACAGATTACAGAATGCCTTGAGATGTGCTTCTGAAACTACTACTATGCCTCCAGGAATCGATCAAAAACTTAGACAGTTTGAGACATTACACCCATGGAAAAAGGCCGCATGGTGCCTGCTCTATTCAATCCCGATGCAATTTCTGTGTTTCATCAACACTCTGAAGCTCCACAGTTTACTGAATGCCTCCAGATGTGCTTCGAAATTTACTATTGGTCTTCCAGGGAACGATCAAACCGTAGAGAGATTGAGACATTACTTCCATTGCGAAAAGTCCGCATGGTGCCTCTTGTATTCAATCCTGTACACATTTCGTTGTTTCATCAACACTCTGAAGGTCCACAGATTACAGAATGCCTCCAGATGTGCTTCGGAAACTACTACTGTTCTTCCGGGAATCCTTAAAATCATAGACAGTTTGAGACATTACTCCCATGGAGAAAAGTCCGCATGCTGCCTGTTGTACTCAATCTCGCTGCAAATTCAGTGTTTCATTAACACTCTGAAGATCCGCAGATTACAGAATGCCTCCAGATATGCTTCGGATACTACTACTGGGTTTCCAGGAATCGATAAATGCATAGACAGTTTGTGACATTACTCCCATGGACAAAAGTCGGCATGGTGCCTGTTCTAATCAATCCCGATGCAATTTATGTGTTTCATCAACACTCTGAAGGTCCACAGGTTACAGAATGCCTCCAGATGTGCTTCGGAAACTACTATTGGTTTTCCAGGGAAAGATCAAAGCGTAGACAGTTTGAGACATTTCTCCCATGGAGAAAAGTCTGCATGGTGCCTGTTCTATTCAATCACGATGCAATTTCTGTGTTTCATCAACACTCTGAAGTTCCACTGATTATAGAATGATACCAGATGTGCTTCGGAAACGACTACTGGTCTCCCAGGGAACGATCAAAGGGTATAAAGTTTGAGGCATTACTCGCATGGAGAGAAGTCCGCATGGTTCCTGTTGTATTAAATCTCGCTGCTAATTCAGTGTTTCATCAACACTCTGAAGGTCCACAGATTACAGAATGCCTCCAGATGTGCTCCGAAATCAACTATTGGTCTTCCAGGGAACGATGAAACCGTAGAGAGATTGAGACAATAGTTCCATGGAGAAAAGTCCGCATGGTGCCAGTTGTATTCAATCCAGTTTATATTTCTGTGTTTCTTCAACACTCTGAAGGTCCACAGATAACAGAATGCCTCCATATGTGCAGCGGAAGCCACTCATGGTCTTACAGGGAGCGATCAAAGCTTAGACAGTTTGAGACATTGCCCTCACTGAGAAAACTCCTGATTGTTACAGAATGCCTCCATATGTGCTTCGGTAACTACTACTGGTGTTCCAGAGAACTACCGAAGCGTCGATGGTTTGAGACATTACTACCATGGTATCTATTGTATTCAATCCTGATGTAATATCTGTGGTTCATCAACACTCTGAAGTTCCACAGATTACAGAATGCTTCCAGATGTGCTTCGGAAACTATTACTTGCCTTCGATGAATCGATCAAAATTAGTAGAGAGTTTGAGACATTTCTCCCATGGAGAAAATTCCGCATGGTGACTGGTTTATTGAATCCCGATGCATTTTCTGTGTTTCATCAACACTCTGAAGGTCCACAGATTACAGAATGCCTCCAGATGTGCTTCGGAAACTACTACTGTTCTTCCAGGAATCCTTAAAATCATTGACAGTTTGAGACATTACTCCCATGGAGAAAAGTCCTCATGGTGCCTGTTGTATTCAATCTTGCTGCAAATTCAGTGTTTCATCAACACTCTGAAGGTCCACAGATTACAGGAAGCCTCCAGATGTGCTTCGGAAACTACTATTGGTCTTCCAGGGAACGATCAAAGCGTAGACAGTTCGAGACATTACTACCATGGAGAAAAGTCGGCATGGTGCCTGTTCTATTCAATCCCGATGCAATTTCTGTATTTCCTCAACACTCTGAAGGTCCATAGATAACAGAATGCCTCCATATGTGCATCTGTAACTACTACCGGTCTTCCAGGGAAAGATCCAAGGTTATACAGTTTGAGACAATACTCCCATGGAGTAAAGTCCGCATGGTGCCTATTGTATTCAATCCCGATGCAAGTTCTGTGTTTCATCATCACTCTGAAGGTCCACATACTACAGAATTCCTCCAGATGTGCTTCGATAATTACTACTGGTCTTCCAGGGAACGATCAAGGCGTAGACAGTTTGAGACATTACTCCCATGGGGTAAAGTCCGCATGGTTCCTGTTGTATTCCATCTCGCTGCAAATTCCGTGTTTCATGAACACTCTGATGGTCCACAGATTACATAATGCCTCCATATGTGCTTCGGAAAATACTACTGGTCTTCCAGGAATCGATTAAAAGTGTAGACAGTTTGAGACACTACTCCCATCGAGAAAAGACCGCATGGTGCCTGTTGTATTAAATCCCGATGCAATATCTGTATTTCATCAACACTCTGAAGGTCCACAGATTACAGAATGCCTCCAGACGTGCTTCGGAAGCTACTACTGGTCTTCCAGACAACGATCAATGCGTATACAGTTTGAGACAATAATCCCATGGAGAAAAGTCCGCATGGTGGCTGGTGTCTTCGTTCCTGATGCAATTTCTGTGTTTCATCAACACTCTGAAGGTTCACAGATTACAGAATGCCTCCAGATGTGCTTCGGAAACTGCTACTGGTCTTCCAGGGAACGATCAAATAGTTGACAGTTTCAAATCGTACTGACATGGATAAAAGTCCGCATGGTGTCTGTTGTAATCAATACCGATGCAATTTCTGTGTTTCATCAACACTCTGAAGGTCCACAGATTACAGAATGCCTCCAGATATGCTTCGGAAACTACTACTGGTCTTCCAGGAATCGATCAAAAGCGTAGACAGACTGAGACATTACTCACATGGAGAAAAATTGCCATGGCGTCTGTTGTATTCAATCCTGATGCAATTTCTGTGTTTCAACAACACTCTGAAGTTCCACAGATTACAGAATGCCTCCAGATGAGCTTAGAAAACTGCTACTGGTCTCCCAGGAATCGATCAAAGTGTACACAGTATGAGACATTACTCACATGGAGAAATGTCCGCATGGTGGCTGTTGTCTTCTTTCCCGGTGCAATTTCTGTGTTTCATCATCACTCTGAAGGTCCACATACTACAGAATTCCTCCAGATATGCTTCGGAAATTACTACTGGTCTTCCAGGGAACAATGAAGGCGTAGACAGTTTGAGACATTACTCCCATGGGGTAAAGTCCGTTTGGTTCCTGTTGTATTCAATATCGCTGCAAATTCAGTGTTTCATGAACACTCTGATGGTCCACAAATTACATAATGCCTCCATATGTGCTTCGGAAACTACTACTGGTATTCCAGGAATCGATTAAAAGCGTAGATAGTTTGAGACACTACTCCCATCGAGAAAAGACCGCATGGTGCCTGTTGTATTAAATCCCGAAGCAATATCAGTATTTCATCAACACTCTGAAGGTCCACAGATTACAGAATGCCTCCAGACGTGCTTCGGAAACTACTACTGGTCTTCCAGACAACGATCAATGCGTATACAGTTTGAGACAATAATCCCATGGAGAAAAGTCCACATGGTGGCTGTTGTCTTCGTTCCTGATGCAATTTCTGTGTTTCATCAACACTCTGAAGGTCCACAGATTACAGAATGCCTACAGCTGTGCTTCGGAACCTACTACTGGTCTTCCAGGGTACGATCAAAGCTTATACAGCTTGAGACGTTTCTCACATGGAGAAAAGTCTGTATGATGATTGTTGAATTCAATCCAGAAGCAATTCCTGAATTTCTTTAACACTCTGAAGGTCCGAAGATTACAGAATGCCTCCAGATGTGCTTCGGAAACTACTACTTGTCTTCCAGGGAACGATTAATTCGTAGACAGTTTGAGACAGTACTGCCATGTAGAAAAATCCGCATGGAGACTGTTGTATTCCTTCCCGATTCAATTTCTGTGTTTCATCAACACTCTGAAGGTTCACAGATTACAGAATGCCTCCAGATGAGCTTCGGAAACTGCTACTGGTCTTCCAGGGAACGATCAAATAGTTGACAGTTTCAGACAGT
The DNA here is from genome assembly GCF_023897955.1 of Schistocerca gregaria. Classification (NCBI taxonomy): domain Eukaryota; kingdom Metazoa; phylum Arthropoda; class Insecta; order Orthoptera; family Acrididae; genus Schistocerca; species Schistocerca gregaria. Next base: position 3,239,434 of record NW_026061752.1, on the reverse strand, counting down.
ACTGACATGGATAAAAGTCCGCATGGTGTCTGTTGTAATCAATACCGATGCAATTTCTGTGTTTCATCAGCACTCTGAAGGTCCACAGATTACAGAATGCCTCCAGATGTGCTTCGGAAACTACTACTGGTCTTCCAGGTAACTATCAAAGCGTAGTCAGTTTGAGACATTACTCCCATAGAAGAAAGTCCGCATGGTGACTGTTGTATTCTATTCCGATGCAATTTCGGCGTTACATCAACACTCTTAAGGTCCACAAATTACAGAATGAATACAGATGTGCTACAAAAACTACTATTGGCCTCCCAGGAATCGATCAAATCGTAGACAGTTTGAGACATCACGCCCATTTAGACAAGTCCACATGGTGCATGTTGCATTCAATCCTGATGCAATTTCTTTGTGTCAACAACACTCTGAAGGTCAACAGATTACAGAATGCCTCCTGATGTGCTTCGGAAACTACTACTGGTCTTCGAGGTATCGATCAAAACGTACACAGTTTGAGACATTACTCGCACGGAGAAATGTCCGCACGGTGCATGTTATATTCAATCCTGATGCAATCTCTGTGTTTCATCAACACTCTGAAGGTCCACAGATTACAGAATGCGTCGCAGATGTTTTTCTGAAACTACCACTTGTCTTCCAGGGAACGACCAAAGCGGTGACAGTTTGAGACATTACTCCCATGGAGAAAAGACCGCATGGTGCCTGTTGTATTCAATCTCGTTGCAATTTATGTGTTTCATCAATACTCTTTAGGGCCACAGAATACAGAACGCCTCCAGATGTGCTTCGGAAACTACTACTGGTGTTCCAGGAATCGATTAAAAGCGTAGATAGTTTGAGACACTACTCCCATCGAGAAAAGACCGCATGGTGCCTGTTGTATTCTATCCCAATGCAATTTCTGTGTTTCAACATCACTCTGAAGGTCCACAGATTACAGAATGCCTAAAGATATGCTTCGGAAACTACTACTGGTCTCCCAGGAATCGAACGATGCGTAGACAGGTTGAGACATTACGCCCATGGAGAAAAGCACTCATGGTGCCTGTTGTATTCAATCCAAATGAATTTTCTGTGTTCCATCAACACTCTGAAGGTCCACAGATTACAGAATGCCTAGAGATGTGCTTCGGAAACTACTACTGGTCTTCCAGGAATCGATCAAAGCGTACTCAGTTTGAGACATTACTCCCATGGAGAAAAGTCCGCATGGTGCCTGTTCTATTCAATGACGATGCAATGTCTGTGTTTCATCAACACTCTGAAGTTCCACTGATTATAGAATGATACCAGATGTGCTTCGGAAACGACTACTGGTCTCCCAGGGAACGATCAAAGGGTATAAAGTTTGAGGCATTACTCGCATGGAGAGAAGTCCGTATGGTTCCTGTTGTATTAAATCTCGCTGCTAATTCAGTGTTTCATCAACACTCTGAAGGTCCACAGATTACAGAATGCCTCCAGATGTGCTCCGAAATCAACTATTGGTCTTTTAGGGAACGATCAAACCGTAGAGAGATTGAGACAATAGTTCCATGGAGAAAAGTCCGCATGGTGCCAGTTGTATTCAATCCAGTTTATATTTCTGTGTTTCTTCAACACTCTGAAGGTCCACAGATAACAGAATGCCTCCATATGTGCAGCGGAAACCACTCTTGGTCTTACAGGGAGCGATCAAAGCTTAGACAGTTTGAGACATTGCTCTCACTGAGAAAACTCCTGATTGTTACAGAATGCCTCCATATGTGCTTCGGTAACTACTACTGGTGTTCCAGAGAACTACCGAAGCGTCGATGGTTTGAGACATTACTACCATGGTATCTATTGTATTCAATCCTGATGTAATATCTGTGGTTCATCAACACTCTGAAGTTCCACAGATTACAGAATGCTTCCAGATGTGCTTCGGAAACAATTACTTGCCTTCGATGAAAAGATCAAAATTAGTAGAGAGTTTGAGACATTTCTCCCATGGAGAAAATTCCGCATGGTGACTGGTTTATTGAATCCCGATGCATTTTCTGTGTTTCATCAACACTCTGAAGGTCCACAGATTGCAGAATGCCTCCATATGAGCTTCGGAAACTACTACTGTTCTTCCAGGAATCCTTAAAATCATAGACAGTTTGAGACATTACTCCCATGGAGAAAAGTTCTCATGGTGCCTGTTGTATTCAATCTTGCTGCAAATTCAGTGTTTCATCAACACTCTGAAGGTCCACAGATAACAGGAAGCCTCCAGATGTGCTTCGGAAACTACTATTGGTCTTCCAGGGAACGATCAAAGCGTAGACAGTTCGAGACATTACTACCATGGAGAAAAGTCGGCATGGTGCCTGTTCTATTCAATCCCGATGCAATTTCTGTATTTCCTCAACACTCTGAAGGTCCATAGATAACAGAATGCCTCCATATGTGCATCTGTAACTACTACCGGTCTTCCAGGGAAAGATCCAAGGTTATACAGTTTGAGACAATACTCGCATGGAGAAAAGTCCGCATGGTGCCTATTGTATTCAATCCTGATGCAATTTCTGTGTTTCAACAACACTCTGAACATCCACATATTACAAAATACCTCCAGATGTGCTTCGGAAATGTCTACTGGTCTTCCAGGGAACGATCAAAGCGTAGACAGTTTGAGACATTACTCCCATAGAGAAAAGTCCGTGTGGTGCCTGTTGTATTCAATCTCGCTGCAGATTCAGTGTTTCATCAACACTCTTAAGGTCCACAGATTACAGAATGCCTCCAGATGTGCTTCAGGAACTACTACTGGTTTTCGAGGGAACGATCAGACCGTAGACAGTTTGAGACATTCCTCCCATCGAGCAAAGTCCGTATGGTGCCTGTTGTATTCAATCCCGATGCAATTTCTGTGTTTCATCAAAGCTCTGAAGGTGCACAGATTACAGAATGACTCCAGATGTGCCTCAGCAACTTCTACTGGTCTTCCAGGGTACGAACAAAGCGTCGACAGTTTGAGACAATACTCCCATGGAGAAAAGTCCGCATGGTGCCTATTGTATTCAATCCCGATGCAAGTTCTGTGTTTCATCATCACTCTGAAGGTCCACATACTACAGAATTCCTCCAGATGTGCTTCGGTAATTACTACTGGTCTTCCAGGGAACGATCAAGGCGTAGACAGTTTGAGACATTACTCCCATGGGGTAAAGTCCGCATGGTTCCTGTTGTATTCAATCTCGCTGCAAATTCCGTGTTTCATGAACACTCTGATGGTCCACAGATTACATAATGCCTCCTTATGTGCTTCGGAAACTACTACTGGTCTTCCAGGAATCGATTAAAAGTGTAGACAGTTTGCGACACTACTCCCATCGAGAAAAGACCGCATGGTGCCTGTTGTATTAAATCCCGATGCACTATCTGTATTTCATCAACACTCTGAAGGTCCACAGATTACAGAATGCCTCCAGACGTGCTTCGGAAACTACTACTGGTCTTCCAGACAACGACAATGCGTATACAGTTTGAGACAATAATCCCATGGAGAAAAGTCCACATGGTGGCTGTTGTCTTCGTTCCTGATGCAATTTCTGTGTTTCATCAACACTCTGAAGGTTCACGGATACAGAATTCCTCCAGATGTGCTTCGGAAACTGCTACTGGTGTTCCAGGGAACGATCAAATAGTTGACAGTTTCAAACAGTACTGACATGGATAAAAGTCCGCATGGTGTCTGTTGTAATCAATACCGATGCAATTTCTGTGTTTCATCAACACTCTGAAGGTCCACAGATTACAGAATGCCTCCAGACATGCTTCGGAAACTACTACTGGTCTTCCAGGAATCGATCAAAAGCGTAGACAGACTGAGACATTGCTCACATGGAGAAAAATTGCCATGGCGTCTGTTGTATTCAATTCAGATGCAATTTCTGTGTTTCATCAACACACTGAAGGTCCACAGATTACAGAATGCCTCCAGATGTGCTTCGGAAACTACTACTGGTCTTCCAGGTAACTATCAAAGCGTAGTCAGTTTGAGACATTACTCCCATGGAGTAAAGTTCGCATGGTTCCTGTTGTATTAAATCTCGCTGCTAATTCAGTGTTTCATCAACACTCTTAAGGTCCACAGATTACAGAATGCCTCCAGATGTGCTTCGGAAACTACCACTGGCCTTCCATTAACCGATCAAAAGCGTAGACAGTTTCAGACACTACTCCCCTGGAGAAAAGTCCGCATGGTGCCTATTGTATTCAATCCTGATGCAATTTCTGTGTTTCAACAACACTCTGAAGTTCCACAGATTACAGAATGCCTCCAGATGAGCTTAGAAAACTGCTACTGGTCTCCCAGGAATCGATCAAAGTGTACACAGTTTGAGACATTACTCACATGGAGAAATGTCCGCATGGTGGCTGTTGTCTTCTTTCCCGGTGCAATTTCTGTGTTTCATCATCACTCTGAAGGTCCACATACTACAGAATTCCTCCAGATGTGCTTCGGAAATTACTACTGGTCTTCCAGGGAACAATCAAGGCGTAGACAGTTTGAGACATTACTCCCATGGGGTAAAGTCCGCTTGGTTCCTGTTGTATTCAATATCGCTGCAAATTCAGTGTTTCATGAACACTCTGATGGTCCACAAATTACATAATGCCTCCAAATGTGCTTCGGAAACTACTACTGGTGTTCCAGGAATCGATTAAAAGCGTAGATAGTTTGAGACACTACTCCCATCGAGAAAAGACCGCATGGTGCCTGTTGTATTAAATCCCGAAGCAATATCTGTATTTCATCAACACTCTGAAGGTCCACAGATTACAGAATGCCTCCAGACGTGCTTCGGAAACTACTACTGGTCTTCCAGACAACGATCAATGCGTATACAGTTTGAGACAATAATCCCATGGAGAAAAGTCCACATGGTGGCTGTTGTCCTCGTTCCTGATGCAATTTCTGTGTTTCATCAACACTCTGAAGGTCCACAGATTACAGAATGCCTACAGCTGTGCTTCGGAACCTACTACTGGTCTTCCAGGGAACGATCAAAGCTTATACAGCTTGAGACGTTTCTCACATCGAGAAAAGTCTGTATGATGATTGTTGAATTCAATCCAGAAGCAATTCCTGAATTTCTTTAACACTCTGAAGGTCCGAAGATTACAGAATGCCTCCAGATGTGCTTCGGAAACTACTACTTGTCTTCCAGGGAACGATCAATTCGTAGACAGTTTGAGACAGTACTGCCATGTAGAAAAATCCGCATGGAGACTGTTGTATTCCTTCCCGATTCAATTTCTGTGTTTCATCAACACTCTGAAGGTTCACAGATTACAGAATGCCTCCAGATGAGCTTCGGAAACTGCTACTGGTCTTCCAGGGAACGATCAAATAGTTGACAGTTTCAGACAGTACTGACATGGATAAAAGTCCGCATGGTGTCTGTTGTAATCAATACCGATGCAATTTCTGTGCTTCATCAACACTCTGAAGGTCCACAGATTACAGAATGCCTCCAGATGTGCTTCGGAAACTACTACTGGTCTTCCAGGTAACTATCAAAGCGTAGTCAGTTTGAGACATTACTCCCATAGAAGAAAGTCCGCATGGTGACTGTTGTATTCTATCCCGATGCAATTTCGGCGTTACATCAACACTCTTAAGGTCCACAATTTACAGAATGAATACAGATGTGCTACAAAAACTACTATTGGCCTCCCAGGAATCGATCAAATCGTAGACAGTTTGAGACATCACGCCCATTTAGACAAGTCCACATGGTGCATGTTGCATTCAATCCTGATGCAATTTCTTTGTGTCAACAACACTCTGAAGGTCAACAGATTACAGAATGCCTCCTGATGTGCTTCGGAAACTACTACTGGTCTTCGAGGTATCGATCAAAACGTACACAGTTTGAGACATTACTCGCACGGAGAAATGTCCGCACGGTGCATGTTATATTCAATCCTGATGCAATCTCTGTGTTTCATCAACACTCTGAAGGTCCACAGATTACAGAATGCGTCGCAGATGTTTTTCTGAAACTACCACTTGTCTTCCAGGGAACGACCAATGCGGTGACAGTTTGAGACATTACTCCCATGGAGAAAAGACCGCATGGTGCCTGTTGTATTCAATCTCGTTGCAATTTATGTGTTTCATCAATACTCTTTAGGGCCACAGAATACAGAACGCCTCCAGATGTGCTTCGGAAACTACTACTGGTGTTCCAGGAATCGATTAAAAGCGTAGATAGTTTGAGACACTACTCCCATCGTGAAAAGACCGCATGGTGCCTGTTGTATTCTATCCCAATGCAATTTCTGTGTTTCAACATCACTCTGAAGGTCCACAGATTACAGAATGCCTAAAGATATGCTTCGGAAACTACTACTGGTCTCCCAGGAATCGAACGATGCGTAGACAGGTTGAGACATTACGCCCATGGAGAAAAGCACTCATGGTGCCTGTTGTATTCAATCCAAATGAATTTTCTGTGTTTCATCAACACTCTGAAGGTCCACAGATTACAGAATGCCTAGAGATGTGCTTCGGAAACTACTACTGGTCTTCCAGGAATCGATCAAAGCGTACTCAGTTTGAGACATTACTCCCATGGAGAAAAGTCCGCATGGTGCCTGTTCTATTCAATCACGATGCAATTTCTGTGTTTCATCAACACTCTGAAGTTCCACTGATTATAGAATGATACCAGATGTGCTTCGGAAACGACTACTGGTCTCCCAGGGATCGATCAAAGGGTATAAAGTTTGAGGCATTACTCGCATGGAGAGAAGTCCGCATGGTTCCTGTTGTATTAAATCTCGCTGCTAATTCAGTGTTTCATCAACACTCTGAAGGTCCACAGATTACAGAATGCCTCCAGATGTGCTCCGAAATCAACTATTGGTCTTTTAGGGAACGATCAAACCGTAGAGAGATTGAGACAATAGTTCCATGGAGAAAAGTCCGCATGGTGCCAGTTGTATTCAATCCAGTTTATATTTCTGTGTTTCTTCAACACTCTGAAGGTCCACAGATAACAGAATGCCTCCATATGTGCAGCGGAAACCACTCTTGGTCTTACAGGGAGCGATCAAAGCTTAGACAGTTTGAGACATTGCTCTCACTGAGAAAACTCCTGATTGTTACAGAATGCCTCCATATGTGCTTCGGTAACTACTACTGGTGTTCCAGAGAACTACCGAAGCGTCGATGGTTTGAGACATTACTACCGTGGTATCTATTTTATTCAATCCTGATGTAATATCTGTGGTTCATCAACACTCTGAAGTTCCACAGATTACAGAATGCTTCCAGATGTGCTTCGGAAACTATTACTTGCCTTCGATGAAAAGATCAAAATTAGTAGAGAGTTTGAGACATTTCTCCCATGGAGAAAATTCCGCATGGTGACTGGTTTATTGAATCCCGATGCATTTTCTGTGTTTCATCAACACTCTGAAGGTCCACAGATACCAGAATGCCTCCATATGTGCATCTCTAACTACTACCGGTCTTCCAGGGAAAGATCCAAGGTTATACAGTTTGAGACAATACTCGCATGGAGAAAAGTCCGCATGGTGCCTATTGTATTCAATCCTGATGCAATTTCTGTGTTTCAACAACACTCTGAACATCCACATATTACAAAATACCTCCAGATGTGCTTCGGAAATGTCTACTGGTCTTCCAGGGAACGATCAAAGCGTAGACAGTTTGAGACATTACTCCCATAGAGAAAAGTCCGTATGGTGCCTGTTGTATTCAATCTCGCTGCAGATTCAGTGTTTCATCAACACTCTTAAGGTCCACAGATTACAGAATGCCTCCAGATGTGCTTCAGGAACTACTACTGGTTTTCGAGGGAACGATCAGACCGTAGACAGTTTGAGACATTACTCCCATGGGGTAAAGTCCGCATGGTTCCTGTTGTATTCAATCTCGCTGCAAATTCCGTGTTTCATGAACACTCTGATGGTCCACAGATTACATAATGCCTCCATATGTGCTTCGGAAACTACTACTGGTCTTCCAGGAATCGATTAAAAGTGTAGACAGTTTGAGACACTACTCCCATCGAGAAAAGACCGCATGGTGCCTGTTGTATTAAATCCCGATGCAATATCTGTATTTCAACAACACTCTGAAGGTCCACAGATTACAGAATGCCTCCAGACGTGCTTCGGAAACTACTACTGGTCTTCCAGACAACGATCAATGCGTATACAGTTTGAGACAATAATCCCATGGAGAAAAGTCCACATGGTGGCTGTTGTCTTCGTTCCTGATGCAATTTCTGTGTTTCATCAACACTCTGAAGGTTCACAGATTACAGAATGCCTCCAGATGTGCTTCGGAAACTGCTACTGGTCTTCCAGGGAACGATCAAATAGTTGACAGTTTCAAACAGTACTGACATGGATAAAAGTCCGCATGGTGTCTGTTGTAATCAATACCGATGCAATTTCTGTGTTTCATCAACACTCTGAAGGTCCACAGATTACAGAATGCCTCCAGATATGCTTCGGAAACTACTACTGGTCTTCCAGGAATCGATCAAAAGCGTAGACAGACTGAGACATTGCTCACATGGAGAAAAATTGCCATGGCGTCTGTTGTATTCAATTCAGATGCAATTTCTGTGTTTCATCAACACACTGAAGGTCCACAGATTACAGAATGCCTCCAGATGTGCTTCGGAAACTACTACTGGTCTTCCAGGTAACTATCAAAGCGTAGTCAGTTTGAGACATTACTCCCATGGAGTAAAGTCCGCATGGTTCCTGTTGTATTAAATCTCGCTGCTAATTCAGTGTTTCATCAACACTCTTAAGGTCCACAGATTACAGAATGCCTCCAGATGTGCTTCGGAAACTACCACTGGCCTTCCATTAATCGATCAAAAGCGTAGACAGTTTCAGACACTACTCCCCTGGAGAAAAGTCCGCATGGTGCCTATTGTATTCAATCCTGATGCAATTTCTGTGTTTCAACAACACTCTGAAGTTCCACAGATTACAGAATGCCTCCAGATGAGCTTAGAAAACTGCTACTGGTCTCCCAGGAATCGATCAAAGTGTACACAGTTTGAGACATTACTCACATGGAGAAATGTCCGCATGGTGGCTGTTGTCTTCTTTCCCGGTGCAATTTCTGTGTTTCATCATCACTCTGAAGGTCCACATACTACAGAATTCCTCCAGATGTGCTTCGGAAATTACTACTGGTCTTCCAGGGAACAATCAAGGCGTAGACAGTTTGAGACATTACTCCCATGGGGTAAAGTCCGCTTGGTTCCTGTTGTATTCAATATCGCTGCAAATTCAGTGTTTCATGAACACTCTGATGGTCCACAAATTACATAATGCCTCCATATGTGCTTCGGAAACTACTACTGGTGTTCCAGGAATCGATTAAAAGCGTAGATAGTTTGAGACACTACTCCCATCGAGAAAAGACCGCATGGTGCCTGTTGTATTAAATCCCGAAGCAATATCTGTATTTCATCAACACTCTGAAGATCCACAGATTACAGAATGCCTCCAGACGTGCTTCGGAACCTACTACTGGTCTTCCAGGGAACGATCAAAGCTTATACAGCTTGAGACGTTTCTCACATGGAGAAAAGTCTGTATGATGATTGTTGAATTCAATCCAGAAGCAATTCCTGAATTTCTTTAACACTCTGAAGGTCCGAAGATTACAGAATGCCTCCAGATGTGCTTCGGAAACTACTACTTGTCTTCCAGGGAACGATCAATTCGTAGACAGTTTGAGACAGTACTGCCATGTAGAAAAATCCGCATGGAGACTGTTGTATTCCTTCCCGATTCAATTTCTGTGTTTCATCAACACTCTGAAGGTTCACAGATTACAGAATGCCTCCAGATGAGCTTCGGAAACTGCTACTGGTCTTCCAGGGAACGATCAAATAGTTGACAGTTTCAGACAGTACTGACATGGATAAAAGTCCGCATGGTGTCTGTTGTAATCAATACCGATGCAATTTCTGTGCTTCATCAACACTCTGAAGGTCCACAGATTACAGAATGCGTCGCAGATGTTTTTCTGAAACTACCACTTGTCTTCCAGGGAACGACCAAAGCGGTGACAGTTTGAGACATTACTCCCATGGAGAAAAGACCGCATGGTGCCTGTTGTATTCAATCTCGTTGCAATTTATGTGTTTCATCAATACTCTTTAGGGCCACAGAATACAGAACGCCTCCAGATGTGCTTCGGAAACTACTGCTGGCCTTCAAGGGAACGATCAAAGAGTAGTCAGCTTGAGACCTTACTCCCAATGAGAAAAATCCGCATGGTGCCTGTTGTATTCTATCCCAATGCAATTTCTGTGTTTCAACATCACTCTGAAGGTCCACAGATTACAGAATGCCTAAAGATATGCTTCGGAAACTACTACTGGTCTCCCAGGAATCGAACGATGCGTAGACAGGTTGAGACATTACGCCCATGGAGAAAAGCACTCATGGTGAATGTTGTATTCAATCCAAATGAATTTTCTGTGTTTCATCAACACTCTGAAGGTCCACAGATTACAGAATGCCTAGAGATGTGCTTCGGAAACTACTACTGGTCTTCCAGGAATCGATCAAAGCGTACTCAGTTTGAGACATTACTCCCATGGAGAAAAGTCCGCATGGAGCCTGTTGTATTCACTCCTGATGCAATCTCGGTGTTTCATCACCACTGTGAAGGTCCACAGACTACAGAATGCTTCCACATGTGCTTCGGAAACTACTACTGGTCTTCCAGGGATCGATCAAAGCGTTGACAGATTGAGACATTATGCCCATGGAAAAAAGGTCGCATGGTGTTTGTTGTATTCAATCCTGATTCAATTTCTGTGTTTCATCAAAACTCTGAATTTCCACAGATTAAAGAAAGCCTCCAGATTTGTTTCGGAAACTATTACTTATCTTCCAGGGAACGATCAAAGCGTTGACAGTTTGAAACATTACTCCTATGGAGAAAAGTCTGCATGGTGCCTATTGTATTCAAGCATGATGCAATTTCTGTGTTTCATCCACACTCTGAAGGTCCAATGTTTACAGAATGCTACCAGATGTGCTTGGAAACTACTACTGGTCTCCAAGGAATCAATCAAAGCGTAGAGAGTTTGAGACATTACTCCCATTGAGAAAAGTCCCCATGGCGCCTGTTGTATTCTATCCCGATGCAATTTCTGTGTTTCATCAGAATTCTGAAGGTCCACAGATTACAGAATGCCTCCTGATGTGCTTCGGAAGCTACTACTGGTCTTCGAGGAATCGATCAAAACGTACACAGTTTGAGACATTACTCGCATGGAGAAATGTCCGCATGGTGCCTGTTGTATTCAATCCTTGTGCAATTTCTGTGCTTTATCAACACTCTGAAAGTCCACAGATTAGGCAATGCCTCGAGATGTGCTTCCGAAACTATTACTGGTCAGCAGGTAACCATCAAAGCGTAGACAGTTTGAGATATTACTCCCATGGAGTAAAGTCCGCATGGTGCTTTGGTATTCCTTCACGATGCAATTTCTGTGTTTCATCAAGAATCTGAAGGTCCACAGATTACAGAATGTCTGTAGATGTGCTTCGGAAACTGCTACTGGTCTTCCAGGGAACGACCAAAGCGTAGACAGTTTGAGACATTACGCCCATTGAGAAAAGCTCTCATGGTGCCTGTTGTATTCAATCGAAATGAATTTTCTGTGTTTCATCAACACTCTGAAGGTCCACAGATTACAGAATGCCTCCAGATGTGCTTCGGAAACTACTACTGGTCTTCCAGGAATCGATCAACGCGTACTCAGTTTGAGACATTACTCCCATGGAGAAAAGTCCACATGGTGCCTGTTGAATTCAATCCCGATACAATTTCTGTATTTTATCAACACTCTGAAGGTCCACAGATTACAGAATTTCTCCAGATGTGCTTCGGAAACTACTACTGGTCTTCCAGTGAACGATTAAATCGGAGATAGTTTGAGATATTACTCCCATGGAGAAAAAACATAATGGTGACTGTTGTATTCAATCACGATGGAATGTCTGTGTTTCATCAACACTCGGAAGGTCTACAGATTACCGAATGCCTCCAGATGTACTTCGGAAACTACCACTGGTCTTCCAGGGAAAGATTAAAGCCTAGACAATTTGAGACATTACTCTCATGGAGAAAAGTCCGCGTGGTGTCTGTTGTATACAATCCCGATGCAATTTCTGTGTTTCATCAACACTCTGAAGGACCACAGATTACAGAAAGCCTCCAGATGTGCTTCGGAAACTCTTACTGGACTTCCACTGAACGATCGAAGCGTAGACAGTTTGAGACATTACTACCATGGAGAAAACTCCGCATGGTGACTGTTGTATTCTATCCCGATGCAATTTCTGTGTTTCATCAAGACTCTAAAGGTCCACCGATTACTGAATGCCTCCAGATGTGCGTCGGAAACTACTTCTGGTATTCCTGGAATCGATTAAAGCGTAGACAGTTTGAGACATTACTTCCTTGGAGAAAAGTCCCCACGGTGCCTGTTGTATTCAGTCCCGATGCAATTTCTGTGTTTTATCAACACTCTGAAGATCCAATGACTACAGAATGCCTCCAGATGTTCATGGAAACTACTAATGGTCTTCGAGGAATCGATCAAAATTATTAGACACTTTGAGACATTTCTCCCATGGAGAAAAGTCCGCATTCTGCCTGTTCTATTCAATCCCGATGCAATTTCTTTGTTTTATCAACACTCTGAAGCTCCACAGATTACGGAACGCCTCCAAATGTGCTTCGGAAACTGCTACTGGTCTTCCAGGGAACCATCAAAGCGTTTACAGTTTGAGACTTTACTCCTATGGAGAAAAGTCCGCATGGTGCCTGTTGTACTCAATCCCGATGCAATTTCTGTGTTTCATCGACACTCTGAATTTCCACAGATTATAGGATGCCTCCAGATGTGCTTCGGAAAGTACTACTTGTCTTCCAGGGAACGATCAAAGCGTAGACAGTTTAAGACATTACTCACGTCGAGAAAAGTCCGCATTGTGCCTTTGTATTCAATCCCGATGCATTTTCTGTGTTTCGTCAACACACTGAAGCTCCACAGATTAAAAAATGCCTCCAGATGTTCCTCGGAAACTACTACTTGTCTTCCAGGGAAAGATTAAAGCGTAGACAATTTGAGACATTACTCTCATGGAGAAAAGTCTTCATGGTGTCTGTTGTATTCAATCCCGTTGCAATTTCTGTCTTTCATCAACACTCGGAAGGTCCACAGATTACGTAATGCCTCCAGATGTGCTTCGGAAACTACTACTGGTCTTCCAGGGAATGATTAAAGCGTAGACAGTTTGAGACATTACTCCCACGGAGAATAGTCCATCTGGTGCCTGCAGTATTCAATCCCGGTGCAATTTTTGTGTTACATCAACACTCTGAAGCTCCACAGTTTACGGTAGGAATCCAGATGTGCTTCTTAATCGACTACTTGTCTTCCAGGTAACGATCAAAATTTAGACAGTTTGAGACATTACTCCCATGGAGAAAGTCCCCATGGTGCCTGTTGTATTCAATCCCGATGCAATTTCTGTGTTTCTTCAACATTCTGAAGGACTACAGATTACAGAATGCCTCCAGATGTGCTTCGGAAACTCTTACTGGACATCCACTGAACGTTCGAAGCGTAGACAGTTTGAGACATTACACCCATGGAGAAAAGTCCGCATGGTGCCTGTTGTATTCCATCCCGATGCAATTTCTGTGTTTCATCAAGACTCTAAAGGTCCACCGATTACAGAATGCCTCCAGATGTGCGTCGGAAACTACTACTGGTATTCCTGGAATCGATTAAAGCGTAGACAGTTTGAGACATTACTTCCTTGGAGAAAAGTCCGCACGGTGCCTGTTGCATTCAGTGCCGATGCAATTTCTGTGTTTTATCAACACTCTGAAGGTCCAATGATTACAGAATGCCTCCAGATGTTCATGGAAACTACTAATGGTCTTCGAGGAATCGATCAAAATTATTAGACACTTTGAGACCTTTTTTTCATAGAGAAAAGTCCGCATTCTGCCTGTTCCATTCAATCCCGATGCAATTTCTGTGTTTCATCAACACTCTGAAACTCCACAGATTACGGAATGCCTCCAGCTGTGCTTCGGAAACTACTACTGGCCTTCCAGGGAACCATCAAAGCGTTTACAGTTTGAGACTTTACTCCTATGGAGAAAAGTCCGCATGGTGCCTGTTGTATTCAATCCTGATGCAATTTCTGTGTTTCATCGACACTCTGAATTTCCACAGATTATAGAATGCCTCCAGATGTGCTTCGGAAAGTACTACTTGTCTTCCAGGGAACGATCAAAGCGTAGACAGTTTGAGACATTACTCCCCTGGAGAAAAGTCCGCATGGTGCCTGTTGTATTCAGTCCCGATGACATTTCTGTGTTTTATCAACACTCTGAAGGTCCAATGATTACAGAATGCCTCCAGATATTCATGGAAACTACTAATGGTCTTCGAGGAATCGATCAAAACTATTAGACACTTTGAGACATTTCTCCCATGGAGAAAAGTCCGCATTCCGCCTGTTCTATTCAATCCCGATGCAATTTCTTTGCTTCATCAACGCTCTGAAGCTCCACAGATTACGGAACGCCTCGAAATGTGCTTCGGAAACTGCTACTGGTCTTCCAGGGAACCATCAAAGCGTTTACAGTTTGAGACTTTACTCCTATGGAGAAAAGTCCGCATGGTGCCTGTTGTATTCAATCCCGATGCAATTTCTGTGTTTCATCGACACTCTGAATTTCCACAGATTATAGAATGCCTCCAGATGTGCTTCGGAAAGTACTACTTGTCTTCCAGGGAACGATCAAAGCTTAGACAGTTTAAGACATTACTCACATCGAGAAAAGTCTGCATTGTGCCTTTGTATTCAATCCCGATCCACTTTCTGTGTTTCGTCAACACTCTGAAGCTCCACAGATTAAAAAATGCCTCCAGATGTTCTTCGGAATCTACTACTTGTCTTCCAGGGATGGATCAAAGCGTAGACAGTTTGAGACATTACTCCCATGGAGAAAAGTGCGCATGGTGCCTGTTGTATTCAATCACGAAGCGATTTCTGTGTTTCATCAACACTGTGAAGGTCCACAGATTATAGAATGCCTCCAGATGTACTTCGGAAACTACTACTGGTCTTCCAGCGAAAGATTAAAGCGTAGACAATTTGAGACATTACTCTCATGGAGAAAAGTCCTCCTGGTGTCTGTTGTATTCAATCCCGATGCAATTTCTGTGTTTCATCAACACTCTGAAAGTCCACAGATTACATAATGATTCCAGATGTACTTCAAAAACAACTACTGGTCTTAAAGCGAACGATCAAATCGTAGACAGTTTGTGACTTTACTCCCGTGGAGAAAGTCCGCATGGTGCCTGTTGTATTTAATCCCGGTGCAATTTCTGTGTTTCATCAACACTCTGAATTTACACAGATTGGAGAATGAATCCTGATTAGTTTCGGAAACTGCTACTTGTCTTTCAGGGAACGATAAAAGCGTAGACAATTTGAGACATTACTCCCATGGAGAAAAGTCCGCATGGTGCCTGTTGTATTCAATCCCGATGCAATTTCTGTGTTTCATCAACACTCTGAAACTCCACAGATTACGGAATGCCTCCAGCTGTGCTTCGGAAACTACTACTGGCCTTCCAGGGAACCATCAAAGCGTTTACAGTTTGAGACTTTACTCCTATGGAGAAAAGTCCGCATGGTGCCTGTTGTATTCAATCCTGATGCAATTTCTGTGTTTCATCGACACTCTGAATTTCCACAGATTATAGAATGCCTCCAGATGTGCTTCGAAAAGTACTACTTGTCTTCCAGGGAACGATCAAAGCGTAGACAGTTTGAGACATTACTCCCCTGGAGAAAAGTCCGCATGGTGCTTGTTGTATTCAGTCCCGATGACATTTCTGTGTTTTATCAAAACTCTGAAGGTCCAATGATTAGAGAATGCCTCCAGATATTCATGGAAACTACTAATGGTCTTCGAGGAATCGATCAAAATTATTAGACACTTTGAGACATTTCTCCCATGGAGAAAAGTCCGCATTCTGCCTGTTCTATTCAATCCCGATGCAATTTCTTTGTTTCATCAACACTCTGAAGCTCCACAGATTACGGAACGCCTCGAAATGTGCTTCGGAAACTGCTACTGGTCTTCCAGGGAACCATCAAAGCGTTTACAGTTTGAGACTTTACTCCTATGGAGAAAAGTCCGCATGGTGCCTGTTGTATTCAATCCCGATGCAATTTCTGTGTTTCATCGACACTCTGAATTGCCACATATCATAAAATGCCTCCAGATGTCCTTCGGAAAGTACTACTTGTCTTCCAGGGAACGATCAAAGGGTAGACTGTTTAAGAGAATACTCACATCGAGAAAAGTCCGCCTTGTGCCATTTTGTATTCAATCCCGATGCATATTCTGTGTTTCGTCAACACTCTGAAGCTCCACAGATTAAAAAATTCCTCCATATGTTCCTCGGAAACTACTACTGGTCTTCCAGGGAAAGATTAAAGCGTAGACCATTTGAGACATTACTCTCATGAAGAAAAGTCCGCATGGTGTCTGCTGTATTCAATCTCGATGCAATTTCTGTGTTTCATCAACACTCTAATAGACCAGAGATTACAGAATGCCTCCAGATGTACTTCAAAAACTGCTACTGGTCTTAAAGCGAACGATCAAATCGTAGACAGTTTGAGACCTTACTCAAATGTAGAAAAGACCGCATGGTGCCTGTTGTATTCCACCCCGATGCAATATCTGTGTTTCATCAACACTATGAATTTACACAGATTAGAGAATGAATACTGATTAGTTTCGGAAACTACTAACTGACTTTCAGGGAACGATAAAAGCGTAGACAATTTGAGACATCACTCAGACGGAGAAAAGTCCGCAAGGTGCCTGTTGTATCCAATCCCGATGCAATTTCTGTGTTTCATCAACACTCTGAAGGTCAACCTATTTCAGAATGCCTCCACAAGTGCTTCTCAAACTACTACAGGTCTTTTAGAGAACGATCAAAGCGTAGACAGTTTGAGACATTACTCCCTTGGAGAAAAGTCCGCATGGTGCCTGATGTATTCAGTACCGGTGCAATTTCTGTGTTTTATCAACGCTCTGAAGCTCCAATGATTACAGAATGCCTCCAGATGTTCATGGAAACTACTAATGGCCTTCGAGGAATCGATCAAAATTATTAGACACTTAGAGACATTTCTCCCATGGAGAAAAGTCCGCATTCCGCCTGTTCTATTCAATCCCGATGCAATTTATGTGTTTCATCAACACTCTGAAGCTCCACAGATTACGGAACGCCTCCAGATGTGCTTCGGAAACTGCTACTGGTCTTCCAGGGAACCATCAAAGCGTTTACAGTTTGAGACATTACTCCTATGGAGAAAAGTCCGCATGGTGCCTGTTGTATTCAATCCCGATGCAATTTCTGTGTTTAATTGCCAATCTCAATTTCCACAGATTATAGAATGCCTCCGGATGTGCTTCGGAAAGTACTACTTGTCTTCCAGGGAACGATCAAATCGTAGACAGTTTAAGACATTACTCACATCGAGAAAAGTCCGCATTGTGCCTTTTGTATTCAATCCCGATGCATTTTCTGTGTTTCGTCAACACTCTGAAACTCAACAGATTAAAAAATGCCTCCAGATGTTCCTCGAAAACTACTACTTCTCTTCCAGGGAAGGATCAAAGCGTAGACAGTTTGTGACATTACTCTCATGGAGAAGAGTCCGCATGGTGCCTGTTGTAATCAATCACGATGCGATTTCTGTGTTTCATCAACACTGTGAACGTCCACAGATTACAGAATGCCTCATGATGTACTTGGGAAACTACTACTGGTCTTCCAGGGAAAGATTAAAGCGTAGACAATTTGAGATATTACTCTCATGGAGAAAAGTCTGCATGGTGTCTTTTGTATTCCATCCAGATGCAATTTCTGTGTTTCATCAACACTCTGAAAGTCCACAGATTACAGAATTCCTCCAGATGTGCTTGGTTAATACTGGTCTTCGAGGATTCGATCAAAATTCGTAGACAGTTAGAGACATTTCTCCCATTGAGAAAAGAAAGCATCGGGCCTGTTGTATTTAATCCCGATGCAATTTCTGTGTTCCATCAACACTCTGAAGGACCACAGATTACAGAATGGCTCCAGATGTGTTTCGGAAACTACTACTAGTCTTCCAGAGAACGATGAAAGCGTTGACAGTTTGAGACATTACTCCCATGGAGAAAAGTCCGCATGGTGCGTGTTGTATTCAATCCCGATGCATTTTCTGTGTTTCGTCAACACTCTGAAGATCAACCGGTTACGGAATGCCTCCAGATGTGCTTCGGAAACTACTACTGGTCTTCCAGGGAACAATTAAAGCGTAGACAGTTTGAGACATAACACCCATGGAGAAAAGTCCGCATCGTGCCTGTTGTATTCAATACCAATTCAATTTTTGTGTTCCATTAACACTCTGAAACTCCACAGATTACCGAATGCCTCCAGATGTGCTTCTTAATATACTACTTGTCTTTCAGGGAACGATCAAAATGTAGACAGTTTGAGACATTACTCCCATGGAGAAAGTCCGCATGGTGACTGTTGTATCAATCGCGATGCAATTTCTGTGTGTCTTCAACATTCTGAAGGTCCACGGATTACAGAATGCCTCCAGATGTGCTTCGGAACTGTTACTGGACTTCCACTGAAGAATCGAAGCGTAGACAGTTTGAGAGTTTACTCCCATGGTGAAAAGTTCGCAATGTGCCTGTTGTATTCAATCACGATGCGATTTCTGTGTTTCATCAACACTGTGAACGTCCACAGATTACAGAATGCCTCATGATGTTCATGGAAACTACTAATGGTCTTCGAGGAATCGATCAAAATTATTAGACACTTTGAGACATTTCTCCCATGGGGAAAAGTCCGCATTCCGCCTGTTCTATTCAATTCCGATGCAATTTCTTTGTTTCATCAACACTCTGAAGCTCCACAGATTACGGAACGCCTCCAAATGTGCTTCGGAAACTGCTACTGGTCTTCCAGGGAACCATCAAAGCGTTTACAGTTTGAGATTTTACTCCTATGGAGAAAAGTCCGCATGGTACCTGTTGCATTCAATCCCGATGCAATTTCTGTGTTTCATCGACACTCTGAATTTCCACAGATTATAGAATGCCTCCAGATGTGCTTCGGAAAGTACTACTTGTCTTCCAGGGAACGATCAAATCGTAGACAGTTTAAGACATTATTCACATCGAGAAAAGTCCGCATTGTGCCTTTGTATTCAATCCCGATGCATTTTCTGTGTTTCGTCAACACTCTGAAGCTCCACAGATTAAAAAATGCCTCCAGATGTTCCTCGGAAACTACTACTTGTCTTCCAGGGAAGGATCAAAGCGCAGACAGTTTCAGACATTACTCCAATGGAGAAAAGTCCGCATGGTGCCGGTTGTATTCAATCCAGATGCAATTTCTGTGTTCATCAACACTCTGAAGGCCCACAGATTACAGAATGCCTCTAGATGTGCTTGGAAACTACTACTGGTGTTCGAGGAATCGATCAAAATTCGCAGACAGTTAGAGATATTTATCCCATGGAGAAAAGTGAGCATCGTGCCCCTTGTATTTCATCCCGATGCAATTTTTGTGTTTCATCAAGACTGTAAAGGTCCACCGATTACAGAATGCTTCCAGAAGTTCGTCGTAAACTACTACTGGTCTTCCTGGAATTGATTAAAGCGAACACAGTTTGAGACATTACTCCCATGGACAAAAGTCCGCATGGTGCCTGTTGTATTGAATCCCGATGCAATTTCTGTGTATCATCAACACTCTGAAGCTCCACAGATTACGGAATTTCCACAGATTATAGAATGCCTCCAGCTGTGCTTCGGAAACTACTACTGGCCTTCCAGGGAATGATTAAAGCCTAGACTGTTTGAGACATTACTCCCCTGGAGAGAAGTCCGCATGGTGCCTGTGGTATTCTGTTCCGATGACATTTCTGTGTTTCATCGACACTCTCAAGGTCCACAAATTACAGAATGACTCAGGATGTGCTTCGGAAACCACTACTGGTCTTCGAGGAATCGATCAAAATTCGTAGACAGTTTGAGAAATTTCTCCCATGGAGAAAAGTTTGCATCATGCTTTTTGTCTTCATTCCCGTTGCAATATCTGTGTTTCATCAACACTCTGAAGCTCCACAGAGTACGTAACGCCACGAGATGTGCTTCGGAAACTGCTACTGGTCTTCCAGGGAACCATCATAGCGTTTACAGTTTGAGACATTACTCCTAAGGAGAAAAGTCCGCATGGTGCCTGTTGTATTAAATCCCGATGCAATTTCCTTGTTTAATCGCAAATCTCAATTTCCACAAATTATAGAACGCCTCCGGATGTTCTTCGGAAAGTACTACTTGTCTTCCAGGGAACGATCAATGCGTAGACAGTTTAAGACATTACTCACATCGAGAAAGGTCCGCATTGTGCCTTTTGTATTCAATCCCGATGCATTTTCTGTGTTTCGTCAACACTCTGAAGCTCAACAGATTAAAAAATGCCTCCAGATGTTCCTCGAAAACTACTACTTGTCTTCCAGGGAAGGATCAAAGCGTAGACAGTTTGTGACATTTCTCCCATGGAGAAAAGTCCGCATTCTGCCTGTTCTATTCAATCCCGATGCAATTTCTGTGTTTCATCAACACTCTGAAGCTCCACAGATTACGGAACGCCTCCAGATGTGCTTCGAAAACTACTACTGGCCTTCCAGGGAATGATTGAAGCGTCGATAGTTTGAGACATTTCTCCCATGGAGAAAAGTCCGCATGGTGCCTGTTATATTCAGTCCCGATGTAATTTCTGTGTTTTATCAACACTCTGAAGGTCCAATAATTACAGAATGCCACCAGATATTCATGGAAACTACTAATGGTCTTCGAGGAATCGATAAAAATT
The DNA here is from genome assembly GCF_023897955.1 of Schistocerca gregaria. NCBI lineage: Eukaryota > Metazoa > Arthropoda > Insecta > Orthoptera > Acrididae > Schistocerca > Schistocerca gregaria. Next base: position 3,218,378 of record NW_026061752.1, on the reverse strand, counting down.
ATTAGACAGTTTGAGACATTGCTCCCATGGAGAAAAGTCCGCATGGTGACAGTTCTATTCAATCCCGATGCAATTTCTGTGTTTCATCAACGCTCTGAAGGTCCACAGATTACAGTATGCCTCCAGATGTGATTCGGCAACTACTACTGGTCATCCATGGAACGATCAAAGCGTTTACAGATTGTGAATTACCCCCATGGAGAAAAGTCCGCACGGTGCCTGTTGTATTCAACCCCGATGCAATTTCTCTGTTTCATCAACACTCTGAATTTACACAGATTAGGAATTTCTCCAGATGAGCTTCGGTTACTTCTACAGGTCTCCCAGGAATCGGTCAAAGTGTAGACAGTTTGAGACATTACTCCCACTGAGAAAAAACTGCATGGTGCCTGATGTATTCAAGCCCGATGCAATTTCTGTGTTTCATCAACACTCTGAAGGCCCACAGATTAAAGAATTTCTCCAGATGTGCATGGAAACTACTACTGGTCTTCGAGGAATCGATCAATATTCGTAGGCATTTAGAGACATTTCTCACATGGAGAAAAGTAAGCATCGTGAATGTTGTATTTAATCCCGATGCAATTTCTGTGTTTCATCAAGACTCTGAAGGTCCACCGATTACAGAATGCCTCCAGATAGGCGTCGGAAACTACTCCTGGTCTTCCTGGAACCGATTAAAGCGTACACAGTATGAGACATTACTCCCATGGTGAAAAGACCTCATGGTGCCTGTTGTATTCAATCCCGATGCAATTTCTGTGTTTCATCAACACTCTGAAGCTCCATGGATTACGGAATGCCTCCAGATGTGCTTCTTAATCTACTACTTGTCTTCCAGGGAACGATCAAAATGTAGACAGTTTGAGACATTACTCCCATGGAGAATGTACACATGGTACCTGTTGTATTCTTCCCGATGCAATTTCTGTGTTTCTTCAACATTCTGAAGGTCCACAGATTAAAGAATTTCTCCAGATGAGCTTCGGTTACTTCTACAGGTCTCCCAGGAATCGGTCAAAGTGTAGACAGTTTGAGACATTACTCCCATTGAGAGAAAACTGCATGGTGCCTGTTATATTCAATCCCGATGCTATTTCTGTGTTACATCAACACTCTGAAGGCCCACAGATTACAGAATGCCTCCAGATGAGGTTCGGTTACTTCTACAGGTCTCCCAGGAATCGGTCAAAGTGTAGACAGTTTGAGACATTACTCCCATTGAGAAAAAACTGCATGGTGCCTGATGTATTCAAGCCCGATGCAATTTCTGTGTTTCATCAACACTCTGAAGGCCCACAGATTAAAGAATATCTCCAGATGAGCTTCGGTTCCTTCTACAGGTCTCCCAGGAATCGGTCAAAGTGTAGACAGTTTGAGACATTACTCCCATTGAGAAAAAAGTGCATGGTGCCTGTTGTATTCAATCCCGATGCAATTTCTGTGTTACATCAACACTCTGAAGGCCCACAGATTACAGAATGCCTCCAGATGAGCTTCGGTTACTTCTACAGGTCTCCCAGGAATCGGTCAAAGTGTAGACAGTTTGAGACATTACTCCCATTAAGAAAAAACTGCATGGTGCCTGTTGTATTCAAGCCCGATGCAATTTCTGTGTTTCATCAACACTCTGAAGGCCCACAGATTAAAGAATTTCTCCAGATGAGGTTCGGTTACTTCTACAGGTCTCCCAGGAATCGGTCAAAGTGTAGACAGTTTGAGACATTACTCCCATTGAGAAAAAACTGCATGGTGCCTGTTGTATTCAATCCCCATGCAGTTCCTGTGTTTCATAAACACTCTGAAGGTCCACAAATTACAGAATGCCTCCAGATGTGCTTCGGAAACTACTACAGGTCTTCCAGGGAATGATTAAAGCGTAGACAGTTTCAGACATAACTCCCATGGAGAAAAGTCCTCATGGTGCCTGTTGTATGCAATTACGATTCAATTTTTGTGTTCCATCAACACTCTGAAGCTCCACAGATTACCGAATGCCTCCAGAGGTGCTCTTAATCAACTACTTGTCTTCCAGGGAACGATGAAAATGTAGAAAGTTTGAGACATTACTCCCATGGAGAAAGTCCGCATGGTGCCTGTTGTATTCAATCCCGATGCAATTTCTGTGTTTCTTCAACATTCTGAAGGTCCAGAGATTACGGAATGCCTCCAGACGTGCTTCGGAAACTCTTACTGGACTTCCACTGAACGATTGAAGCGTAGACAGTTTGAGACATTACTCATATGGAGAAAACTCCGCATGGTGCCTATTGTATTCTATCAAAATGCAATTTCTGTGTTTCATCAACACTCTGGAGGCCCACAGATTACAGAGTGCCTTCAGATGTGCTTGGAAACTACTACTGGTCTTCGAGGAATCTATCAAAATTCGTAGGCAGTTAGAGACATTTGTCACATGGAGAAAATTAAGCATCGTGCCTGTTGTATTTAACCCCGATGCAATTTCTGTGTGTCATCAAGACTCTGAAGGTCCACCGATTACAGAATGCCTCCAGATAGGCGTCGGAAACTACTCCTGGTCTTCCTGGAACCGATTAAAGCGTACACAGTATGAGACATTACTCCCATGGTGAAAAGTCCTCATGATGCCTGTTGTATTCAATCCCGATGCAATTTCTGTGTTTCTTCAACACTCTGAAGCTCCATGGATTACGGAATGCCTCCAGATGTGCTTCTTAATCTACTACTTGTCTTCCAGGGAACGATCAAAATGTAGACAGTTTGAGACATTACTCCCATGGAGAAAGTCTGCATGGGGCCTGTTGTATTCTTCCCGATGCAATTTCTGTGTTTCTTTAACATTCTGAAGGTCCACAGATTACAGAATGCCTCCAGATGAGCTTCTATTACTTCTACAGGTCTCCCAGGAATCGGTCAAAGTGTAGACAGTTTGAGACATTACTCCCATTTAGGAAAAACTGCATGGTGCCTGTTGTGTTCAATCCCGATGCAATTTCTGTGTTTCGTGAACACTCTGAAGAAATACCGATTACAGAAAGCCTCCAGATGTCCTTCGGAAACTACTACTGGTCTTCCAGGGAATGATTAAAGCGTAGACAGTTTGAGACATTACCGCCATTGAGAAAAGTCCGCGTAGTGCTTGGTGTATTAAATCCCTTTGCAATTTCTGTGTTTCGTCAACACTCTGAAGGTCCACCGATTACAGAATGCCTCCACATGTGCGTCGGAAATTACTAATGGTCTTCCTGGAATCGATTAAAGCGTACACAGTTTGAGACATTACTCCCGTGGAGAAAAGTCCGCATGGTGCCTGTTGTATTCAATCCTGTTACAATTTGTGTGTTTCAACAACACTGTGAAGCTCCACAGATTACGGAATGCCTCCAGATGTGCTTCGGAAACTACTACTGGTCTTCCAGGGAATGATTAAGCGTATACAGTTTGAGACATTACTCCCATGGAGAAAAGTCCGCATGGTGAATGTTGTATTCAATGCCGATTCAATTTTAGTGTTCCATCAACAATCTGAAGCTCCACAGATTACGGAATGCCTCCATATGTGCTTCTTAATCTACTACTGGTATTCCAGGGAACGATCAAAATGAAGACAGTTTGAGACATTATTCACACGGAGAATAGTCCGCATGGTGCCTGTTGTATTCAATCCCAATGCAATTTCTGTGTTTCATCAACACTCGGAAGGTCTACAGATTACCGAATTCATCCAGATGTACTTCGGAAACTACCACTGGTCTTCCATGGAAGATTAAAGCGTAGACAATTTGAGACATTACTCTCATTGAGAAAAGTCCGCATGGTGTCTGTTGTATTCAATTCCGATGCAATTTCTGTGTTACATCAACACTCTGAAGGCCCACAGATTACAGAATGCCTCCAGATGAGCTTCTGTTACTTCTACAGGTCTCCCAGGAATCGGTCAAAGTGTAGACAGTTTGAGACATTACTCCCATTGAGAAAAAACTGCATGGTGCCTGTTGTATTCAAGCCCGATGCAATTTCTGTGTTTCATCAACACTCTGAAGGCCCACAGATTAAAGAATTTCTCCAGATGAGCTTCGGTTACTTCTACAGGTCTCCCAGGACTCGGTCAAAGTGTAGACAGTTTGAGACATTACTCCCATTGAGAAAAAACTGCATGGTGCCTGTTATATTCAATCCCGATGCAATTTCTGTGTTATATCAACACTCTGAAGGCCCACAGATTACAGAATGCCTCCAGATGAGCTTCGGTTACTTCTACAGGTCTCCCAGGAATCGGTCAAAGTGTAGACAGTTTGAGACATTACTCCCACTGAGAAAAAACTGCATGGTGCCTGTTGTATTCAAGCCCGATGCAATTTCTGTGTTTCATCAACACTCTGAAGGCCCACAGATTAAAGAATTTCTCCAGATGAGCTTCGGTTACTTCTACAGGTCTCCCAGGAATCGGTCAAAGTGTAGACAGTTTGAGACATTACTCCCATTGAGAAAAAACTGCATGGCGCCTGTTGTATTCAATCCCGATGCAATTTCTGTGTTTCATCAACACTCTGAAGGCCCACAGATTACAGAATGCCTCCAGATGAGCTTCGGTTACTTCTACAGGTCTCCCAGGAATCGGTCAAAATGTAGACAGTTTGAGACATTACTACCATTGAGAAAAAACTGCATGGTGCCTGTTGTATTCAAGCCCGATGCAATTTCTGTGTTTCATCAACACTCTGAAGGCCCACAGATTAAAGAATTTCTCCAGATGAGCCTCGGTTACTTCTACAGGTCTCCCAGGAATCGGTCAAAGTGTAGACAGTTTGAGACCTTACTCCTATTGAGAAAAAACTGCATGGTGCCTGTTGTATTCAATCCCCATGCAGTTCCTGTGTTTCATAAACACTCTGAAGGTCCACAGATTACAGAATGCCTCCAGATGTGCTTCGGAAACTACTACAGGTCTTCCAGGGAATGATTAAAGCGTAGACAGTTTCAGACATAACTCCCATGGAGAAAAGTCCTCGTGGTGCCTGTTGTATGCAATCCCGATTCAATTTTTGTGTTCCATCAACACTCTGAAGCTCCACAGATTACCGAATGCCTCCAGAGGTGCTCTTAATCTACTACTTGTCTTCCAGGGAACGATGAAAATGTAGAAAGTTTGAGACATTACTCCCATGGAGAAAGTTCGCATGGTGCCTGTTGTATTCAATCCCGATGCAATTTCTGTGTTTCTTCAACATTCTGAAGGTCCAGAGATTACGGAATGCCTCCAGACGTGCTTCGGAAACTCTTACTGGACTTCCACTGAACGATTGAAGCGTAGACAGTTTGAGACATTACTCATATGGAGAAAAGTCCGCATGGTGCCTATTGTATTCTATCAAAATGCAATTTCTGTGTTTCATCAACACTCTGAAGGCCCACAGATTACAGAGTGCGTCCAGATGTGCTTGGAAACTACTACTGGTCTTCGAGGAATCTATCAAAATTCGTAGGCAGTTAGAGACATTTGTCACATGGAGAAAATTAAGCATCGTGCCTGTTGTATTTATTCCCGATGCAATTTCCGTGTGTCATCAAGACTCTGAAGGTCCACCGATTACAGAATGCCTCCAGATAGGCGTCGGATACTACTCCTGGTCTTCCTGGAACCGATTAAAGCGTACACAGTATGAGACATTGCTCCCATGGTGAAAAGTCCTCATGGTGCCTGTTGTATTCAATCCCGATGCAATTTCTGTGTTTCTTCAACACTCTGAAGCTCCATGGATTACGGAATGCCTCCAGATGTGCTTCTTAATCTACTACTTGTCTTCCAGGGAACGATCAAAATGTAGACAGTTTGAGACATTACTCCCATGGAGAAAGTTCGCATGGGGCCTGTTGTATTTTTCCCGATGCAATTTCTGTGTTTCTTTAACATTCTGAAGGTCCACAGATTACAGAATGCCTCCAGATGAGCTTCTATTACTTCTACAGGTCTCCCAGGAATCGGTCAAAGTGTAGACAGTTTGAGACATTACTCCCTTTTAGGAAAAACTGCATGGTGCCAGTTGTATTCAATCCCGATGCAATTTCTGTGTTTCGTGAACACTCTGAAGATATACCGATTACAGAAAGCCTCCAGATGTCCTTCGGAAACTACTACTGGTCTTCCAGGGAATGATTAAAGCGTAGACAGTTTGAGACATTACCGCCATTGAGAAAAGTCCGCGTAGTGCTTGGTGTATTAAATCCCTTTGCAATTTCTGTGTTTCGTCAACACTCTGAAGGTCCACCGATTACAGAATGCCTCCACATGTGCGTCGGAAATTACTAATGGTCTTCCTGGAATCGATTAAAGCGTACACAGTTTGAGACATTACTCCCGTGGAGAAAAGTCCGCATGGTGCCTGTTGTATTCAATCCTGTTACAATTTGTGTGTTTCAACAACACTGTGAAGCTCCACAGATTACGGAATGCCTCCAGATGTGCTTCGGAAACTACTACTGGTCTTCCAGGGAATGATTAAGCGTATACAGTTTGAGACATTACTCCCATGGAGAAAAGTCCGCATGGTGAATGTTGTATTCAATGCCGATTCAATTTTAGTGTTCCATCAACAATCTGAAGCTCCACAGATTACGGAATGCCTCCATATGTGCTTCTTAATCTACTACTGGTATTCCAGGGAACGATCAAAATGAAGACAGTTTGAGACATTATTCCCACGGAGAATAGTCCGCATGGTGCCTGTTGTATTCAATCCCAATGCAATTTCTGTGTTACATCAACACTCTGAAGGCCCACAGATTACAGAATGCCTCCAGATCAGCTTCGGTTACTTCTACAGGTCTCCCAGGAATCGGTCAAAGTGTAGACAGTTTGAGACATTACTCCCATTGAGAAAAAACTGCATGGTGCCTGTTGTATTCAAGCCCGATGCAATTTCTGTGTTTCATTAACACTCTGAAGGCCCACAGATTAAAGAATGTCTCCAGATGAGCTTCGGTTACTTCTACAGGTCTCCCAGGACTCGGTCAAAGTGTAGACAGTTTGAGACATTACTCCCATTGAGAAAAAACTGCATGGCGCCTGTTGTATTCAATCCCGATGAAATTTCTGTGTTACATCAACACTCTGAAGGCCCACAGATTACAGAATGCCTATAGATGAGCTTCGGTTACTTCTACAGGTCTCCCAGGAATCGGTCAAAGTGTAGACAGTTTGAGACATTACTCACATTGAGAAAAAACTGCATGGTGCCTGTTGTATTCAATCCCGAGGCAATTTCTGTGTTACATCAACAGTCTGAAGGCCCACAGATTACAGAATGCCTCCAGATGAGCTTCGGTTACTTCTACAGGTCTCCCAGGAATCGGTCAAAGTGTAGACAGTTTGAGACATTACTCCTATTGAGAAAAAACTGCATGGTGCCTGTTGTATTCAATCCCGATGCAATTTCTGTGTTACATCAACACTCTGAAGGCCCACAGATTACAGAATGCCTCCAGATGAGCTTCGGTTACTTCTACAGGTCTCCCAGGAATCGGTCAAAGTGTAGACAGTTTGAGACATTACTCCCATTGAGAAAAAACTGCATGGTGCCTGTTATATTCAATCCCGATGCAATTTCTGTGTTACATCAACACTCTGAAGGCCCACAGATTACAGAATGCCTCCAGATGAGCTTCGGTTACTTCTACAGGTCTCCCAGGATTCGGTGAAAGTGTAGACAGTTTGAGACATTACTCCCATTGAGAAAAAACTGCATGGTGCCTGTTGTATTCAAGCCCGATGCAATTTCTGTGTTTCATCAACACTCTGAAGGCCCACAGATTAAAGAATTTCTCCAGATGAGCTTCGGTTACTTCTACAGGTCTCCCAGGAATCGGTCAAAGTGTAGACAGTTTGAGACATTACTCCCATTGAGAAAAAACTGCATGGTGCCTGTTGTATTCAATCCCCATGCAATTTCTGTGTTTCATCAACACTCTGAAGGCCCACAGATTAAAGAATTTCTCCAGATGAGCTTCGGTTACTTCTACAGGTCTCCCAGGAATCGGTCAAAGTGTAGACAGTTTGAGACATTACTCCCATTGAGAAAAAACTGCATGTTGCCTGTTATATTCAATCCCGATGCAATTTCTGTGTTACATCAACACTCTGAAGGCCCACAGATTACAGAATGCCTCCAGATCAGCTTCGGTTACTTCTACAGGTCTCCCAGGAATCGGTCAAAGTGTAGACAGTTTGAGACATTACTCCCATTGAGAAAAAACTGCATGGTGCCTGTTGTATTCAAGCCCAATGCAATTTCTGTCTTTCATCAACACTCTGAAGGCCCACAGATTAAAGAATTTCTCCAGATGAGCTTCGGTTACTTCTACAGGTCTCCCAGGAATCGGTCAAAGTGTAGACAGTTTGAGACATTACTCCCATTGAGAAAAAACTGCATGGTGTCTGTTGTATTCAAGCCCGATGCAATTTCTGTGTTTCGTCAACACACTGATGGCCCACAGATTAAAGAATTTCTCCAGATGAGCTTCGGTTACTTCTACAGGTCTCCCAGGAATCGGTCAAAGTGTAGACAGTTTGAGACATTACTCCCATTGAGAAAAAACTGCATGGTGCCTGTTGTATTCAATCCCTATGCAGTTCCTGTGTTTCATAAACACTCTGAAGGTCCACAGATTACAGAATGCCTCCAGATGTGCTTCGGAAACTACTACAGGTCTTCCAGGGAATGATTAAAGCGTAGACAGTTTCAGACATAACTCCCATGGAGAAAAGTCCTCATGGTGCCTGTTGTATGCAATCCCGATTCAATTTTTGTGTTCCATCAACACTCTGAAGCTCCACAGGTTACCGAATGCCTCCAGAGGTGCTCTTAATCTACTACTTGTCTTCCAGGGAACGTTGAAAATGTAGAAAGTTTGAGACATTACTCCCATGGAGAAAGTCCGCATGGTGCCTGTTGTATTCAATCCCGATGCAATTTCTGTGTTTCTTCCACATTCTGAAGGTCCAGAGATTACGGAATGCCTCCAGACGTGCTTCGGAAACTCTTACTGGACTTCCACTGAACGATTGAAGCGTAGACAGTTTGAGACATTACTCATATGGAGAAAAGTCCGCATGGTGCCTATTGTATTCTATCAAAATGCAATTTTTGTGTTTCATCAACACTCTGAAGGCCCACAGATTACAGAGTGCCTCCAGATGTGCTTGGAAACTACTACTGGTCTTCGAGGAATCTATCATTATTCGTAGGCAGTTAGAGACATTTGTCACATGGAGAGAATTAAGCATCGTGCCTGTTGTATTTAATCCCGATGCAATTTCTGTGTGTCATCAAGACTCTGAATGTCCACCGATTACAGAATGCCTCCAGATAGGCGTCGGAAACTACTCCTGGTCTTCCTGGAACCGATTAAAGCGTACAAAGTATGAGACATTACTCCCATGGTGAAAAGTCCTCATGGTGCCTGTTGTATTCAATCCCGATGCAATTTCTGTGTTTCGTCAACACTCTGAAGGTCCACCGATTACAGAATGCCTCCACATGTGCGTCGGAAATTACTAATGGTCTTCCTGGAATCGATTAAAGCGTACACAGTTTGAGACATTACTCCCGTGGAGAAAAGTCCGCATGGTGCCTGTTGTATTCAATCCTGTAACAATTTCTGTGTTTCAACAACACTCTGATGCTCCACAGATTACGGAATGCCTCCAGATGTGCTTCGGAAACTACTACTGGTCTTCCAGGGAATGATTAAGCGTATACAGTTTGAGACTTTACTCCCATGGAGAAAAGTCCGCATGGTGAATGTTGTATTCAATGCCGATTCAATTTTAGTGTTCCATCAACAATCTGAAGCCCCACAGATTACGGAATGCCTCCAGATGTGCTTCTTAATCTACTACTGGTCTTCCAGGGAACGATCAAAATGAAGACAGTTTGAGACATTATTCCCACGGAGAATAGTCCGCATGGTGCCTGTTGTATTCAATCCCAATGCAATTTCTGTGTTTCATCAACACTCGGAAGGTCTACAGATTACCGAATTCATCCAGATGTACTTCGGAAACTACCACTGGTCTTCCATGGAAGATTAAAGCGTAGACAATTTGAGACATTACTCTCATTGAGAAAAGTCCGCATGGTGTCTGTTGTATTCAATTCCGATGCAATTTCTGTGTTACATCAACACTCTGAAGGCCCACAGATTACAGAATGCCTCCAGATGAGCTTCTGTTACTTCTACAGGTCTCCCAGGAATCGGTCAAAGTGTAGACAGTTTGAGACATTACTCCCATTGAGAAAAAACTGCATGGTGCCTGTTGTATTCAAGCCCGATGCAATTTCTGTGTTTCATCAACACTCTGAAGGCGCACAGATTAAAGAATTTCTCCAGATGAGCTTCGGTTACTTCTACAGGTCTCCCAGGAATCGGTCAAAGTGTAGACAGTTTGAGACATTACTCCCATTGAGAAAAAACTGCATGGTGCCTGTTATATTCAATCCCGATGCAATTTCTGTGTTATATCAACACTCTGAAGGCCCACAGATTACAGAATGCCTCCAGATGAGCTTCGGTTACTTCTACAGGTCTCCCAGGAATCGGTCAAAGTGTAGACAGTTTGAGACATTACTCCCACTGAGAAAAAACTGCATGGTGCCTGTTGTATTCAAGCCCGATGCAATTTCTGTGTTTCATCAACACTCTGAAGGCCCACAGATTAAAGAATTTCTCCAGATGAGCTTCGGTTACTTCTACAGGTCTCCCAGGAATCGGTCAAAGTGTAGACAGTTTGAGACATTACTCCCATTGAGAAAAAACTGCATGGCGCCTGTTGTATTCAATCCCGATGCAATTTCTGTGTTTCATCAACACTCTGAAGGCCCACAGATTACAGAATGCCTCCAGATGAGCTTCGGTTACTTCTACAGGTCTCCCAGGAATCGGTCAAAATGTAGACAGTTTGAGACATTACTACCATTGAGAAAAAACTGCATGGTGCCTGTTGTATTCAAGCCCGATGCAATTTCTGTGTTTCATCAACACTCTGAAGGCCCACAGATTAAAGAATTTCTCCAGATGAGCCTCGGTTACTTCTACAGGTCTCCCAGGAATCGGTCAAAGTGTAGACAGTTTGAGACCTTACTCCTATTGAGAAAAAACTGCATGGTGCCTGTTGTATTCAATCCCCATGCAGTTCCTGTGTTTCATAAACACTCTGAAGGTCCACAGATTACAGAATGCCTCCAGATGTGCTTCGGAAACTACTACAGGTCTTCCAGGGAATGATTAAAGCGTAGACAGTTTCAGACATAACTCCCATGGAGAAAAGTCCTCGTGGTGCCTGTTGTATGCAATCCCGATTCAATTTTTGTGTTCCATCAACACTCTGAAGCTCCACAGATTACCAAATGCCTCCAGAGGTGCTCTTAATCTACTACTTGTCTTCCAGGGAACGATGAAAATGTAGAAAGTTTGAGACATTACTCCCATGGAGAAAGTCCGCATGGTGCCTGTTGTATTCAATCCCGATGCAATTTCTGTGTTTCTTCAACATTCTGAAGGTCCAGAGATTACGGAATGCCTCCAGACGTGCTTCGGAAACTCTTAATGGACTTCCACTGAACGATTGAAGCGTAGACAGTTTGAGACATTACTCATATGGAGAAAAGTCCGCATGGTGCCTATTGTATTCTATTAAAATGCAATTTCTGTGTTTCATCAACACTCTGAAGGCCCACAGATTACAGAGTGCCTCCAGATGTGCTTGGAAACTACTACTGGTCTTCGAGGAATCTATCAAAATTCGTAGGCAGTTAGAGACATTTGTCACATGGAGAAAATTAAGCATCGTGCCTGTTGTATTTATTCCCGATGCAATTTCCGTGTGTCATCAAGACTCTGAAGGTCCACCGATTACAGAATGCCTCCAGATAGGCGTCGGATACTACTCCTGGTCTTCCTGGAACCGATTAAAGCGTACACAGTATGAGACATTGCTCCCATGGTGAAAAGTCCTCATGGTGCCTGTTGTATTCAATCCCGATGCAATTTCTGTGTTTCTTCAACACTCTGAAGCTCCATGGATTACGGAATGCCTCCAGATGTGCTTCTTAATCTACTACTTGTCTTCCAGGGAACGATCAAAATGTAGACAGTTTGAGACATTACTCCCATGGAGAAAGTTCGCATGGGGCCTGTTGTATTTTTCCCGATGCAATTTCTGTGTTTCTTTAACATTCTGAAGGTCCACAGATTACAGAATGCCTCCAGATGAGCTTCTATTACTTCTACAGGTCTCTCAGGAATCGGTCAAAGTGTAGACAGTTTGAGACATTACTCCCATTTAGGAAAAACTGCATGGTGCCTGTTGTATTCAATCCCGATGCAATTTCTGTGTTTCGTGAACACTCTGAAGATATACCGATTACAGAAAGCCTCCAGATGTCCTTCGGAAACTACTACTGGTCTTCCAGGGAATGATTAAAGCGTAGACAGTTTGAGACATTACCGCCATTGAGAAAAGTCCGCGTAGTGCTTGGTGTATTAAATCCCTTTGCAATTTCTGTGTTTCGTCAACACTCTGAAGGTCCACCGATTACAGAATGCCTCCACATGTGCGTCGGAAATTACTAATGGTCTTCCTGGAATCGATTAAAGCGTACACAGTTTGAGACATTACTCCCGTGGAGAAAAGTCCGCATGGTGCCTGTTGTATTCAATCCTGTTACAATTTGTGTGTTTCAACAACACTGTGAAGCTCCACAGATTACGGAATGCCTCCAGATGTGCTTCGGAAACTACTACTGGTCTTCCAGGGAATGATTAAGCGTATACAGTTTGAGACATTACTCCCATGGAGAAAAGTCCGCATGGTGAATGTTGTATTCAATGCCGATTCAATTTTAGTGTTCCATCAACAATCTGAAGCTCCACAGATTACGGAATGCCTCCATATGTGCTTCTTAATCTACTACTGGTATTCCAGGGAACGATCAAAATGAAGACAGTTTGAGACATTATTCCCACGGAGAATAGTCCGCATGGTGCTTGTTGTATTCAATCCCAATGCAATTTCTGTGTTTCATCAACACTCGGAAGGTCTACAGATTACCGAATGCATCCAGATGTACTTCGGAAACTACTACTGGTCTTCCATGGAAGATTAAAACGTAGACTATTTGAGACATTACTCTCATTCAGAAAAGTCCGCATGGTGTCTGTTGTATTCAATTCCGATGCAATTTCTGTGTTACATCAACACTCTGAAGGCCCACAGGTTACAGAATGCCTCCAGATGAGCTTCGGTTACTTCTACTGGTCTCCCAGGAATCGGTCAAAGTGTAGACAGTTTGAGACATTACTCCCATTGAGAAAAAACTGCATGGTGCCTGTTGTATTCAAGCCCGATGCAATTTCTGTGTTTCATTAACACTCTGAAGGCCCACAGATTAAAGAATGTCTCCAGATGAGCTTCGGTTACTTCTACAGGTCTCCCAGGACTCGGTCAAAGTGTAGACAGTTTGAGACATTACTCCCATTGAGAAAAAACTGCATGGCGCCTGTTGTATTCAATCCCGATGAAATTTCTGTGTTACATCAACACTCTGAAGGCCCACAGATTACAGAATGCCTATAGATGAGCTTCGGTTACTTCTACAGGTCTCCCAGGAATCGGTCAAAGTGTAGACAGTTTGAGACATTACTCACATTGAGAAAAAACTGCATGGTGCCTGTTGTATTCAATCCCGAGGCAATTTCTGTGTTACATCAACAGTCTGAAGGCCCACAGATTACAGAATGCCTCCAGATGAGCTTCGGTTACTTCTACAGGTCTCCCAGGAATCGGTCAAAGTGTAGACAGTTTGAGACATTACTCCTATTGAGAAAAAACTGCATGGTGCCTGTTGTATTCAATCCCGATGCAATTTCTGTGTTACATCAACACTCTGAAGGCCCACAGATTACAGAATGCCTCCAGATGAGCTTCGGTTACTTCTACAGGTCTCCCAGGAATCGGTCAAAGTGTAGACAGTTTGAGACATTACTCCCATTGAGAAAAAACTGCATGGTGCCTGTTATATTCAATCCCGATGCAATTTCTGTGTTACATCAACACTCTGAAGGCCCACAGATTACAGAATGCCTCCAGATGAGCTTCGGTTACTTCTACAGGTCTCCCAGGAATCGGTGAAAGTGTAGACAGTTTGAGACATTACTCCCATTGAGAAAAAACTGCATGGTGCCTGTTGTATTCAAGCCCGATGCAATTTCTGTGTTTCATCAACACTCTGAAGGCCCACAGATTAAAGAATTTCTCCAGATGAGCTTCGGTTACTTATACAGGTCTCCCAGGAATCGGTCAAAGTGTAGACAGTTTGAGACATTACTCCCATTGAGAAAAAACTGCATGGTGCCTGTTGTATTCAATCCCGATGCAATTTCTATGTTTCATCAACACTCTGAAGGCCCACAGTTTACAGAATGCCTCCAGATGAGCTTCGGTTACTTCTACAGGTCTCCCAGGAATCGGTCAAAGTTTAGACAGTTTGAGACATTACTCCCATTGAGAAAAAACTGCATGGTGCCTGTTGTATTCAAGCCCGAAGCAATTTCTGTGTTTCATCAACACTCTGAAGGCCCACAGATTAAAGAATTTCTCCAGATGAGCTTCGGTTACTTCTACAGGTCTCCCAGGAATCGGTCAAAGTGTAGACAGTTTGAGACATTACTCCCATTGAGAAAAAACTGCACGGTGCCTGTTATATTCAATCCCGATGCAATTTCTGTGTTTCATAAACACTCTGAAGGTCCACAGATTACAGAATGCCTCCAGATGTGCTTCGGAAACTACTACAGGTCTTCCAGGGAATGATTAAAGCGTAGACAGTTTCAGACATAACTCCCATGGAGAAAAGTCCTCATGGTGCCTGTTGTATGCAATCCCGATTCAATTTTTGTGTTCCATCAACACTCTGAAGCTCCACAGATTACCGAATGCCTCCAGAGGTGCTCTTAATCTACTACTTGTCTTCCAGGGAACGATGAAAATGTAGAAAGTTTGAGACATTACTCCCATGGAGAAAGTCCGCATGGTGCCTGTTGTATTCAATCCCGATGCAATTTCTGTGTTTCTTCAACATTCTGAAGGTCCAGAGATTACGGAATGCCTCCAGACGTGCTTCGGAAACTCTTAATGGACTTCCACTCAACGATTGAAGCGTAGACAGTTTGAGACATTACTCATATGGAGAAAAGTCCGCATGGTGCCTATTGTATTCTATCAAAATGCAATTTCTGTGTGTCATCAAGACTCTGAAGGTCCACCGATTACAGAATGCCGCCAGATAGGCGTCGGAAACTACTCCTGGTCTTCCTGGAACAGATTAAAGCGTACACAGTATGAGACATTACTCCCATGGTGAAAAGTCCTCATGGTGCCTGTTGTATTCAATCCCGATGCAATTTCTGTGTTTCTTCAACACTCTGAAGCTCCATGGATTACGGAATGCCTCCAGATGTGCTTCTTAATCTACTACTTGTCTTCCAGGGAACGATCAAAATGTAGACAGTTTGAGACATTACTCCCATGGAGAAAGTCCGCATGGGGCCTGTTGTATTCTTCCCGATGCAATTTCTGTGTTTCTTTAACATTCTGAAGGTCCACAGATTACAGAATGCCTCCAGATGAGCTTCTATTACTTCTACAGGTCTCCCAGGAATCGGTCAAAGTGTAGACAGTTTGAGACATTACTCCCATTGAGAAAAAACTGCATGGTGCCTGTTGTATTCAATCCCGATGCAAATTTTGTGTTACATCAACACTCTGAAGGCCCACAGATTACAGAATGCCTCCAGATGAGCTTCGGTTACTTCTACAGGTCTCTCAGGAATCGGTCAAAGTGTAGACAGTTTGAGACATAACTCACATTGAGTAAAAACTGCATGGTGCCTGTTGAATTCAATCCCGATGCAATTTCTGTGTTACATCAACACTCTGAAGGCCCACAGATTACAGAATGCCTCCAGACGTGCTTCGGAATCTCATACTGGACTTCCACTGAACGATTGAAGCGTTGACAGTTTTGAGACCTTACTCACATGGAGAAAAGTCCGCATGATGCCTATTGTATTCTATCCCGATGCAATTTCTGTGTTTCATCAACACTCTGAAGGCCCACAGATTACAGAGTGCCTCCAGATGTGCTTGGAAACTACTACTGGTCTTCGAGGAATCGATCAATATTCGTAGGCATTTAGAGACATTTCTCACATGGAGAAAAGTAAGCATCGTGACTGTTGTATTTAATCCCGATGCAATATCTGTGTTTCATCAAGACTCTGAAGGTCCACCGATTACAGAATGCCTCCAGATAGGCGTCGGAAACTACTCCTGGTCTTCCTGGAACCGATTAAAGCGTAAACAGTATGAGACATTACTCCCATGGTGAAAAGACCTCATGGTGCCTGTTGTATTCAATCCCGATGCAATTTCTGTGTTTCATAAACACTCTGAAGCTCCATGGATTACGGAATGCCTCCAGATGTGCTTCTTAATCTACTACTTGTCTTCCAGGGAACGATCAAAATGTAGACAGTTTGAGACATTACTCCCATGGAGAAAGTACGCATGGTACCTGTTGTATTCTTCCCGATGCAATTTCTGTGTTTCTTCAACATTCTGAAGGTCCACAGACTACAGAATGCCTCCAGATGAGCTTCGGTTACTTCTACAGGTCTCCCAGGAATCGGTCAAAGTGTAGACAGTTTGAGACATTACTCCCATTGAGAAAAAACTGCATGGTGCCTGTTATATTCAATCCCGATGCAATTTCTGTGTTACATCAACACTCTGAAGGCCCACAGATTGCAGAATGCCTCCAGATGAGCTTCGGTTACTTCTACAGGTCTCCCAGGATTCGGTCAAAGTGTAGACAGTTTGAGACATTACTCCCATTGAGAAAAAACTGCATGGTGCCTGTTGTATTCAAGCCCGATGCAATTTCTGTGTTTCATCAACACTCTGAAGGCCCAGAGATTAAAGAATTTCTCCAGATGAGCTTCGGTTACTTCTACAGGTCTCCCGGGAATCGGTCAAAGTGTAGACAGTTTGAGACATTACTCCCATTGAGAAAAAACTGCATGGTGCCTGTTGTATTCAATCCCGATGCAATTTCTGTGTTTCATCAACACTCTGAAGGCCCACAGATTACAGAATGCCTCCAGATGAGCTTCGGTTACTTCTACAGGTCTCCCAGGAATCGGTCAAAGTGTAGACAGTTTGAGACATTACTCCCATTGAGAAAAAACTGCATGGTGCCTGTTGTATTCAAGCCCGATGCAACTTCTGTGTTTCATCAACACTCTGAAGGCCCACAGATTAAAGAATTTCTCCAGATGAGCTTCGGTTACTTCTACAGGTCTCCCAGGAATCGGTCAAAGTGTAGACAGTTTGAGACATTACTCCCATTGAGAAAAAACTGCATGGTGCCTGTTGTATTCAATCCCCATGCAGTTCCTGTGTTTCATAAACACTCTGAAGGTCCAGAGATTACAGAATGCCTCCAGATGTGCTTCGGAAACTACTACAGGTCTTCCAGGGAATGATTAAAGCGTAGACAGTTTCAGACATAACTCCCATGGAGAAAAGTCCTCATGGTGCCTGTTGTATGCAATCCCGATTCAATTTTTGTGTTCCATCAACACTCTGAAGCTCCACAGATTACCGAATGCCTCCAGAGGTGCTCTTAATCTACTACTTGTCTTCCAGGGAACGTTGAAAATGTAGAAAGTTTGAGACATTACTCCCATGGAGAAAGTCCGCATGGTGCCTGTTGTATTCAATCCCGATGCAATTTCTGTGTTTCTTCCACATTCTGAAGGTCCAGAGATTACGGAATGCCTCCAGACGTGCTTCGGAAACTCTTACTGGACTTCCACTGAACGATCGAAGCGTAGACAGTTTGAGACATTACTCATATGGAGAAAAGTCCGCATGGTGCCTATTGTATTCTATCAAAATGCAATTTCTGTGTTTCATCAACACTCTGAAGGCCCACAGATTACAGAGTGCCTCCAGATGTGCTTGGAAACTACTACTGGTCTTCGATTAATCTATCAAAATTCGTAGGCAGTTAGAGACATTTGTCACATGGAGAAAATTAAGCATCGTGCCTGTTGTATTTAATCCCGATGCAATTTCTGTGTGTCATCAAGACTCTGAAGGTCCACCGATTACAGAATGCCTCCAGATAGGCGTCGGAAACTACTCCTGGTCTTCCTGGAACCGATTAAAGCGTACACAGTATGAGACATTACTCCCATGGTGAAAAGTCCTCATGGTGCCTGTTGTATTTAATCCCGATGCAATTTCTGTGTTTCTTCAACACCCTGAAGCTCCATGGATTACGGAATGCCTCCAGATGTGCTTCTTAATCTGCTACTTGTCTTCCAGGGAACGATCAAAATGTAGACAGTTTGAGACATTACTCCCATGGAGAAAGTCCACATGGGGCCTGTTGTATTCTTCCTGATGCAATTTCTGTGTTTCTTTAACATTCTGAAGGTCCACAGATTACAGAATGCCTCCAGATGAGCTTCTATTACTTCTACAGGTCTCCCAGGAATCGGTCAAAGTGTAGACAGTTTGAGACATTACTCCCATTTAGGAAAAACTGCATGGTGCCTGTTGTATTCAATCCCGATGCAATTTCTGTGTTTCGTGAACACTCTGAAGATATACCGATTACAGAAAGCCTCCAGATGTCCTTCGGAAACTACTATTGGTCTTCCAGGGAATGATTAAAGCGTAGACAGTTTGAGACATTACCGCCATTGAGAAAAGTCCGCGTGGTGCTTGGTGTATTAAATCCCTTTGCAATTTCTGTGTTTCGTCAACACTCTGAAGGTCCACCGATTACAGAATGCCTCCACATGTGCGTCGGAAATTACTAATGGTCTTCCTGGAATCGATTAAAGCGTACACAGTTTGAGACATTACTCCCGTGGAGAAAAGTCCGCATGGTGCCTGTTGTATTCAATCCTGTAACAATTTCTGTGTTTCAACAACACTCTGAAGCTCCACAGATTACGGAATGCCTCCAGATGTGCTTCGGAAACTACTACTGGTCTTCCAGGGAATGATTAAGCGTATACAGTTTGAGACATTACTCCCATGGAGAAAAGCCCGCATGGTGAATGTTGTATTCAATTCCGATTCAATTTTAGTGTTCCATCAACAATCTGAAGCTCCACAGATTACGGAATGCCTCCAGATCTGCTTCTTAATCTACTACTGGTCTTCCAGGGAACGATCAAAATGAAGACAGTTTGAGACATTATTCCCACGGAGAATAGTCCGCATGGTGCCTGTTGTATTCAATCCCAATGCAATTTCTGTGTTTCATCAACACTCGGAAGGTCTACAGATTACCGAATGCATCCAGATGTACTTCGGAAACTACTACTGGTCTTCCATGGAAGATTAAAGCGTAGACAATTTGAGACATTACTCTCATTGAGAAAAGTCCGCATGGTGTCTGTTGTATTCAATTCCGATGCAATTTCTGTGTTACATCAACACTCTGAAGGCCCACAGATTACAGAATGCCTCCAGATGAGCTTCGGTTACTTCTACAGGTCTCCCAGGAGTCGGTCAAAGTGTAGACAGTTTGAGACATTACTCCCATTGAGAAAAAACTGCATGGTGCCTGTTGTATTCAAGCCCGATGCAATTTCTGTGTTTCATCAACACTCTGAAGGCCCACAGATTACAGAATGCCTCCAGATCAGCTTCGGTTACTTCTACAGGTCTCCCAGGAATCGGTCAAAGTGTAGACAGTTTGAGACATTACTCCCACTGAGAAAAAACTGCATGGTGCCTGTTGTATTCAAGCCCGATGCAATTTCTGTCTTTCATCAACACTCTGAAGGCCCACAGATTAAAGAATTTCTCCAGATGAGCTTCGGTTACTTCTACAGGTCTCCCAGGAATCGGTCAAAGTGTAGACAGTTTGAGACATTACTCCCATTGAGAAAAAACTGCATGGTGCCTGTTGTATTCAAGCCCGATGCAATTTCTGTGTTTCGTCAACACACTGATGGCCCACAGATTAAAGAATTTCTCCAGAAGAGCTTCGGTTACTTCTACAGGTCTCCCAGGAATCGGTCAAAGTGTAGACAGTTTGAGACATTACTCCCATTGAGAAAAAACTGCATGGTGCCTGTTGTATTCAATCCCCATGCAGTTCCTGTGTTTCATAAACACTCTGAAGGTCCACAGATTACAGAATGCCTCCAGATGTGCTTCGGAAACTACTACAGGTCTTCCAGGGAATGATTAAAGCGTAGACAGTTTCAGACATAACTCCCATGGAGAAAAGTCCTCATGGTGCCTGTTGTATGCAATCCCGATTCAATTTTTGTGTTCCATCAACACTCTGAAGCTCCACAGATTACCGAATGCCTCCAGAGGTGCTCTTAATCTACTACTTGTCTTCCAGGGAACGTTGAAAATGTAGAAAGTTTGAGACATTACTCCCATGGAGAAAGTCCGCATGGTGCCTGTTGTATTCAATCCCGATGCAATTTCTGTGTTTCTTCCACATTCTGAAGGTCCAGAGATTACGGAATGCCTCCAGACGTGCTTCGGAAACTCTTACTGGACTTCCACTGAACGATTGAAGCGTAGACAGTTTGAGACATTACTCATATGGAGAAAAGTCCGCATAGTGCCTATTGTATTCTATCAAAATGCAATTTCTGTGTTTCATCAACACTCTGAAGGCCCACAGATTACAGAGTGCCTCCAGATGTGCTTGGAAACTACTACTGGTCTTCGAGGAATCTATCATTATTCGTAGGCAGTTAGAGACATTTGTCACATGGAGAAAATTAAGCATCGTGCCTGTTGTATTTAATCCCGATGCAATTTCTGTGTGTCATCAAGACTCTGAATGTCCACCGATTACAGAATGCCTCCAGATAGGCGTCGGAAACTACTCCTGGTCTTCCTGGAACCGATTAAAGCGTACAAAGTATGAGACATTACTCCCATGGTGAAAAGTCCTCATGGTGCCTGTTGTATTCAATCCCGATGCAATTTCTGTGTTTCTTCAACACTCTGAAGCTCCATGGATTACGGAATGCCTCCAGATGTGCTTCTTAATCTACTACTTGTCTTCCAGGGAACGATCAAAATGTAGACAGTTTGAGACATTACTCCCATGGAGAAAGTCCGCATGGGGCCTGTTGTATTTTTCCCGATGCAATTTCTGTGTTTCTTTAACATTCTGAAGGTCCACAGATTACAGAATGCCTCCAGATGAGCTTCGGTTACTTCTACAGGTCTCCCAGGAATCGGTCAAAGTGTAGACAGTTTGAGACATTACTCCCATTTAGGAAAAACTGCATGGTGCCTGTTGTATTCAATCCCAATGCAATTTCTGTGTTTCGTGAACACTCCGAAGATGTACCGATTACAGAAAGCCTCCAGATGTCCTTCGGAAACTACTACTGGTCTTCCAGGGAATGATTAAAGCGTAGACAGTTTGAGACATTACCGCCATTGAGAAAAGTCCGCATGGTGCTTGGTGTATTAAATCCCTTTGCAATTTCTGTGTTTCGTCAACACTCTGAAGGTCCACCGATTACAGAATGCCTCCACATGTGCGTCGGAAATTACTAATGGTCTTCCTGGAATCGATTAAAGCGTACACAGTTTGAGACATTACTCCCGTGGAGAAAAGTCCGCATGGTGCCTGTTGTATTCAATCCTGTAACAATTTCTGTGTTTCAACAACACTCTGAAGCTCCACAGATTACGGAATGCCTCCAGATGTGCTTCGGAAACTACTACTGGTCTTCCAGGGAATGATTAAGCGTATACAGTTTGAGACTTTACTCCCATGGAGAAAAGTCCGCATGGTGAATGTTGTATTCAATGCCGATTCAATTTTAGTGTTCCATCAACAATCTGAAGCCCCACAGATTACGGAATGCCTCCAGATGTGCTTCTTAATCTACTACTGGTCTTCCAGGGAACGATCAAAATGAAGACAGTTTGAGACATTATTCACACGGAGAATAGTCCGCATGTTGCCTGTAGTATTCAATCCCAATGCAATTTCTGTGTTTCATCAACACTCGGAAGGTCTACAGATTACCGAATTCATCCAGATGTACTTCGGAAACTACTACTGGTCTTCCATGGAAGATTAAAGCGTAGACAATTTGAGACATTACTCTCATTGAGAAAAGTCCGCATGGTGTCTGTTGTATTCAATTCCGATGCAATTTCTGTGTTACATCAACACTCTGAAGGCCCACAGATTACAGAATGCCTCCAGATGAGCTTCTGTTACTTCTACAGGTCTCCCAGGAATCGGTCAAAGTGTAGACAGTTTGAGACATTACTCCCATTTAGGAAAAACTGCATGGTGCCTGTTGTATTCAATCCCGATGCAATTTCTGTGTTTCGTGAACACTCTGAAGATATACCGATTACAGAAAGCCTCCAGATGTCCTTCGGAAACTACTACTGGTCTTCCAGGGAATGATTAAATCGTAGACAGTTTGAGACATTACCGCCATTGAGAAAAGTCCGCATGGTGCTTGGTGTATTAAATCCCTTTGCAATTTCTGTGTTTCGTCAACACTCTGAAGGTCCACCGATTACAGAATGCCTCCACATGTGCGTCGGAAATTACTAATGGTCTTCCTGGAATCGATTAAAGCGTACATAGTTTGAGACATTACTCCCGTGGAGAAAAGTCCGCATGGTGCCTGTTGTATTCAATCCTGTAACAATTTCTGTGTTTCTTCAACACTCTGAAGCTCCACAGATTACGGAATGCCTCCAGATGTGCTTCGGAAACTGCTACTGGTCTTCCAGGAAATGATTAAGCGTATATAGTTTGAGACATTACTCCCATGGAGAAAATCCGCATGGTGAATGTTGTATTCAATGCCGATTCAATTTTAGTGTTCCATCAACAATCTGAAGCTCCACAGATTACGGAATGCCTCCAGATGTGCTTCTTAATCTACTACTGGTCTTCCAGGGAACGATCAAAATGAAGACAGTTTGAGACATTATTCCCACGGAGAATAGTCCGCATGGTGCCTGTTGTATTCAATCCCAATGCAATTTCTGTGTTTCATCTACACTCTGAAGGACCACAGATTTCAGAATGGATCTGGATGTGATTCGGCAACTGCTACTGGTCTTCCATGGAACGATCAAACCGTTTACAGTTTGAGACATTACCGCCATGGAGGAAAGTCCGCATGGTGCCTGTTGTATTCAATCCCGATGCAGTTTCCGTATTTTATCAACACTCTGAAGGTCCGCAGATTACAGAATTCCTCCAGATGTGCTTCGGGAACTACTGGTCCTCTAGAGAACAATCACATCGGAGACAGTTTGAAAAATTACTCCCATGGAGAAAAAACATAATGGTGCCTGTTGTATTTAATCCCGATGCAATTTCTGTGTTTCATCAACACGCGGAAGGACTACAGATTACCGAATGCCTCCAGATGTACTTCTGAAACTACTACTGGTCTTCCATGGAAGATTAAAGCGTAGACAATTTGAGACATTACTCAGATGGAGAAAAGTCCGCATATTGCCTGTTGTATTCAAGCCCAATGCAATTTCTGTGTTTCATCAACACTCTGAATGCCCACAGATTACAGAATGCCTCCAGATGAGCTTCGGTTACTTCTACAGCTCTCCCAGGAATCGGTCAAAGTGTAGACGGTTTGAGACATCACTCCCATTGAGAAAAAACTGCATGGTGCCTGTTGTATTCAATCCCGATGCAATTTTTGTGTTACATCAATACTCTGAAGGCCCACAGATTACAGAATGCCTCCAGATGAGCTTCTGTTACTTCTACAGGTCTCCCAGGAATCGGTCAAAGTGTAGACAGTTTGAGACATTACTCCCATTGAGAAAAAACTGCATGGTGCCTGTTGTATTCAATCCCGATGCAATTTCTGTGTTACATCATCACTCTGAAGGCCCACAGATTACAGAATGCCTCCAGATGAGCTTCGGTTACTTCTACAGGTCTCCCAGGAATCGGTCAAAGTGTAGACAGTTTGAGACATTACTCCCATTGAGAAAAAACTGCATGGTGCCTGTTGTATTCAATCCCGATGCAATTTCTGTGTTACATCAACACTCTGAAGGCCCACAGACTACAGAATGCCTCCTGATGAGCTTCGGTTACTTCTACAGGTCTCCCAGGAATCGGTCAAAGTGTAGACAGTTAGAGACATTACTCCCATTGAGAAAAAACTGCATGGTGCCTGTTGTATTCAATCCCGATGCAATTTCTGTGTTACATCAACACTCTGAAGGCCTACAGATTACAGAATGCCTCCAGATGAGCTTCGATTACTTCTACAGGTCTCCCAGGAATCGGTCAAAGTGTAGACAGTTTGAGACATTACTCCCATTGAGAAAAAACTGCATGGTGCCTGTTGTATTCAAGCCCGATGCAATTTCTGGGTTTCATCAACACTCTGAAGGCCCACAGATTAAAGAATTTCTCCAGATGAGCTTCGGTTACTTCTACAGGTCTCCCAGGAATCGGTCAAAGTGTAGACTGTTTGAGACATTACTCCCATTGAGAAAAAACTGCATGGTGCCTGTTGTATTCAATCCCCATGCAGTTCCTGTGTTTCATAAACACTCTGAAGGTCCACAGATTACAGAATGCCTCCAGATGTGCTTCGGAAACTACTACAGGTCTTCCAGGGAATGAATAAAGCGTAGACAGTTTTAGACATAACTCCCATGGAGAAAAGTCCTCATGGTGCCTGTTGTATGCAATCCCGATTCAATTTTTGTGTTCCATCAACACTCTGAAGCTCCACAGATTACCGAATGGCTCCAGAGGTGCTCTTAATCTACTACTTGTCTTCCGGGGAACGATGAAAATGTAGAAAGTTTGAGACATTACTCCCATGGAGAAAGTCCGCATGGTGCCTGTTGTATTCAATCCCGATGCAATTTCTGTGTTTCTTCAACATTCTGAAGGTCCAGAGATTACGGAATGCCTCCAGACGTGCTTCGGAAACTCTTACTGGACTTCCACTGAACGATTGAAGCGTAGACAGTTTGAGACGTTACTCATATGGAGAAAAGTCCGCATGGTGCCTATTGTATTCTATCAAAATGCAATTTCTGTGTTTCATCAACACTCTGAAGGCCCACAGATTACAGTGTGCCTCCAGATGTGCTTGGAAACTACTACTGGTCTTCGAGGAATCTATCAAAATTCGTAGGCAGTTAGAGACATTTGTCACATGGAGAAAATTAAGCATCGTGCCTGTTGTATTTAATCCCGATGCAATTTCTGTGTTTCTTCAACACTCTGAAGCTCCATGAATTACGGAATGCCTCCAGATGTGCTTCTTAATCTACTACTTGTCTTCCAGGGAACGATCAAAATTTAGACAGTTTGAGACATTACTCCCATGGAGAAAGTCCGCATGGGGCCTGTTGTATTCTTCCCGATGCAATTTCTGTGTTTCTTTAACATTCTGAAGGTCCACAGATTACAGAATGCCTCCAGATGAGCTTCGGTTACTTCTACAGGTCTCCCAGGAATCGGTCAAAGTGTAGACAGTTTGAGACATTACTCCCATTTAGGAAAAACTGCATGGTGCCTGTTGTATTCAATCCCGATGCAATTTCTGTGTTTCGTGAACACTCTGAAGATATACCGATTACAGAAAGCCTCCAGATGTGCTTCGGAAACTACTACTGGTCTTCCAGGGAATGATTAAAGCGTAGACAGTTTGAGACATTACCGCCATTGAGAAAAGTCCGCATGGTGCTTGGTGTATTAAATCCCTTTGCAATTTCTGTGTTTCGTCAACAGTCTGAAGGTCCACCGATTACAGAATGCCTCCACATGTGCGTCGGAAATTACTAATGGTGTTCCTGGAATCGATTAAAGCGTACACAGTTTGAGACATTTCTCCCGTGGAGAAAAGTCCGCATGGTGCCTGTTGTATTCAATCCTGTAACAATTTCTGTGTTTCAACAACACTCTGAAGCTCCACAGATTACGGAATGCCTCCAGATGTGCTTCGGAAACTACTACTGGTCTTCCAGGGAATGATTAAGCGTATACAGTTTGAGACATTACTCCCATGGAGAAAAGTCCGCATCGTGGATGTTGTATTCAATGCCGATTCAATTTTAGTGTTCCATCAACAATCTGAAGCTCCACAGATTACGGAATGCCTCCAGATGTGGTCCTTAATCCACTACTGGTCTTCCGGGGAACGATCAAAATGAAGACAGTTTGAGACATTATTCCCACGGAGAATAGTCCGCATGGTGCCTGTTGTATTCAATCCCAATGCAATTTCTGTGTTTCATCAACACTCGGAAGGTCTACAGATTACCGAATGCATCCAGATGTACTTCGGAAACTACTACTGGTCTTCCATGGAAGATTAAAGCGTAGACAATTTGAGACATTACTCAGATGGAGAAAAGTCCGCATATTGCCTGTTGTATTCAAGCCCAATGCAAATTCTGTGTTTCATCAACACTCTGAATGCCCACAGATTACAGAATGCCTCCAGATGAGCTTCGGTTACTTCTACAGGTCTCCCAGGAATCGGTAAAGTGTAGACAGTTTGAGACATTACTCCCATTGAGAAAAAACGGCATGGTGCCTGTTGTATTCAAGCCCGATGCAATTTTTGTATTAAATCAACACTCTGAAGCTCCACAGATTACCGAATGCCTCCAGATGTGCTTCTTAATCTACTACTTGTCTTCCAGGGAACGATGAAAATGTAGACAGTTTGAGACATTACTCCCATGGAGAAAGTCCGCATGGTGCCTGTTGTATTCAATCCCGATGCAATTTCTGTGATTCTTCAACATTCTGAAGGTCCACAGATTACGGAATGCCTCCAGATGTGCTTCGGAAACTGTTACTGGACTTCCACTGAACGATTGAATCGTAGTTAGTTTGAGACATTACTCACATGGAGAAAAGTCCGCATGGTGCCTATTGTATTCTGTCCCGATGCAATTTCTGTGTTTCATCAACACTCGGAAGGCCCACAGATTACAGAGTGCCTTTAGATGTGCTTGGAAACTACTACTGGTCTTCGAGGAATCGATCAAAATACGTAGGCACTTAGAGACATTTCTCCCATGGAGAAAAGTAAGCATCGTGCCTGTTGTATTTAATCCCGATGCAATTTCTGTGTTTCATCAAGACTCTGAAGGTCCACCGATTACAGAATGGTTCCAGATAGGCGTTGGAAACTACTCCTGGTCTTCCTGGAACCGATTAAAGCGTACACAGTATGAGAAATTACTCCCATGGTGAAAAGTCCCTATGGTGCCTGTTGTATTATATCCCGATGCAATTTCTGTGTTTCATTAACACTCTGGAGCCCCACAGATTACAGAATGCCACCAGATGTGCCTTGGTAACCACTACTGGTCTTCCAGGGAACGATCAAAGGTAAACTGTTTGAGACATTACTCCCTTGGAGAAAAGACCGCATGGTACCTGTTGTATTCAATCCCGATGCAATTTCTCTGTTTCAGCAACACTCTGAATTTACACAGATTAGAGAATGAATCCTGAATAGTTTCGGAAACTACTACTTGTCTTTCAGGGAACGATAAAAGCGTAGACAATTTGAGACATTATTCCCACGGAGAAAAGTCAGCAGGGTGCCTGTTGTATTTAATCCCGATGCAATTTCTGTGTTTCTCAATACTCTGATGGTCCACAGATTACAGAATGCCTCCAGATGTGCTTCGGAAACTACTACTGGTCTTCCAGGGAAGGATCAAAGCGTAGACAGTTTGAGACATTATTCCCATGGAGAAAAGTGCGCATGGTGCCTGTTATATTCAATCCCGATGCATT
This sequence comes from Schistocerca gregaria, assembly GCF_023897955.1. Taxonomy (NCBI): domain Eukaryota; kingdom Metazoa; phylum Arthropoda; class Insecta; order Orthoptera; family Acrididae; genus Schistocerca; species Schistocerca gregaria. The sequence goes on along the minus strand of NW_026061752.1, from coordinate 3,190,479 downwards.
TTCTGTGTTTCAACAACACGCTGAAGGAACACTGATTACAGAATGCCTCCAGATGTGCTTCGCAAACTACTACTGGTCTTCCAGGGAAGGATCAAAGCGTAGACAGTTTGAGACATTATTCCCATTGAGAAAAGTGCGCATGGTGCCTGTTATATTCAATCCCGATGCATTTTCTGTGTTTCAACAACACGCTGAAGGAACACTGATTACGGAATGCCTCCATATGTGCTTCGGAAACTACTACTGGTCTTCCAGGGAACGATCAAAGCGTAAACACTGGGAGGCATTACTCCCATGGAGAAAAGTCCGCATGGTGCCTGTTGTATTCAATCCCGAAGCAATTTCTGTGTTTCATCAACACTCTGAAGCTCCACAGATTACGGAATGCCTCCAGATGTGCTTCGGAAACTACTACTGGCCTTCCAGGGAATGATTAAAGCGTAGACAGTTTGAGACATTACTCCCATGGAGAAAAGTCCGCATGGTGCCTGTTGTATTCAATCCCGATTTAATTTCTGTGTTCCATCAACACTCTGGAGGTCCACAGATTACAGAATGCCTCCAGATGAGCTTCGGTTACTTCTACAGGTCTCCCAGGAAAAGGCCAAAGTGTAGACAGTTTGAGACATTACTCCCATTGAGAAAAAACTGCATGGTGCCTGTTGTATTCAATCCCGATGCAATTTCTGCGTTTCATCAACACTCTGGAGGTCCACAGATTACAGAATGCCTCCAGATGTGCTTCTTAATCTACTACTTGTCTTCCAGGCAACGATCAAAATGAAGACAGATTGAGACATTACTCCCATGGAGAAAGTCCGCACGGTGCCTGTTGTATTCAATCCCGTTGCAATTTCTGTGTTTCTTCAACATTCTGAAGGACCACAGATTACAGAATGATTCCAGATGTGCTTCGGAAACTGTTACTGGACTTCCAATGAACGATCGAAGCGTAGACAGTTTGAGACATTACTCCTATGGGGAAAAGTCCGCATGGTGCCTGTTGTATTCAATTCCGATTCACTTTCTGTGTTTCATCAACACTCCGAATGTCCACAGATTACAGAATATCTCCGGATATGCTTTGAAACTACTACAGGTCTTAGAGGGATCGATCAAAATTCGTAGACTGTTTAAGACATTTCTCCTAAGGAGAAAGGTCCGCATGGTGCCTGTTGTATTTAATCCCGATGCAATTTCTGTGTTTCATCAACACTCTGAAGGTCCACGGATTACAGAATGCCTCCAGATGTGCTTCGGAAACTACTACTGGTGTTCCAGCAGTAGATCAAAGCGTAGACAGTTTGAGACATTACTCCCATGGAGAAAGGTCCGCATGGTGCCTGTTGTATTATATCCCGATGCAATTTCTGTGTTTCATTAACACTCTGGAGTACCACAGATTACAGAATGCCACCAGATGTGCCTTGGTAACTACTACTGGTCTTCCAGGGAGCGATCAAAGGTAAACTGTTTGAGACATTACTCCCTTGGAGAAAAGACCGCATGGTACCTGTTGTATTCAATCCCGATGCAATTTCTCTGTTTCATCAACACTCTGAATTTACACAGATTAGAGAATGAATCCTTATTAGCTTCGGAAACTACTACTTGTCTTTCAGGGAACGATAAAAGCGTAGACAATTTGAGACATTAATCCCACGGAGAAAAGTCAGCAAAGTGCCTGTTGTATTTAATCCCGATGCAATTTCTGTGTTTCTCAATACTCTGATGGTCCGCAGATTACAGAATGCCTCCAGATGTGCTTCGGAAACTACTACTGGTCTTCCAGGGAAGGATCAAAGCGTAGACAGTTTGAGACATTAATCCCATGGAGAAAAGTCCGCATGGTGCCTGTTATATTCAATCCCGATGCATTTTCTGTGTTTCATCAACGCGCTGAAGGAACACTGATTACAGAAGGCCTCCAGATGTGCATCGGAAACTACTACTGGCCTTCCATGGAATGATTAAAGTGTAGACAGTTTGAGACATTACTCCCATGGAGAAAAGTCCTCATGGTTCCAGTGGTATCCAATCCCGATGCAATTTCAGTGTTTCATCAACAGTTTGAAGGTCCAATGTTTACAGAATGCCTCCAGATGTGCTTGGAAAGTACTAATGGTGTTTGAGGAATCGTAAAAATTATTAGACAGTTTGAGACATTTCTCCCATGGAGAAAAATCCGCATGTTGCTTCTTGTATTCAATCCCGATGCAATTTATGTGTTTCTGCAACATTCTCAAGGACCACAGATTACAGAATGCCCCCAGTTGTGCTTCGGAAACTACCACTGGCCTTCCAGGGAATGATTAAAGCGTAGACAGTTTGAGACATTACTCCCATGGAGAAAAGTCCGCATGGTGCCTGTTGTATTCAATCCCGATGTAATTTCTGTGTTCCATCAACACTCTGAATGTCCACAGATAACAGAATGGCTCCAGATGTGCTTCACAAACTACTACTGGTATTCCAGGTAACGATCAAAACGTTTACAGTTTGAGACATTAATCCCATGGAGAAAAGTGCTCATGGTGCGGTTGTATCCCATCCCGATGCAATTTCTGTGTTTCATCAATACTCTGTAGATCCACTGATTACGGAATGTCTCCAGATGTGCTTCTTAATCTACTACTTGTCTTCCAGGCAACGATCAAAATGAAGACAGATTGAGACATTACTCCCATGGAGAAAGTCCGCACGGTGCCTGTTGTATTCAATCCCGTTGCAATTTCTGTGTTTCTTCAACATTCTGAAGGACCACAGATTACAGAATAAATCCAGATGTGCTTCGGAAACTGTTACTGGACTTCCAATGAATCATCGAAGCGTAGACAGTTTGAGACATTACTCCTATGGGGAAAAGTCCGCATGGTGCCTGTTGTATTCAATTCCGATTCACTTTCTGTGTTTCATCAACACTCCGAATGTCCACAGATTACAGAATGCCTCCGGATATGCTTTGAAACTACTACAGGTCTTAGAGGGATCGATCAAAATTCGTAGACTGTTTAAGACATTTCTCCTAAGGAGAAAGGTCTGCATGGTGCCTGTTGTATTTAATCCCGATGCAATTTCTGTGTTTCATCAACACTCTGAAGGTCCACGGATTACAGAATGCCTCCAGATGTGCTTCGGAAACTACTACTGGTGTTCCAGCAGTAGATCAAAGCGTAGACAGTTTGAGACATAACTCCCATGGAGAAAGGTCCGCATGGTGCCTGTTGTATTATATCCCGATGCAATTTCTGTGTTTCATTAACACTCTGGAGAACCACAGATTACAGAATGCCACCAGATGTGCCTTGGTAACTACTACTGGTCTTCCAGGGAACGATCAAAGGTAAACTGTTTGAGACATTACTCCCTTGGAGAAAAGACCGCATGGTACCTGTTGTATTCAATCCCGATGCAATTTCTCTGTTTCATCAACACTCTGAATTTACACAGATTAGAGAATGAATCCTTATTAGCTTCGGAAGCTACTACGTGTCTTTCAGGGAACGATAAAAGCGTAGACAATTTGAGACATTAATTCCACGGAGAAAAGTCAGCAAAGTGCCTGTTGTATTTAATCCCGATGCAATTTCTGTGTTTCTCAATACTCTGATGGTCCACAGATTACAGAATGCCTCCAGATGTGCATCGGAAACTACTACTGGCCTTCCATGGAATGATTAAAGTGTAGACAGTTTAAGACATTACTCCCATGGAGAAAAGTCCTCATGGTTCCAGTGGTATCCAATCCCGATGCAATTTCAGTGTTTCATCAACAGTCTGAAGGTCCAATGTTTACAGAATGCCTCCAGATGTGCTTCGGAAACTACTACAGGTCTTCCAGGGAAGGATCAAAGCGTAGACAGTTTGAGACATAACTCCCATGGAGAAAAGTCCGTATGTTGTCTGTTGTATCCAATCCCGTTGCCATTTCTGTGTTTCGTCAACACTCTGAAGTTCCAACGATTACAGAATGCCTCCAGATGTGCTTCTTAATCTACTACTTGTCATCCAGGGAACGATCAAAGCGTAGACAGTTTGAGACACTACTCCCATGGAGAAATGTCCGCATGGTGCCAGTTGTATCCAATCCCGATGCAATTTCAGTGTTTCATCAACACTCTGAAGATCCACAGATTACGGAATACCTCCAGATGTGCTTCGGAAACTACTACTGGCCTTCCATGGAATGATTAAAATGTAGACAGTTTGTGACATTACTCCCATGGAGAAAACTCCGCATGGTGCCTCTTGTATGAAAATCCCGATGCAATTTCTGTGTTTCATCAACACACGGAAGGTCCATAGATTACAGAGTGCCCCCAGATGTGCTTGGAAACTACAACTGGTCTTCGAGGAACTGATCAAAATTCGTAGATAGTTTGGGACATTTCTCCCATGGAGAGAAGTCCGCATTGTGCCTGTTGTATTCAATCCCGATTCAATTTCAGTGTTGCATCAACACTCTGCAGGTCCACAGATTACGGAATGCCTCCATATGTGCTTCGGAAACTACTACCGGTCTTCCAGGGAACGATCAAAGCGTAGACACTGGGAGGCATTACTCCCATGGAGAAAAGTCCGCATGGTGCCTGTTGTATTCAATCCCGATGCAATTTCTGTGTTTCATCAACACTCTGATGCTCCACAGATTACGGAATGCCTCCAGATGTGCTTCGGAAACTACTACTGGCCTTCCAGGGAATGATTAAAGCGTAGACAGTTTGAGACATTACTCCCATGGAGAAAAGTCCGCATGGTGCCTGTTGTATTCAATCCCGATTTAATTTCTGTGTTCCATCAACACTCTGAATGTATACAGATAACACAATGGTTCCAGATGTGCTTCGCAAACTACTACTGGTGTTCCAGGGAACGATCAAAACGTTTACAGTTTGAGACATTACTCCCATGGAGAAAAGTCCGCATGGTGCCTGTTGTATTCAATCCCGATGCAATTTCTGTGATTCTTCTTTACATTCTGAAGGTCCACAGATTACGGAATGCCTCCAGATGTGCTTCGGAAACTGTTACTGGACTTCCACTGAACGATTGAAGCGTAGATAGTTTGACACATTACTCACATGGAGAAAAGTCCGCATGGTGCCTACTGTATTCTATCCCGATGCAATTTCTGTGTTTCATCAACACTCGGAAGGCCCACAGATTACAGAGTGCCTTTAGATGTGCTTGGAAACTACTACTGGTCTTCGAGGAATCGATCAAAATTCGTAGGCACTTAGAGACATTTCTCCCATGGAGAAAAGTAAGCATCGTGCCTGTTGTATTCAATCCCGATGCAATGTCTGTGTTTCATCAACACTCTGAAGCTCCATGGATTACAGAATGCCTCCAGATGAGCTTCGGTTACTTCTACAGGTCTCCCAGGAAAAGGCCAAAGTGTAGACAGTTTGAGACATTACTCCCATTGAGAAAAAACTGCATGGTGCCTGTTGTATTCAATCCCGATGCAATTTCTGCGTTTCATCAACACTCTGGAGGTCCACAGATTACAGAATGCCTCCAGATGTGCTTCTTAATCTACTACTTGTCTTCCAGGCAACGATCAAAATGAAGACAGATTGAGACATTACTCCCATGGAGAAAGTCCGCACGGTGCCTGTTGTATTCAATCCCGTTGCAATTTCTGTGTTTCTTCAACATTCTGAAGGACGACAGATTACAGAATGATTCCAGATGTGCTTCGGAAACTGTTACTGGACTTCCAATGAACGATCGAAGCGTAGACAGTTTGAGACATTACTCCTATGGGGAAAAGTCCGCATGGTGCCTGTTGTATTCAATTCCGATTCACTTTCTGTGTTTCATCAACACTCCGAATGTCCACAGATTACAGAATGCCTCCGGATATGCTTTGAAACTACTACAGGTCTTAGAGGGATCGATCAAAATTCGTAGACTGTTTAAGACATTTCTCCTAAGGAGAAAGGTCTGCATGGTGCCTGTTGTATTTAATCCCGATGCAATTTCTGTGTTTCATCAACACTCTGAAGGTCCACGGATTACAGAATGCCTCCAGATGTGCTTCGGAAACTACTACTGGTGTCCCAGCAGTAGATCAAAGCGTAGACAGTTTGAGACATTACTCCCATGGAGAAAGGTCCGCATGGTGCCTGTTGTATTATATCCCGATGCAATTTCTGTGTTTCATTAACACTCTGGAGAACCACAGATTACAGAATGCCACCAGATGTGCCTTGGTAACTACTACTGGTCTTCCAGGGAACGATCAAAGGTAAACTGTTTGAGACATTACTCCCTTGGAGAAAAGACCGCATGGTACCTGTTGTATTCAATCCCGATGCATTTTCTCTGTTTCATCAACACTCTGAATTTACACAGATTAGAGAATGAATCCTTATTAGCTTCGGAAACTACTACTTGTCTTTCAGGGAACGATAAAAGCTTAGACAATATGAGACATTAATCCCACGGAGAAAAGTCAGCAAAGTGCCTGTTGTATTTAATCCCGATGCAATTTCTGTGTTTCTCAATACTCTGATGGTCCACAGATTACAGAATGCCTCCAGATGTGCTTCGGAAACTACTACTGGTCTTCCAGGGAAGGATCAACGCGTAGACAGTTTGAGACATTATTCCCATGGAGAAAAGTCCGCATGGTGCCTGTTACATTCAATCCTGATGCCTTTTCTGTGTTTCATCAACACGCTGAAGGAACACTGATTACAGAATGCCTCCAGATGTGCATCGGAAACTACTACTGGCCTTCCATGGAATGATTAAAGTGTAGACAGTTTGAGACATTACTCCCATGGAGAAAAGTCCTCATGGTTCCAGTGGTATCCAATCCCGATGCAATTTCAGTGTTTCATCAATAGTCTGAAGGTCCAATGTTTACAGAATGCCTCCAGATGTGCTTCGGAAACTACTACAGGTCTTCCAGGGAAGGATCAAAGCGTAGACAGTTTGAGACATAACTCCCATGGCGAAAAGTCCGTATGTTGTCTGTTGTATCCAATCCCGTTGCCATTTCTGTGTTTCGTCAACACTCTGAAGTTCCAACGATTACAGAATGCCTCCAGATGTGCTTCTTAATCTACTACTTGTCATCCAGGGAACGATCAAAGCGTAGACAGTTTGAGACACTACTCCCATGGAGAAAAGTCCGCATGGTGCCAGTTGTATCCAATCCCGATGCAATTTCAGTGTTTCATCAACACTCTGAAGATCCACAGATTACGGAATACCTCCAGATGTGCTTCGGAAACAACTACTGGCCTTCCATGGAATGATTAAAATGTAGACAGTTTGTGACATTACTCCCATGGAGAAAACTCCGCATGGTGACTCTTGTATGAAAATCCCGAAGCAATTTCTGTGTTTCATCAACACACGGAAGGTCCACAGATCACAGAGTGCCCCCAGATGTGCTTGGAAACTACAACTGGTCTTCGAGGAACTGATCAAATTTCGTAGATAGTTTGGGACATTTCTCCCATGGAGAGAAGTCCGCATTGTGCCTGTTGTATTCAATCCCGATTCAATTTCAGTGTTGCATCAACACTCTGAAGGTCCACAGATTACGGAATGCCTCCATATGTGCTTCGGAAACTACTACTGGTCTTCCAGGGAACGATCAAAGCGTAGAAACTGGGAGGCATTACTCCCATGGAGAAAAGTCCGCATGGTGCCTGTTGTATTCAATCCCGATGCAATTTCTGTGCTTCATCAACACTATGAAGCTCCACAGATTACGGAATGCCTCCAGATGTGCTTCGGAAACTACTACTGGCCTTCCAGGGAATGATTAAAGCGTAGACAGTTTGAGACATTACTCCCATGGAGAAAAGTCCGCATGGTGCCTGTTGTATTCAATCCCGATTTAATTTCTGTGTTCCATCAACACTCTGAATGTATACAGATAACACAATGGCTCCAGATGTGCTTCGCAAACTACTACTGGTGTTCCAGGGAACGATCAAAACGTTTACAGTTTGAGACATTACTCCCATGGAGAAAAGTCCGCATGGTGCCTACTGTATTCTATCCCGATGCAATTTCTGTGTTTCATCAACACTCGGAAGGCCCACAGATTACAGAGTGCCTTTAGATGTGCTTGGAAACTACTACTGGTCTTCGAGGAATCGATCAAAATTCGTAGGCACTTAGAGACATTTCTCCCATGGAGAAAAGTAAGCATCGTGCCTGTTGTATTCAATCCCGATGCAATGTCTGTGTTTCATCAACACTCTGAAGCTCCATGGATTACGGAATGCCTCCAGATGTGCTTCTTAATCTACTACTTGTCTTCCAGGAAACGATCAAACTGTAGACAGTTTGAGACATTACTCCCATGGAGAAAGTCCGCATGGGGCGTGTTGTACTCAATCCCGATGCAATTTCTGTGTTTCTTCAACATTCTGAAGGTCCACAGATTACAGAATGCCTCCAGATGAGCTTCGGTTACTTCAACAGGTCTCCCAGGAATCGGCCAAAGTGTAGACAGTTTGAGACATTACTCCCATTGAGAAAAAACTGCATGGTGCCTGTTGTATTCAATCCCGATGCAATTTCTGCGTTTCATCAACACTCTTGGAGGTCCACAGATTACAGAATGCCTCCAGATGTGCTTCTTAATCTACTACTTGTCTTCCAGGGAACGATCAAAATGAAGACAGATTGAGACATTACTCCCATGGAGAAAGTCCGCACGGTGCCTGTTGTATTCAATCCCGTTGCAATTTCTGTGTTTCTTCAACATTCTGAAGGACGACAGATTACAGAATGATTCCAGATGTGCTTCGGAAACTGTTACTGGACTTCCAATGAACGATCCAAGCGTAGACAGTTTGAGACATTACTCCTATGGGGAAAAGTCCGCATGGTGCCTGATGTATTCAATTCCGATTCACTTTCTGTGTTTCATCAACACTCCGAATGTCCACAGATTACAGAATATCTCCGGATATGCTTTGAAACTACTACAGGTCTTAGAGGGATCGATCAAAATTCGTAGACTGTTTAAGACATTTCTCCTAAGGAGAAAGGTCCGCATGGTGCCTGTTGTATTTAATCCCGATGCAATTTCTGTGTTTCAAGATCACTCTGAAGGTCCACGGATTACAGAATGCCTCCAGATGTGCTTCGGAAACTACTACTGGTGTTCCAGCAGTAGATCAAAGCGTAGACAGTTTGAGACATTACTCCCATGGAGAAAGGTCCGCATGGTGCCTGTTGTATTATATCCCGATGCAATTTCTGTGTTTCATTAACACTCTGGAGTACCACAGATTACAGAATGCCACCAGATGTGCCTTGGTAACTACTACTGGTCTTCCAGGGAACGATCAAAGGTAAACTGTTTGAGACATTACTCCCTTGGAGAAAAGACCGCATGGTACCTGTAGTATTCAATCCCGATGCAATTTCTCTGTTTCATCAACACTCTGAATTTACACAGATTAGAGAATGAATCCTTATTAGCTTCGGAAACTACTACTTGTCTTTCAGGGAACGATAAAAGCGTAGACAATTTGAGACATTAATCCCACGGAGAAAAGTCAGCAAAGTGCCTGTTGTATTTAATCCCGATGCAATTTCTGTGTTTCTCAATACTCTGATGGTCCACAGATTACAGAATGCCTCCAGATGTGCTTCGGAAACTACTACTGGTCTTCCAGGGAAGGATCAAAGCGTAGACAGTTTGAGACATTACTCCCATGGAGAAAAGTCCTCATGGTTCCAGTGGTATCCAATCCCGATGCAATTTCAGTGTTTCATCAACAGTCTGAAGGTCCAATGTTTACAGAATGCCTCCAGATGTGCTTGGAAAGTACTAATGGTGTTCGAGGAATCGTAAAAATTATTAGACAGTTTGAGACATTTCTCCCATGGAGAAAAGTCCGCATGTTGCTTCTTGTATTCAATCCCGATGCAATTTATGTGTTTCTGCAACATTCTCAAGGACCACAGATTACAGAATGCCCCCAGTTGTGCTTCGGAAACTACTACTGGCCTTCCAGGGAATGATTAAAGCGTAGACAGTTTGAGACATTACTCCCATGGAGAAAAGTCCGCATGGTGCCTGTTGTATTCAATCCCGATGTAATTTCTGTGTTCCATCAACACTCTGAATGTCCACAGATAACAGAATGGCTCCAGATGTGCTTCGCAAACTACTACTGGTATTCCAGGTAACGATCAAAACGTTTACAGTTTGAGACATTAATCCCATGGAGAAAAGTGCTCATGGTGCGGTTGTATCCCATCCCGATGCAATTTCTGTGTTTCATCAATACTCTGTAGATCCACTGATTACGGAATGTCTCCAGATGTGCTTCTTAATCTACTACTTGTCTTCCAGGCAACGATCAAAATGAAGACAGATTGAGACATTACTCCCATGGAGAAAGTCCGCACGGTGCCTGTTGTATTCAATCCCGTTGCAATTTCTGTGTTTCTTCAACATTCTGAAGGACCACAGATTACAGAATGATTCCAGATGTGCTTCGGAAACTGTTACTGGACTTCCAATGAACGATCGAAGCGTAGACAGTTTGAGACATTACTCCTATGGGGAAAAGTCCGCATGGTGCCTGTTGTATTCAATTCCGATTCACTTTCTGTGTTTCATCAACACTCCGAATGTCCACAGATTACAGAATATCTCCGGATATGCTTTGAAACTACTACAGGTCTTAGAGGGATCGATCAAAATTCGTAGACTGTTTAAGACATTTCTCCTAAGGAGAAAGGTCTGCATGGTGCCTGTTGTATTTAATCACGATGCAATTTCTGTGTTTCATCAACACTCTGAAGGTCCACGGATTACAGAATGCCTCCAGATGTGCTTCGGAAACTACTACTGGTGTTCCAGCAGTAGATCAAAGCGTAGACAGTTTGAGACATTACTCCCATGGAGAAAGGTCCGCATGGTGCCTGTTGTATTATATCCCGATGCAATTTCTGTGTTTCATTAACACTCTGGAGAACCACAGATTACAGAATGCCACCAGATGTGCCTTGGTAACTACTACTGGTCTTCCAGGGAACGATCAAAGGTAAACTGTTTGAGACATTACTCCCTTGGAGAAAAGACCGCATGGTACCTGTTGTATTCAATCCCGATGCAATTTCTCTGTTTCATCAACACTCTGAATTTACACAGATTAGAGAATGAATCCTTATTAGCTTCGGAAACTACTACTTGTCTTTCAGGGAACGATAAAAGCGTAGACAATTTGAGACATTAATCCCACGGAGAAAAGTCAGCAAAGTGCCTGTTGTATTTAATCCCGATGCAATTTCTGTGTTTCTCAATACCCTGATGGTCCACAGATTACAGAATGCCTCCAGATGTGCTTCGGAAACTATTACTGGTCTTCCAGGGAAGGATCAACGCGTAGACAGTTTGAGACATTATTCCCATGGAGAAAAGTCCGCATGGTGCCTGTTATATTCAATCCTGATGCATTTTCTGTGTTTCATCAACACGCTGAAGGAACACTGATTACAGAATGCCTCCAGATGTGCATCGGAAGCTACTACTGGCCTTCCATGGAATGATTAAAGTGTAGACAGTTTGAGACATTACTCCCATGGAGAAATGTCCTCATGGTTCCAGTGGTATCCAATCCCGATGCAATTTCAGTGTTTCATCAACAGTCTGAAGGTCCAATGTTTACAGAATGCCTCCAGATGTGCTTGGAAACTACTAATGGTGTTCGAGGAATCGTAAAAATTATTAGACAGTTTGAGACATTTCTCCCATGGAGAAAAGTCCGCATGGTGCTTCTTGTATTTAATCCCGATGCAATTTCTATATTTCATCAAGACTCTGAAGGTCTACAGATTAACGAATGCCTCCAGATTTACTTCCGAAACTACTACTGGTCTTCCAGGGAACGATTAAAGCGTAGATAGTCTGAGACATTACTCTCAAGGAGGAAAGTCCGCATGGTGCCTATTGTATTCTATCCCGATGCAATTTCTGTGTTTCATCAACACTCGGAAGGCCCACAGATTACAGAGTGCCTTTAGATGTGCTTGGAAACTACTACTGGTCTTCGAGGAATCGATCAAAATTCGTAGGCACTTAGAGACATTTCTCCCATGGAGAAAAGTAAGCATCGTGCCTGTTGTATTTAATCCCGATGCAATTTCTGTGTTTCATCAAGGCTCTGAAGGTCCACCGATTACAGAATGGTTCCAGATAGGCGTTGGAAACTACTCCTGGTCTTCCTGGAACCGATTAAAGCGTACACAGTATGAGAAATTACTCCCATGGTGAAAAGTCCCTATGGTGCCTGTTGTATTATATCCCGATGCAATTTCTGTGTTTCATTAACACTCTGGAGTCCCACAGATTACAGAATGCCACCAGATGTGCCTTGGTAACTACTACTGGTCTTCCAGGGAACGATCAAAGGTAAACTGTTTGAGACATTACTCCCTTGGAGAAAAGACCGCATGGTACCTGTTGTATTCAATCCCGATGCAATTTCTCTGTTTCATCAACACTCTGAATTTACACAGATTAGAGAATGAATCCTGAATAGTTTCGGAAACTACTACTTGTCTTTCAGGGAACGATCAAAGCGTAGACACTGGGAGGCATTACTCCCATGGAGAAAAGTCCGCATGGTGCCTGTTGTATTCAATCCCGATGCAATTTCTGTGTTTCATCAACACTCTGAAGCTCCACAGATTACGGAATGCCTCCAGATGTGCTTCGGAAACTACTACTGGCCTTCCAGGGAATGATTAAAGCGTAGACAGTTTGAGACATTACTCCCATGGAGAAAAGTCCGCATGGTGCCTGTTGTATTCAATCACGATGTAATTTCTGTGTTCCATCAACACTCTGAATGTCCACAGATAACAGAATGGCTCCAGATGTGCTTCGCAAACTACTACTGGTATTCCAGGGAACGATCAAAACGTTTACAGTTTGAGACATTACTCCCATGGAGAAAAGTCCGCATGGTGCCTGTTGTATCAATCCCGATGCATTTCTGTGTTTCGTTTACACTCTGAAGATCCACCGATTACAGAAAGCCTCTAGATGTGCTATGGAAACTACTACAGGTCTTCCAGGGAATGATTAAAGCGTAGACAGTTTGAGACATAACTCCTATGGAGAAAAGTCCTCATGGTGCCTGTTGTATGCAATCCCGATTCAATTTTTGTCTTAAATCAACACTCTGAAGCTCCACAGATTACCGAATGCCTCCAGATGTGCTTCTTAATCTACTACTTGTCTTTCAGGGAACGATGAAAATGTAGACAGTTTGAGACATTACTCCCATGCAGAAAGTCCGCATGGTGCCTGTCGTATTCAATCCCGATGACATTTCTGTGTTTCATAAACACGCTGGAGGAACACTGATTACAGAATGCCTCCAGATGTGCTTTGGAAACTACTACAGGTATTCCAGGGAAGGATCAAAGCGTAGACAGTTTGAGACATAACTCCCATGGAGGAAACTCCGCATGGTGCCTCTTGTATGAAAATCCCGATGCAATTTCTGTGTTTCATCAACACACGGAAGGTCCACAGATTACAGAATGCCTCCATATGTGCTTGGAAACTACAACTGGTCTTCGAGGAACTGATCAAAATTCGTAGATAGTTTGAGACATTTCTCGCATGGAGAGAAGTCCGCATGGTGCCTGTTGTATTCAATCCCGATGCAATTTCTGTGTTTCATCAACACTCTGAAGCTCCACAGATTACGGAATGCCTCCAGATGTGCTTCGGAAACTACTACTGGCCTTCCAGGGAATGATTAAAGCGTAGACAGTTTGAGACATTACTCCCATGGAGAAAAGTCCGTATGGTGCCTGTTGTATTCAATCCCGATGTAATTTCTGTGTTCTATCAAGACTCTGAATGTCCACAGATAACAGAATGGCTCCAGATGTGCTTCGCAAACTACTACTGGTATTCCAGGGAACGATCAAAACGTTTACAGTTTGAGACATTAATCCCATGGAGAAAAGTGCTCATGGTGCCGGTTGTATCCCATCCCGATGCAATTTCTGTGTTTCATCAATACTCTGAGGGTCCACTGATTACGGAATGTCTCCAGATGTGCTTCGGAAACTACTACTGGTCTTCCAGGGAACGATCGAAGCGTATACATTTTGAGACATTACTCCCTTGGAGAAAAGTCCGCATGGTGCCTGTTGTATCCAATCCCGATGCAATTTCTGTTTTTCATCAACACTCTGAAGGTCCAATGGTTACAAAATGCCTCCAGATGTGCTTGGAAACTACTAATGGTGTTCGTGGAATCGTAAAAATTATTAGACAGTTTGAGACATTTCTCCCATGGAGAAAAGTCCGCATGGTGCTTCTTGTATTTAATCCCGATGCAATTTCTATATTTCATCAAGACTCTGAAGGTCTACAGATTAACGAATGCCTCCAGATGTACTTCCGAAACTACTACTGGTCTTCCAGGGAACGATTAAAGCGTACACAGTATGAGAAATTACTCCCACGGTGAAAAGTCCCTATGGTGCCTGTTGTATTATATCCCGATGCAATTTCTGTGTTTCATTAACACTCTGGAGCCCCACAGATTACAGAATGCCACCAGATGTGCCTTGATAACTACTACTGGTCTTCCAGGGAACGATCAAAGGTAAACTGTTTGAGACATTACTCCCTTGGAGAAAAGACCGCATGGTACCTGTTGTATTCAATCCCGATGCAATTTCTCTGTTTCATCAACACTCTGAATTTACACAGATTAGAGAATGAATCCTGAATAGTTTCGGAAACTACTACTTGTCTTTCAGGGAACGATCAAAGCGTAGACACTTTGAGGCATTACTCCCATGGAGAAAAGTCCGCATGGTGCCTGTTGTATTCAATCCCGATGCAATTTCTGTGTTTCATCAACACTCTGAAGCTCCACAGATTACGGAATGCCTCCAGATGTGCTTCGGAAACTACTACTGGCCTTCCAGGGAATGATTAAAGCGTAGACAGTTTGAGACATTACTCCCATGGAGAAAAGTCCGCATGGTGCCTGTTGTATTCAATCACGATGTAATTTCTGTGTTCCATCAACACTCTGAATGTCCACAGATAACAGAATGGCTCCAGATGTGCTTCGCAAACTACTACTGGTATTCCAGGGAACGATCAAAACGTTTACAGTTTGAGACATTACTCCCATGGAGAAAAGTCCGCATGGTGCCTGTTGTATCAATCCCGATGCATTTCTGTGTTTCGTTTACACTCTGAAGATCCACCGATTAAAGAAAGCCTCTAGATGTGCTTTGGAAACTACTACAGGTCTTCCAGGGAATGATTAAAGCGTAGACAGTTTGAGACATAACTCCTATGGAGAAAAGTCCTCATGGTGCCTGTTGTATGCAATCCCGATTCAATTTTTGTCTTAAATCAACACTCTGAAGCTCCACAGATTACCGAATGCCTCCAGATGTGCTTCTTAATCTACTACTTGTCTTCCAGGGGACGATGAAAATGTAGACAGTTTGAGACATTACTCCCATGGAGAAAGTCCGCATGGTGCCTGTTGTATTCAATCCCGATGAAATTTCTGTGTTTCATCAACACACGGAAGGTCCACAGATTACAGAATGCCTCCAGATGTGCTTGGAAACTACAACTGGTCTTCGAGGAACTGATCAAAATTCGTAGATAGTTTGAGACATTTCTCGCATGGAGAGAAGTCCGCATGGTGCCTGTTGTATTCAATCCCGATGCAATTTCTGTGTTTCATCAACACTCTGAAGCTCCACAGATTACGGAATGCCTCCAGATGTGCTTCGGAAACTACTACTGGCCTTCCAGGGAATGATTAAAGCGTAGACAGTTTGAGACATTACTCCCATGGAGAAAAGTCCGCATGGTGCCTGTTGTATTCAATCCCGATGTAATTTCTGTGTTCTATCAAGACTCTGATTGTCCACAGATAACAGAATGGCTCCAGATGTGCTTCGCAAACTACTACTGGTATTCCAGGGAACGATCAAAACGTTTACAGTTTGAGACATTAATCCCATGGAGAAAAGTGCTCATGGTGCCGGTTGTATCCCATCCCGATGCAATTTCTGTGTTTCATCAATACTCTGAAGGTCCACTGATTACGGAATGTCTCCAGATGTGCTTCGGAAACTACTACTGGTCTTCCAGGCAACGATCGAAGCGTATACAGTTTGAGACATTACTCCCGTGGAGAAAAGTCCGCATGGTGCCTGTTGTATCCAATCCCGATGCAATTTCTGTGTTTCATCAACACTCTGAAGGTCCAATGATTACAAAATGCCTCCAGATGTGCTTGGAAACTACTACCGGTCTTCGATTAATCGATCAAAATTCGTAGACAATTAGAGACATTTCTACTATCGAGAAAGGTCAGCTTCGTGCCTCTTGTATTTAATCCCGATGCAATTTCTATATTTCATCAAGACTCTGAAGGTCTACAGATTAACGAATGCCTCCAGATGTACTTCCGAAACTACTACTGGTCTTCCAGGGAACGATTAAAGCGTAGATAGTCTGAGACATTACTCTCAAGGAGGAAAGTCCGCATGGTGCCTGTTGTTTTCAATCCCGATGTAATTTCTGTGTTACATCAACACTCTGAAGGACCACAGATTACAGAATGCCCCCAGATGTGCTTCGTTAACTACTACTGGTCTTCCACTGAATGATCGAAGCGTAGACAGTTTGTGACATTACTCCAATGGAGAAAACTCCCCATGCTGCCTGTTGTTATCAATCCCGATGCAATTTCTTTGTTTCATTAACACTCTGAAGCTCCACAGATTACGGAATGCCTCCAGGTGTGCTTCTTAATCTACTACTTGTCTTCCAGGGAACGATCAAAATGTAAACAGTTTGAGACAACACTGCCATGGAGAAAGTCCACATGGTACGTGTTGTATTCAATCGCGATGCAATTTCTGTCTTTCTGCAACATTCTGAAGGACCACAGATTACAGAATGCCTCCTGATGTGCTTCGCAAACTACTACTGGTCTTCCAGGGAACGATCAAAACGTTTACAGTTTGAGATATTAATCTTATAGAGAATAGTCCTCATGGTGCCGGTTGTATCCAATCCCGACGCAATTTCTGTGTTTCATCAACACTCTGAAGCTCCAAAGACTACGGAATGTCTCCAAATGTGCTTCGGAAACTACTACTGGTCTTCCAGGATATGATTAGAGCGTAGGCATTTGGAGGCATTACTCCCATGGAGAAAAGTCCGCATGGTGCCTGTTATATTCAATCCCGATGCAATTTCTGTGTTTCGTTAACACTCTGGAGACCCACAGATTACAGAATGCCACCACATGTGCCTTGGTAACTACTACTGGTCTTCCAGGGAACGATCAAAGGTAAACTGTTTGAGACATTTCTCCCTTGGAGAAAAGACCGCATGGTACCTGTTGTATTCAATCCCGATGCAATTTCTCTGTTTCATCAACACTCTGAATTTACACAGATTAGAGAATGAATTCTGATTAGTTTCGGAAACTACTACTTGTCTTTCAGGGAAGGATCAAAGCTTAGACTGTTTGAGACATTATTCCCATGGAGAAAAGTCCGCATGGTGCCTGTTATATTCAATCCCGATGCATTTTCTGTGTTTCATCAACACGCTGAAGGAACACGGATTACAGAATGCCTCAAGATGTGCTTCGGAAACTACTACTGGTCTTCCAGGGAACGATCAAAGCGTAGACACTGGGAGGCACTACTCCCATGGAGAAAAGTCCGCATGGTGCCTGTTGTATTGAATCCCGATGCAATTTCTGTGTTTTATCAACACTCTGAAGTTCCACAGATTACGGAATGCCTCCAGATGTGCTTCGGAAACTACTACTGGTCTTCCCGGGATTGATTAAAGCGTAGACAGTTTGAGACATTACTCCCATGGAGAAAAGTCCGTATGGTGCCTGTTGTATTCAATACCGATGTAATTTCTGTGTTCCATCAACACTCTGAATGTCCACAGATAACAGAATGCCTCCAGATGTGCTTCTTAATCTACTACTTGTCTTCCAGGGAACGATCAAAATGTAGACAGTTTGAGACGACACTGATATGGAGAAAAGTCCGCATGGTGCCTGTTGTAATCAATCCCAATTCAATTTCAATGTTTCATCAACACTCTGAAGGTTCACAGATTACGGAAAGCCTCTAGATGTGCTTCGGAAACTACTACTGCTCTTCCAGGGAACGATCAAAGCGTAGACAGTTAGAGACTTAACACCCATGGAGAAAAAACCGAGTGGTGCCTGTTGTATCCAATCCCGATCCAATTTCTGTGTTTCATCAACACTCTGAAGGTCCAATGATTACAGAATGCCTCCAGATGGGCTTGGAAACTACTAATGGTCTTCGAGGAATCGCTCAAAATTATTAGACAGTTTGAGATATTTCTCCCATGGAGAAAAGTTCGTATGGTGCCTGTTGTATTCAATCCCGACACAATTTCTGTGTTTCATCAACACTCTGAAGCTCCAAAGATTACGGAATGCCTCCAGATGTGCTTCGGAAACTACTACTGGTCTTCCAGGGAATGATTAAAGCGTAGATATTTGGAGACATTACTCCCATGGAGAATAGTCCGCATGGTGCCTGTTGTATTCCATCCCGATGCAATTTTTGTGTTCCATCAACACTCTGAAGCTGCACAGATTAAGGAATGCCTCCAGATGTGCTTCTTAATCTACTACTTGTCTTCCAGAGAACGATCAAAATGTAGACAGTTTCAGACAACACTGCCATGGAGAAAGTCCACATGGTGCCTGTTGTATTCAATCCCGATGCAATTTGTGTGTTTCTTCAACATTCTGAAGGACCACAGTTTACAAAATGCCTCAAGATGTGCTTGGAAAGTACTACTGGTCTTCGAGGAATCGATCAAATTTCGTAGACAGAGACATTTCTCCCATGGAGAAAAGTCAGCATCGTGCCTCTTGTATTTGATCCCGATGCAATTTCTATATTTCATCAAGGCTCTGAAGGTCTACAGGTTACCGAATGCCTCCAGAATTACTTCGGAAACTACTACTGGTCTTCCAGGGAACAATTAACGCGTAGATAGTCTGAGACATTACTCTCATGGAAAAAAGTCCGCATGGTGCCAGTTGTATTCAATCAAGTTTCAATTTCTGTGTTTTGTCAACACTCTGAAGCTCCACCGAATACAGAATGCCTCCAGATGTGCGTCGGAACTACTACTGGTCTTCCTGGAGTCGATTAAAGCGTACACAGTTTGAGACATTACTCCCATGGAGAAAAGTCCGCTCGGTGCCTGTTGTATTGAATCCCGATGCAATGTCTGTGTTTCATCAACACTCTGAAGGCCCACAGATTACAGAATGCCTCCAGATGTGCTTCGGAAATTACTACTGGTCTGCTAGGGAAGGATCAAAACGTAGACGGTTGTAGACATTACTCCCATGGATAAAAGTCTGCATGGAGCCTGTTCTATTAAATCCCGCCGCAATTTCTGTGTTTCATCAACACTCTGGAGGTCCACAGATTACATAATGCCTCCAGATGTGATTCGGAAACTACTACTAGTCTTCCAGGGAACGATGAAAGCGTGGACATTTGAGACAATACTCCCATGGTAAAAAGTCTGCAAGGTGCCAGTTGTATTCAATCCCGAGGCAATTTCTGTGTTTCATCAACACTCTGAAGGTCCACAGATTATAGAATGCTTCCAGATGTGCCTCGGAAACTACTACCGTACTTCCTAGTTACGCTGAAAGCGTAGACAGTTTGAGACATTGATCCCATGGAGAAAAGTCCGCATGTTGCCCGTTATATTCAATCCCCATGCAATTTCTGTGTTTTATCAACACTCTCAAGGTCCACAGGTTACAGAATGACTCTGGATGTGCCTAGGAAACAACTACTGGTCTTCGAGGAATCAATCTAATTTCGTAGACAGTTTGAGACCATTTCCCATTGAGAAAAGTCCGCATGGTACCTTTTGTATTCAATCCAGATGCAATTTCTGTGTTTCATCAACTCTTAAAAGTTCCACAGATTACAGAATGCCTCCAGATGTGATTCGGAAACTACTACTGGTCTTCCAGGGAACGATCAAAGCGTAGACAGTTTGAGACATTACTCCCATGGAGAAAAGTCCGCATTGTGCCTGTTGTATTCAATCCCGAAGCAACCTCTGTGTTTCATCAACACTCTGATGGTCCACAGATTATAGAATGCCTCCAGATGTGATTCGGAAACTACTACTGGTCTTCCAGGGAACGATCAAAGCGTAGACAGTTTGAGACTACTCCCATGGAGAAAAGTCCGCATGGTGGCTGTTGTATTCAATCCGGATGCAATATCTGCGTTTCATCAACACTCTGAAGGTCCAAAGATTACAGAATGCCTCCAGATGTGCTTCAAAAACTACTACTGGTCGTCCTGGGAACGATCAAAGCGTAGTCAGTTTAAGGCATTACTCCCATGGAGAAAGGTCCGCATGGTGCCTGTTGTATTCAATCCCGATGCAATTTCTGTGTTTCATCAACACTCTGATGGTGCACATATTCAGAATGCTTCCAGATGTGGTTCGGAAACTACTACTGGTCTTCCAGGAATCGATCAATCGTACACAGTTTGTGACATTACTCCCATGGAGAAAAGTCCGCATGGTTCTTGTTGTAATAAATCCCGATGCAATTTCTGCGTTTCACCATCACTCTGAAGGCCCAAAGATTACAGAATGCCTTAAGATGTGCCTTTTAAGCTACTACTTTGCTTCCAGGAATCGATCAAATCGTATACAGTTTGAGACATTACTCTCATGGAGAAAAGTACGCATGGTTCCTGTTGTATTCAATCCCGATCAAATTTCTGTGTTTCATCAAAACTGTGAAGGTCCACAGATTACAGAATGCCTCCAGAAGTGCTTCGGAAACTACTACTGTCCTTCCAGGGAATGATCAAAGCGTAGACAGTTTCAGACATTACTCCCATGGAGAAAAGTCCGCTCGGTGCCTGTTGTATTGAATCCCGATGCAATTCCTGTGTTTCATCAACACTCTGAAGGCCCACAGATTATAGAATGCCTCCAGATGTGCATCGGATATTACTACTGGTCTCCTAGGAAACGATCAAAGCGTAGACAATTTTAGACATTACTCCCATTGAGAAAAGTCCGCATGGTGCCTGTTTTATTCAATACCGATGCAATTTCTGTGTATCATCAACACTCAGAAGGCAGATTACATAATGCCTCCAGATGTGCCTTATAAACTACTACTGGTCTTCCAGGGAACGATCAAAGCTTAGTCTGGTTGAGACACTACTCCCATGGAGAAAAGACTGCATGGTGCATGTTGTATTAAATCCCGAGGAAATTCTGTGTTTCATCAACACTCTGAAGGTCCTCAGATTACGGAATGCCTCCAGATGTGCTTCGGAAGCTACTACTGGTCTTCGAGGAATCGATCAAAATTCATAGACAGTTTGAGACATTTCTAGCATGGAGTAAGGCACTCATGGTGGCTGTTCTATTTAATCCCGATGCAATTCCTGTGTTTCAACAACACTCTGAAGGTCTATAGATTACAGATTGCGTAAAGATGTGATTCTGAATCTACTACTGGTCTACCAGGAATCGATCAAAACGTAGACAGTTCGAGACATTACTCCCATGGAGAAAGGACCGCATGGTGCATGTTGTATTAAATCCCGATGCAATTTCTGTGTTCCATCAACACCCTGAACGTAAACAGAATACGGAATGCCTCCAGATGTGCTTCGGTAACAACTACTTGCCTTCCAGGGATCGATGAAACTGTAGACAGTTTGAGAAATTACTCCCGTTGAGAAAAGTATGCATGGTGCCTGTTGTATTCAATCCCGATGCAATTTCTGTGTTTCATCAACACTCTGAAGGTCCACAGATCACAGAATGCCTCCAGTCATGCTTAAAAACTCTTACTGGACCTCGAGGAATCGATCAAAATTCGTAGACAGTTTGAGACATCTCACCCATGGAGAAAGATCATCATGGTATCTGTTTTATTTAATTCCGATGCAATTCCTGTGTTTCATCTACACTCTGAAGGTCCACAGATTACAAAATGCCTCCAGATGTGCTTCGGATATTACTACTGGTCTTCCAGGAAACGATCAAAGCGTAGACAGTTTGAGACATTACTCCCATGGAGAAAGGACCGCATGGTGCATGTTGTATTAAATCCCGATGCAATTTCTGTGTTCCATCAACACCCTGAACGTAAACAGAATACGGAATGCCTCCAGATGTGCTTCGGTAACAACTACTGCCCTTCCAGGGATCGATGAAACTGTAGACAGTTTGAGAAATTACTCCCGTAGAGAAAAGTATGCACGGTGCCTGTTGTATTCAATCCCGATGCAATTTCTGTGTTTCATCAACACTCTGAAGGTCCACAGATCACAGAATGCCTCCAGTCGTGCTTAAAAACTCTTACTGGACCTCGAGGAATCGATCAAAATTCGTAGACAGTTTGAGACATCTCACCCATGGAGAGAGATCATCATGGTATCTGTTTTATTTAATTCCGATGCAATTCCTGTGTTTCATCTACACTCTGAAGGTCCACAGATTACAAAATGCCTCCAGGTGTGCTTCGGATATTACTACTGGTCTTCCAGGAAACGATCAAAGCGTAGACAGTTTGGACATTACTCTCATGGAGAAAAGTCCGCATGGTGCCTGTTTTATTCAATCCCGATGCAATTTCTGTGTTTCGTCAACACTCTGAGGGCAGAATACAGAATACCTCCTGATGTGCCTTATAAACTACTACTGGTTTTCCAGGGAACGGTCAAAGCGTAGACAGTTTGAGACATTACTCCCATGGAGAAAGGTCTGCACGGTGATAGTTGTATTCTTCCCGATGCATATTCGGTGTTTCATCAACACTCTGAAGGTCCACAGATTACAGAATGGCTCCAGATGTGTTTCTGTAACTACTACTGGTCTTCCAGGAATCGACCAAAGCGTACTCCCATGGAGAGAAGTCCGCACGGTGCCTGTTGTATGCAATCCCGATTGCAATCTCTGTGTTTCATCAACACTCTGAAGGTGCACAGATTACAGAATGCCTCCAGATGTGGTTCGGAAACTACTACTGGTCTACCAGGAATCGATCGAATTGTACACAGTTTGAGACATTATTCCCATGGAGAAAAGTCTGCATGGTGCCTGTTCTATTTAATCCCAATGCAATTTCTGTGTTTCTTGAACACTCTGAGAGTCCAAAGATTACAGAATGCCTCCAGATGTGCTCGTGAACTACTACTGGTCTACCAGGAAGCGATCAAAGCGTAGACTGTTTGAGTCATTACTACCATGGAGACAAGACCGCTTGGTGCCTGTTGTATTCAATCGTGATGCAATTTCTGTGTTTCATCAACACTCTGAAAGACCAAAGATTGCCGAATGCCTCCAGATGTGCCTTTTAAACTACTACTGGTCTTCCAGGAATCGATCAAATCGTACACAGTTTGAAACATTACTCTCATGGAGAAAGGAACGCATCGTACCTGTTGTATACAATCCTGATCCAATTTCTGTGTTTCATCAACACTGTGATGGTCCACAGATTACGGAATGCCTCCAGTTGTGCTTCGGAAATTACTACTGGTCTGCTAGGGAAGGATCAATACATAGACAGTTTGAGACAATACTCCCATGGATAAAAGTCTGCATGGAGCCTGTTGTATTCAATCCCGACGCAATTTCTGTGTTTCAACCACACTCTGGAGGTCCACAGATTACAGAATGCCTCCAGATGTGCTTCGTAAAAAACTACTACTGTCCTTCCAGGGTATGATCAAAGCGTAGACAGTTTGAGACATTACTCCCATGGAGAGAAGTCCGCATGGTGCCTGTTGTATTCAATCCCGTTGCAATTTCTGTGTATCATCAACAGTCTGAAAGTCCACAGATTACCGAATGACTCCAGATGTATCTTGGAAACTACTCATTGTCTTCCAGGAATCGATCAAACCGTAGACAGTTTGAGACATTACTCCCATGGAGAAAGGACCGCATGGTGCATGTTGTATTAAATCCCGATGCAATTTCTGTGTTCCATCAACACCCTGAACGTAAACAGAATACGGAATGCCTCCAGATGTGCTTCGGTAACAACTACTGCCCTTCCAGGGATCGATGAAACTGTAGACAGTTTGAGAAATTACTCCCGTAGAGAAAAGTATGCACGGTGCCTGTTGTATTCAATCCCGATGCAATTTCTGTGTTTCATCAACACTCTGAAGGTCCACAGATCACAGAATGCCTCCAGTCGTGCTTAAAAACTCTTACTGGACCTCGAGGAATCGATCAAAATTCGTAGACAGTTTGAGACATCTCACCCATGGAGAGAGATCATCATGGTATCTGTTTTATTTAATTCCGATGCAATTCCTGTGTTTCATCTACACTCTGAAGGTCCACAGATTACAAAATGCCTCCAGATGTGCTTCGGATATTACTACTGGTCTTCCAGGAAACGATCAAAGCGTAGACAGTTTGGACATTACTCTCATGGAGAAAAGTCCGCATGGTGCCTGTTTTATTCAATCCCGATGCAATTTCTGTGTTTCGTCAACACTCTGAGGGCAGAATACAGAATACCTCTTGATGTGCCTTATAAACTACTACTGGTTTTCCAGGGAACGGTCAAAGCGTAGACAGTTTGAGACATTACTCCCATGGAGAAAGGTCTGCACGGTGATAGTTGTATTCTTCCCGATGCATATTCGGTGTTTCATCAACACTCTGAAGGTCCACAGATTACAGAATGGCTCCAGATGTGTTTCTGTAACTACTACTGGTCTTCCAGGAATCGTCCAAAGCGTACTCCCATGGAGAGAAGTCCGCACGGTGCCTGTTGTATGCAATCCCGATTGCAATCTCTGTGTTTCATCAACACTCTGAAGGTGCACAGATTACAGAATGCCTCCAGATGTGGTTCGGAAACTACTACTGGTCTACCAGGAATCGATCGAATTGTACACAGTTTGAGACATTATTCCCATGGAGAAAAGTCTGCAGTGTGCCTGTTCTATTTAATCCCAATGCAATTTCTGTGTTTCTTGAACACTCTGAGAGTCCAAAGATTACAGAATGCCTCCAGATGTGCTCGTGAACTACTACTGGTCTACCAGGAAGCGATCAAAGCGTAGACTGTTTGAGTCATTACTACCATGGAGACAAGACCGCTTGGTGCCTGTTGTATTCAATCGTGATGCAATTTCTGTGTTTCATCAACACTCTGAAAGACCAAAGATTGCCGAATGCCTCCAGATGTGCCTTTTAAACTACTACTGGTCTTCCAGGAATCGATCAAATCGTACACAGTTTGAAACATTACTCTCATGGAGAAAGGAACGCATCGTACCTGTTGTATACAATCCTGATCCAATTTCTGTGTTTCATCAACACTGTGATGGTCCACAGATTACGGAATGCCTCCAGTTGTGCTTCGGAAATTACTACTGGTCTGCTAGGGAAGGATCAATACATAGACAGTTTGAGACAATACTCCCATGGATAAAAGTCTGCATGGAGCCTGTTGTATTCAATCCCAACGCAATTTCTGTGTTTCAACCACACTCTGGAGGTCCACAGATTACAGAATGCCTCCAGATGTGCTTCGTAAAAAACTACTACTGTCCTTCCAGGGTATGATCAAAGCGTAGACAGTTTGAGACATTACTCCCATGGAGAGAAGTCCGCATGGTGCCTGTTGTATTCAATCCCGTTGCAATTTCTGTGTATCATCAACAGTCTGAAAGTCCACAGATTACCGAATGACTCCAGATGTATCTTGGAAACTACTCATTGTCTTCCAGGAATCGATCAAAGCGTAGACAGTTTTAGACATTACTTCTATGGAGAAAAGTGCGCACGGTGCTAGTTGTATTCTTACCGATGCTTTTTCGGTGTTTCATCAACACTCTGAAGGTCCACAGATTACAGAATGCCTCCAGGTGTGTTTCTGAAACTACTACTGATCTTCCAGGAATCGACCAAAGCGTACTGCCATGGAGAGAAGTCCGCATGGTGCCTGTTGTATTCAATCCCGATGCAATCTCTGTGTTTCATCAACACTCAGAAGGTGCACAGATTCAGAATGCCTCCAGATGTGGTTCGGAAACTACTACTGGTCTACCAGGAATCGATCAAATTGTACATAGTTTGAGACATTACTCCCATGGAGAAAAGTCTGCATGGTGCCTGTTCTGTTCAATCCCGAAGCATTTTCTGTGTTTCATGAACACTCTGAGAGTCCAAAGATTACAGAATGCCTCCAGATGTGCTTCGTGAACTAGTACTGGTCATCCAGGAAGCGGTCAAAGCGTAGATTGTTTGAGTCATTACTACCATGGAGAAAAGACTGCTTGGTGCCCGTTGTACTCAATCTTGATGCGATTTCTGTGTTTCATCAACACTCTGAAATGCCAAAGATTACAGAGTGCCTCCAGATGTGCTTCAAAAACTCCTACTGATCTCCCAGAAGTCAATAAATGCGTAGATAGTTTGAGACATTACGCTTATGGAGAAATGTCTGCATGGAGCCTGTTGTATTCAATCCCGATGCAATTTCTGCGTTTCATCAACATTGTGAAGGTGCACAGATTCAGAATGCTTATAGATGTGGTTCGGAAACTACTCCCGGTCATCCAGGAATCGATCAAATCGTACACAGTTTGAGACATTACTCCCATGGAGAAAAGTCCGCATGGTTCCTGTTGTATTCAATCCCGATGCAATTTCTGCTTTTCACCAACACTCTGAAGGCCCAAAGATTACAGATTGCCTCCAGATGTGCCTTTTAAACTACTACTGGTCTCCCAGGAATCGATCAAATCGTACACAGTTTGAAACAATACTCTCATGGAGAAAAGTTCACATGGTACCTGTTGTATACAATCCTGTTCCAATTTCTGTGTTTCATCAACACTCTGATTGTCCACAGATTACAGAATGCCTCCAGATGTGCTTCGGAAATTACTACTGGTCTGCTAGGGAAGGATCAAAACGTAGACAGTTGTAGACATTACTCCCATGGATAAAAGTCTGCATGGAGCCTGTTCTATTCAATCCCGCCGCAATTTCTGTGTTTCATCAACACTCTGGAGGTCCACAGATTACATAATGCCTCCAGATGTGATTCGGAACCTACTACTAGTCTTCCAGGGAACGATCAAAGCGTGGACATTTGAGACAATACTCCCATGGAAAAAAGTCTGCAAGGTGCCAGTTGTATTCAATCCCGAGGCAATTTCTGTGTTTCATCAACACTCTGAAGGTCCACAGATTATAGAATGCTTCCAGATGTGCCTCGGAAACTACTACCGTACTTCCAAGTTACGCTGAAAGCGTAGACAGTTTGAGACATTGATCCCATGGAGAAAAGTCCGCATGTTGCCCGTTATATTCAATCCCCATGCAATTTCTGTGTTTTATCAACACTCTCAAGGTCCACAGGTTACAGAATGACTCTGGATGTGCCTAGGAAACAACTACTGGTATTCGAGGAATCAATCTAATTTCGTAGACAGTTTGAGACCTTTTCCCATTGAGAAAAGTCCGCATGGTACCTTTTGTATTCAATCCAGATGCAATTTCTGTGTTTCATCAACTCTTAAAAGTTCCACAGATTACAGAATGCCTCCAGATGTGCTTCGGAAACTACTACTGGTCTTCCAGGGAACGATGAAAGCGTAGACAGTTTGAGACTACTCCCATGGAGAAAAGTCCAAATGGTGCCTGTTGTATTCAATCCCGATGCAAATTCTGTGTTTCATCAACACTCTGAAGGTCCAAAGATTACAGCAGAATGCCTCCAGATGTGCTTCAAAAACTACTACTGGTCGTCCTGGGAACGATCAAAGCGTAGTCAGTTTAAGGCATTACTCCCATGGAGAAAGGTCCGCATGGTGCCTGT
This sequence comes from Schistocerca gregaria, assembly GCF_023897955.1. Lineage (NCBI taxonomy): Eukaryota > Metazoa > Arthropoda > Insecta > Orthoptera > Acrididae > Schistocerca > Schistocerca gregaria. Next base: position 3,162,532 of record NW_026061752.1, on the reverse strand, counting down.
TGTATTCAATCCCGATGCAATTTCTGTGTTTCATCAACACTCTGATGGTGCACATATTCAGAATGCTTCCAGATGTGGTTCGGAAACTACTACTGGTCTTCCAGGAATCGATCAATCGTACACAGTTTGTGACATTACTCCCATGGAGAAAAGTCCGCATGGTTCTTGTTGTATTAAATCCCGATGCAATTTCTGCGTTTCACCATCACTCTGAAGGCCCAAAGATTACAGGATGCCTTAAGATGTGCCTTTTAAACTACTACTTTGCTTCCAGGAATCGATCAAATCATATACAGTTTGAGACATTACTCTCATGGAGAAAAGTATGCATGGTTCCTGTTGTATTCAATCCCGATCAAATTTCTGTGTTTCATCAAAACTGTGAAGGTCCACAGATTACGGAATGCCTCCAGAAGTGCTTCGGAAACTACTACTGTCCTTCCAGGGAATGATCAAAGCGTAGACAGTTTCAGACATTACTCCCATGGAGAAAAGTCCGCTCGGTGCCTGTTGTATTGAATCCCGATGCAATTCCTGTGTTTCATCAACACTCTGAAGGCCCACACATTACAGAATGCCTCCAGATGTGCATCGGATATTACTACTGGTCTCCCAGGAAACGATCAAAGCGTAGACAATTTTAGACATTACTCCCATTGAGAAAAGTCCGCATGGTGCCTGTTTTATTCAATCCCGATGCAATTTCTGTGTATCATCAACACTCAGAAGGCAGATTACATAATGCCTCCAGATGTGCCTTATAAACTACTACTGGTCTTCCAGGGAACGATCAAAGCTTAGTCTGGTTGAGACACTACTCCCATGGAGAAAAGACTGCATGGTGCATGTTGTATTAAATCCCGAGCAAATTCTGTGTTTCATCAACACTCTGAAGGTCCTCAGATTACGGAATGCCTCCAGATGTGCTTCGGAAGCTACTACTGGTCTTCGAGGAATCGATCAAAATTCATAGACAGTTTGAGACATTTCTAGCATGGAGTAAGGCACTCATGGTGGCTGTTCTATTTAATCCCGATGCAATTCCTGTGTTTCATCAACACTCTGAAGGTCCATAGATTACAGATTGCCTCCAGATGTGATTCTGAATCTACTACTGGTCTACCAGGAATCGATCAAAACGTAGACAGTTCGAGACATTACTCCCATGGAGAAAGGACCGCATGGTGCATGTTGTATTAAATCCCGATGCAATTTCTGTGTTCCATCAACACTCTGAACGTAAAGAGATTACAGAATGCCTCCAGATGTGCTTCGGAAACTGTTACTGGTCTTCCAGTTAACGATCAAAGCGTAGACAGTTTGAGACATTAATCTCAATGAGAAAATTCCGCATGGTGCCTGTTCTACTCAATTCCGATGCAATTACTGTGTTTATGAATACTCTGATGGTTTACAGATTACAGAATGCCTCCTAATGTGCTTCGAAAACTACTACTGGTCTTCCAGGGAACGATCAAAGCGTAGACAGTTTGAGACATTACTCCAATGGAGAAAACTCCGCTTGGTGCCTGTTGTATTCAATCCCGTTGGAATTTCTGTGTTTCATCAACAATCTGAAGGTGCACGGATTACAGAATGCCTCCAAATGTGACTTGGAAACTACTACTGGTCTTCCAGGGAACGATCAAAGCGAAGACTGTTTGTGACATTACTCCCATATAGGAATGACCGCGTGGTGATTGTTGTATTCAATCCTGATGCAATTTGTGTGTTTCATCAACACTCTGAAGGTCAACAGATTACAGAATGACTCCAGATGTGCTTCGGAATCTTTAACTGGTCTTCCAGTTAACGATCAAAGCGAAGACAGTTTTAGACATTACCCTCATTGAGAAAAGTCCGCAAGGTGACTGTTCTATTTAATCCCGATGCAATTTCTGTGTTTATGAACACTCTGATGGTCCACAGATTACAGAATGCTTCCTGATGTGCTTCGGAAACTACTAATGGTCTTCGAGGGAACGATCAATTCGTAGACAATTTGAGAAATTACTATCATGGAGAAAAGTCCACATGGTGACTCTTGTATTCAATCCCGATGCTATCTCTGTGTTTCATCAACACTCTGAAGGTCAAAAGATTACAGAATGCCTCCAGATCTGCTTCGGAAACTACTACTGGTCTTCCAGGGAACGGCCAAATAGTAGACAGTTTGAGACATTACTACCATGGAGAAAAGTCTGCATGGTGCTTGTTTTATTCAATCCCGATGAAATGACTGTGTTTCATCAACACTTTGAAGGTCCAAAGATTACAGAAAGCCTCCAGATGTGCTTCAAAAACTACTACTGGTCTCCCAGAATTACATCAAAGCGTAGACATTTTGATACATTACGCATATGGAGAAGAGTCCGCATGGAGCATGTTGTATTGAATCCCGATGCAATTCCTGTGTTTCATCAACACTCTGAAGGTGCACGGATTACAGAATGACTCCAGATTTTCTTCGCAAGCTACTACTGGTCTTCCAGGAATCGATCAAATCATACGCAGTGTGAGATGTTACTCCCATGGAGAAAATTCCGCATGGTTCCTGTTGTATTCAATCCCGATGCAATTTCTGCATTTCACCAACACTCTGAAGGCCCACAGATTACATCATGCCTCCAGATGTGCCTTTTAGACTACTTCTGGTCTTCCAGGAAAAGATCAAATCGTACACAGTTTCAGACATTACTCATATGGAGAAAAGTTCGCATCGTGCCTGTTCTATTCAATCCCGATACAATTTCTGTGTTTCATCAACACTCTGAAGACGCACAGATTCAGAATGCTTCGAGATGTGGTTCGGAAACTACTACTGGTCTTCCAGGAATCGATCAAATCGTACACAGTTTGAGACATAACTCGCATTGAGAAAAGTCCGCATGGATCCTGTTGTATTCAATCCCGATGCAATTTCTGCCTTTCACCGTCACTCTAAAGGCTCACAGAATGCAGAATGCCTCCAGATGTGCCTTTTAAACTACTACTGGTCTTCCAGGATCGATCAAGTCGTACACAGTATGAGACATTACTCTCATGGAGAAAAGTACGCATGGTACCTGTTGTACAATAATGATCCCATTTCTGTAATTCATCAACACTGTGAAGTTCCACAGATTACATAATGCCTCCAGATGTGCTTCGGAAATTACTACTGGTCTGTTAGGGAACGATCAAAGCGTAGAAAGTTTGAGACATTACTCTCAAGCAAAAAAGTCCGCATGGTGTTTGTTTTATTAAATCCCGATGCAATTTCTGTATTTAATTATCATTCTGAAGGTCCACAGATTACAGAATGCCTCCAGATGTGCTTCGGAAACAACTACTGCCCTTCCAGGGTACGATGAAACTGTATACAGTTTGAGACATTACTCCCAAGGAGACAAATCCGCATGGTGCCTGTTTTATTCAATCCCGATGCAATTTCTGTGTTTCATCAACACTCTGAAGTCCACAGACTACAGAATGCCTCCAGATATGCTGGTAAACTACTACTGGTCTTCGAGGAATCGATCAAAATTCGTAGACTGTTTGAGACATCTCTCCCATGGACAAAGATCATCATGGTATCTGTTGTATTTAATCCCGATGCAATTCCTGAGTTTCATCTAAACCCTGCAGGTTCATAGATTACAGAACGCCTCCAGATGTGCTTCGGATATTACTACTGGTCTTCCAGGAAACGATCAAACCGTAGACAGTTTGAGACATTACTCCCATGGAGAAAAGCCTGCATGGTGATTGTTTTATTCAATCCCGATGCATTTTCTGTGTTTCATCAACACTCTGAAGGCAGAAAGATTACAGAATGCCTCCAGATGTGCCTTATAAACTACTACTGGTCTTCCAGGGAACGATCAAAGCGTAGTCTGTTTGACACAATATTCCCATGGAGATAAGGTCGCATGGTGCATGTTGTATTCAATCCCGATGCAATTTCTGAGTTTCATCAACACTCTGAAGGTCCTCAGATTACGGAATGCCTACAGATGTGCTTCAGAAACTACTACTGGTCTTCAAGGCAACGATCAAATCGTAGACAGTTTGAGACATTACTAACATGGAGAAAAATCTGCATGTTGCCTGTTGTATTCAATCCCGATGCAATTTCTGTGTTCCATCAAAACTCTGAACGTAAACAGATTACAGAATGCCTCCAGGTGTGCTTCGGAAACTGTTACTGGTCTTCCAGTTAACTATCAAAGCGTAGACAGTTTGAGACATTACTCTCAATGAGAAAAGTCGGCATGGTGCCTGTTCTACTCAATTCCGATGCAATTTCTGTGTTTATGAACACTCTGAAAGTCCACATATTACATAATGCCTCCAGATGTGCTTCGAAAACTACTGCCCGTCTTCCAGGGTACGATCAAAGCGTAGGCAGTTTGAGACGTTACTCCAATGGAGGAAACTCCGCATGGTGCCTGTTGTATTCAATCCCGATGCAATTTTCGTGTTTCATCAACACTCTGAAGGTACACAGATTACAGAATGCCTCCAGATGTGACTTGGAGACTACTACTGGGCTTCTAGGGAACGATCAAAGCGTAGACTGTTTGTGGCATTACTCCCATATAGGAAAGACCGCATGGTGACTGTTGTATTCAATCCTGATGCAATTTCTGTGTTTCATCTACACTCTGAAGGTCAACAGATTACAAAATCCCTCCAGATATGCTACGGAAACTGTTACTGGCCTTCTAGTTAACGATCAAAGCGAAGACTATTTTAGACATTACTCTCATAGAGAAAAGTCCGCATGGTGCCTGTTCTGTTCAATCCCGAAGCAATTTCTGTGTTTATGAACACTCTGAAGGTCCACAGATTACAGAATGCCTCCTGATTTGCTTCGGAATCTACTAATGGTCTTCGGGGGAACGATCAAAACGTAGACGGTTTGAGACATTACTATCATGAAGAAAAGTGCGCATGGTACCTCTTGTAATCAATCCCGATGCAATTTCTGTGTATCATCAACACTCTGAAGGTCCACAGAATACAGAATGCCTCCAGATGTGCTTCGAAAACTACTACTGGTCTTCCAGGTAACGATCAAAACGTAGCCACTTTGAGACATTACTCCTATGGAGACATGTACGCATGGTGCCTGTTGTATTCAATCCCAATCCTATTTCTGTGTTTCATCAACACTGTGAAGGTCCACAGAATACAGAATGCCTCCAGATGTGCTTCGCAAACTACTACTGGTCTTCTAGGGAACGATCAAATGGTAGACTGTTTGAGACATTACTCTCATGGAGACAAGTCCGCATGGTGCCTGTTGTAATCCATCCCGATGAGCTTTATGTGTTTCATCTACACTTTGAAGTTCCAAAGATTACAGAATGCTCAAAGGTGCATGATGTATTTAATCCCTATGCAATTTATGTGTTTCATCAACACTCTGAAGGTCTACAGATTACGGAATGCCTTCAGATGTGCTTCAGAAACTCGTACTGGTCTTCCAGGGAACGATCAATGCGTAGACAGTATGAGACATTACTCCCATGGATAAATGTTCGCATGGTGCCTTTTGCATTCAATCCCGATGCAATTCTGTGTTTCAACAACACTCTGAAGGTCTACAGATTACAGAATGCATCCAGATGTGCTTCGCAAACTACTTGTGGCCTTCCAGGGAAAGATCAAAGCGTAGAGAGTTTGAGACATTACTCCCTGTGAGAAAACTCCGCATGGTGCATGTTGTATTCAATCCCGATGTAATTTCTGTGTTTCATCAACACCCTGAAGGTCCACATATTACAGAATGCCTCCATATGTGACTTGGAAACTACTACTTGTCTTCAAAGGAACGATCAAAGCGTAGAGAATTTGAGACATTACTAGCATGGAGAAAAGTCCACATGATGCCCGTTGTAATAAATGCCGAAGCAATCTGTGTTTCATCAACACTCAAGGTCCACAGATTACAGAATGCCTCCAGATGTGATTCGAAAACTACTATTGGTCTTCCAGGGAACGATCAAACCGTATACAGTTGAGACATTAGTCACATAGAAAAAAGTCAGCAAGGTGCCTGTTGTATTCATCCCGATGCAATTTCTATGTTTCATCAACACTCGGAAGGTCCACAGATTACAGAATGCCTCCAGATGTGCTTCGGAAACTGCTACTTATCTTGGAGGAATGGATCAAATCGAGCACACTTTGAGTCATTACTCCCATGGAGAAAAGTCCGCATGTTGCCTGTTGTATTGAATCCCCATGCAATTTTTGTGTTTTATCAACACTCTCAAGATCCACAAAATACAGAATGACTCAGGACGTGCTTCGGAAACTACTACTGGTCTTCGAGGAATCGATCAAATTTCGTAGACAGTTTGAGACATTATCCCGTGGAGAAAAGTCCGCATGGTGCCTGTTGTATTCAATCCCGATGCAATTTCTGTGTTTCTTTAACATTCTGAAGGTCCACAGATTACAGAATGGCTCCAGATGTGCCTTGAAAACTACTACTTGTCTTCCAGGGAACGATCAAATCGTAGAGAGTTTGAGACATTACTCCCATGGGGAAAAGTCCACATGGTGCCTGTTTTATTCAATCCCGATGCCATCTCTGTGTTTCATCAACACTCTGAAGGTGCATAGATTACAGAAAGTCTCCAGATGTGGTTCGGACTGTACTACTGGTCTTCCAGGAATCGATCAAATCGTACACAGTTTGAGACATAACTATCATGGAGAAAAGTACGCATGGAGCCTGTTGTATTCAATCTCGATGCAATTTCTGCGTTTTATTAATACTCTGAAGGTCCACAGGTTACAGAATACCTCCAGATGTGCTTCGGAAATTACTACTGGTCTTCCAATGAACGATCAAAGCGTAGACAGTTGGAGACATTACTCCCATGGAGAAATGTCCATTTGATGCTTGTTGTATTCAATCCCGATGCAATTTCTGTGTTCCATCAACACTCTGAATGTAAACAGATTACATAATGCCTTCAGATGTGCTTCAGAAACTCCTACTGGTCTTCCAGGGAACGATCAATGGGTAGACAGTATGAGACATTACTCCCGTGTATAAATGTTCGCATGGTGCCTTTTGTATTCAATCCCGATGCAATTCTGTGTTTCAACAACACTCTGAAGGTCTACAGATTACAGAATGCAACCAGATGTGCTTCGCAAACTACTTGTGGCCTTCCAGGGAAAGATCAAAGCGTAGAGAGTTTGAGACATTACTCCCATGGAGAAAAGTCCCCATGGTGCATGTTGTATTCAATCCCGATGTAATTTCTGTGTTTCAGCAACACCCTGAAGGTCCACATATTACAGAATGCCTCCATATGTTCCTTGGAAACTACTACTTGTCTTCAAGGAACGATCAAAGCGTAGAGAATTTTAGACATTACTCGCATGGAGAAAAGTCCGCATGATGCCTGTTGTAATAAATGCCGAAGCAGTCTCTGTGTTTCATCAACACTCAAGGTCCACAGATTACAGAATGCCTCCAGATGTGATTCGAAAACTACTATTGGTCTTCCAGGGAACGATCAAACCGTAGACAGTTGATACATTACTCACATAGAAAAAAGCAAGGTGCCTGTAGTATTCATCCCGATGCAATTTCTATGTTTCATCAACACTCGGAAGGTCCACAGATTACAGAATGCCTCCAGATGTGCTTCGGAAACTGCTACTTATCTTAAAGGAATGGATCAAATCGAGCACACTTTGAGATATTACTCCCATGGAGAAAAGTCCGCAGGGTGCCTCTTCTAGTCAATCCCGATAGAATTTCTGTGATTCATGAACACTCTGAAGGTCCACAGATTACAGAATGCATCCAGATGTGCTTCAAAAACTACTACTGGTCTCCCAGAAGTTGATCAAAGCGTAGACAGTTTGAGACATTACGCCTATGGAGAAAGGTCCGCATGGAGCCTGTTGTAATCCATCCCGATGAGCTTTATGTGTTTCATCTACACTCTGAAGTTCCAAAGATTACAGAATGCTCAAAGGTGCATGTTGTATTTAATCCCTATGCAATTTCTGTGTTTCATCAACACTCTGAAGGTCTACAGATTACGGAATGCCTTCAGATGTGCTTCAGAAACTCGTACTGGTCTTCCAGGGAACGATCAATGCGTAGACAGTATGAGACATTACTCCCATGGATAAATGTTCGCATGGTGCCTTTTGCATTCAATCCCGATGCAATTCTGTGTTTCAACAACACTCTGAAGGTCTACAGATTACAGAATGCATCCAGATGTGCTTCGCAAACTACTTGTGGCCTTCCAGGGAAAGATCAAAGCGTAGAGAGTTTGAGACATTACTCCCTGTGAGAAAAGTCCGCATGGTGCATGTTGTATTCAATCCCGATGTAATTTCTGTGTTTCATCAACACCCTGAAGGTCCACATATTACAGAATGCCTCCATATGTGCCTTGGAAACTACTACTTGTCTTCAAAGGAACGATCAAAGCGTAGAGAATTTGAGACATTACTAGCATGGAGAAAAGTCCTCATGATGCCCGTTGTAATAAATGCCGAAGCAATCTGTGTTTCATCAACACTCAAGGTCCACAGATTACAGAATGCTTCCAGATGTGATTCGAAAACTACTATTGGTCTTCCAGGGAACGATCAAACCGTACACAGTTGAGACATTACTCACATAGAAAAAAGTCAGCAAGGTGCCTGTTGTATTCATCCCGATGCAATTTCTATGTTTCATCAACACTCGGAAGGTCCACAGATTACAGAATGCCTCCAGATGTGCTTCGGAAACTGCTACTTATCTTGGAGGAATGGATCAAATCGAGCACACTTTGAGTCATTACTCCCATGGAGAAAAGTCCGCATGTTGCCTGTTGTATTGAATCCCCATGCAATTTTTGTGTTTTATCAACACTCTCAAGATCCACAAATTACAGAATGACTCAGGACGTTCTTCGGAAACTACTACTGGTCTTCGAGGAATCGATCAAATTTCGTAGACAGTTTGAGACATTATCCCGTGGAGAAAAGTCCGCATGGTGCCTGTTGTATTCAATCCCGATGCAATTTCTGTGTTTCTTTAACATTCTGAAGGTCCACAGATTACAGAATGCCTCCAGATGTGCCTTGAAAACTACTACTTGTCTTCCAGGGAACGATCAAAGCGTAGAGAGTTTGAGACATTACTCCCATGGGGAAAAATCCACATGGTGCCTGTTTTATTCAATCCCGATGCCATCTCTGTGTTTCATCAACACTCTGAAGGTGCATAGATTACAGAAAGTCTCCAGATGTGGTTCGGACTGTACTACTGGTCTTCCAGGAATCGATCAAATCGTACACAGTTTGAGACATAACTATCATGGAGAAAAGTACGCATGGAGCCTGTTGTATTCAATCTCGATGCAATTTCTGCGTTTTATTAATACTCTGAAGGTCCACAGGTTACAGAATACCTCCAGATGTGCTTCGGAAATTACTACTGGTCTTCCAATGAACGATCAAAGCGTAGACAGTTGGAGACATTACTCCCATGGAGAAATGTCCATTTGATGCTTGTTGTATTCAATCCCGATGCAATTTCTGTGTTCCATCAACACTCTGAATGTAAACAGATTACAGAATGCCTTCAGATGTGCTTCAGAAACTCCTACTGGTCTTCCAGGGAACGATCAATGGGTAGACAGTATGAGACATTACTCCCGTGTATAAATGTTCGCATGGTGCCTTTTGTATTCAATCCCGATGCAATTCTGTGTTTCAACAACACTCTGAAGGTCTACAGATTACAGAATGCATCCAGATGTGCTTCGCAAACTACTTGTGGCCTTCCAGGGAAAGATCAAAGCGTAGAGAGGTTGAGACATTACTCCCATCGAGAAAAGTCCCCATGGTGCATGTTGTATTCAATCCCGATGTAATTTCAGTGTTTCAGCAACACCCTGAAGGTCCACATATTACAGAATGCCTCCATATGTTCCTTGGAAACTACTACTTGTCTTCAAGGAACGATCAAAGCGTAGAGAATTTTAGACATTACTCGCATGGAGAAAAGTCCGCATGATGCCTGTTGTAATAAATGCCGAAGCAGTCTCTGTGTTTCATCAACACTCAAGGTCCACAGATTACAGAATGCCTCCAGATGTGATTCGAAAACTACTATTGGTCTTCCAGGGAACGATCAAACCGTAGACAGTTGATACATTACTCACATAGAAAAAAGCAAGGTGCCTGTAGTATTCATCCCGATGCAATTTCTATGTTTCATCAACACTCGGAAGGTCCACAGATTACAGAATGCCTCCAGATGTGCTTCGGAAACTGCTACTTATCTTAAAGGAATGGATCAAATCGAGCACACTTTGAGACATTACTCCCATGGAGAAAAGTCCGCAGGGTGCCTCTTCTAGTCAATCCCGATCGAATTTCTGTGATTCATGAACACTCTGAAGGTCCACAGATTACAGAATGCATCCAGATGTGCTTCAAAAACTACTACTGGTCTCCCAGAAGTTGATCAAAGCGTAGACAGTTTGAGACATTACGCCTATGGAGAAAGGTCCGCATGGAGCCTGTTGTAATCAATCCCGATGCAATTTCTGTGTTTCATCAACACTCTGAAGGTGCATAGATTACAGAATGTCTCCAGATGTGGTTCGGAATGTACTACTGGTCTTCCAGGAATCGATCAAATCGTACACAGTTTGAGACATTACTATCATGGAGAAAAGTACGCATGGAGCCTGTTGTATTCAATCTCGATGCAATTTCTGCGTTTAATCAACACTCTAAATGTCCACAGATTACAGAAAGTCTCCAGATGTGCTTCGGAAATTACTACTGGTCTTCTAATGAACGATCAAAGCGTAGACAGTTGGAGACATTACTCTCATGTAGATAAGTCCGCATGGTGCCTGTTGTATTCAATCCCGATGCAATTTCTGTGTTCCATCAACACTCTGAATGTATACAGATTACAGAATGCCTCCAGATGTGCTTCGCAAACTACTACTGCTCCTCCAGGGAACGATCAAAGCGTATACAGTTTGAGACATTACTCCCACGTAGTAAAGTCCGCATGGTGCCTCTTGTAGTCAATCCCGATGCAATTTCTGTGTCATGAACACTCTGAAGGTCCACAGATTTCAGAATGCCTCCAGATGTGCTTCGGAAACTACTACTGATCTCCCAGGGAGTGATCAAAGCGTAGACAGTTTGAGACTTTAATATCATGGAGAAAAGTCCTCATGGTGCCTGTTGTACTCAATCCCGATTCAATTTCTGTGTTTCATCAACACTGTGAAGTCCGACAAAACACAGAATGCCTACAGATGTGCTTCGGAAACTACTACTGGTCTTCCAGGGAACGATCAAAGCGTAGACAGTTTGAGACATAACTCTCATGGAGAAAAGTCCGCATGGAGCCTGTTGTATTCAATCCCGATGCAATTTCTGTGTTTCATCAACACTTTGAAGGTGCATAGATTACAGAAAGTCTCCAGATGTGGTTCGGACTGTACTACTGGTCTTCCAGGAATCGATCAAATCGTACACACTTTGAGACATAACTATCATGGAGAAAAGTACGCATGGAGCCTGTTGTATTCAATCTCGATGCAATTTCTTCGTTTCATTAATACTCTGAAGGTCCACAGGTTACAGAATACCTCCAGATGTGCTGCGGAAATTACTACTGGTCTTCCAATGAACGATCAAAGCGTAGACAGTTGGAGACATTACTCCCATGGAGAAATGTCCATTTGATGCTTGTTGTATTCAATCCCGATGCAATTTCTGTGTTCCATCAACACTCTGAATGTAAACAGATTACAGAATGCCTCCAGATCTGCTTCGCAAACTACTACTGCTCCTCCAGGGAACGATCAAAACGTATACAGTTTGAGACATAACTCCCAAGTAGTAAAGACCGCATGGTGCCTCTTCTAGTCAATCGCGATGCAATTTCTGTGTTTCATGTGCACTCTGAAAGTCCACAGATTACAGAACGCCTCCAGATGTGTTTCGGAAACTACTACTGGTCTCCCAGGGAACGATCAAAGCGTATACAGTTTGAGACATTACTCCCATGTAGTAAAGTCCGCATGGTGCCTCTTCTAGTCAATCCCGATGCAATTTCTGTGTTTCATGAACATTCTGAAGGTCCACAGATTACAGAATGCATCCAGATGTGCTTCAAAAACTACTACTGGTCTCCTAGAAGTTGATCAAAGCGTAGACAGTTTGAGACATTACGCCTATGGAGAAAAGTCCGCATGGAGCATGTAGTAATCAATCCCGATGCAATTTCTGTGTTTCATCAACACTCGGAAGGTGCATGGATTACAGAATGTCTCCAGATGTGGTTGGAATGTACTACTGGTCTTCCCGGAATCGATCAAATCGTACACAGTTTGAGCCATTACTATCATGGAGAAAAGTACGCATGGAGCCTGTTGTATTCAATCTCGATGCAATTTCTGCGTTTCATCAACACTCTGAAGGTCCACAGATTACAGAATACCTCGAGATGTGCTTCGTAAATTACTACTGGTCTTCCAATGAACGATCAAAGCGTAGACAGTTGGAGACATTACTCCCATGGAGAAAAGTCCGCATGGTGCTTGTTTTATTCAATCCCGATGCAATTTCTGTGTTCCATCAACACTCTGAATGTATACAGATTACAGAATGCCTCCAGATGTGCTTCGCAATCTACTACTTGTCTTCCATTGAACGATCAAAGCGTATACAGTTTGAGACATTACTCCCATGTAGTAAAGTCCGCATGGTGCCTCTTCTAGTAAATCCCGATGCAATTTCTGTGTTTCATGAACACTCTGAAGGTCCACAGATTACAGAATGCCTCCAGATTTGTTTCGGAAACTACTACTGGTCTCCCGGGGAACGATCAAAGCGTAGACAGTTTGAGACATTAGTATCATGGAGAAAAGTCCTCATGGTGCCTGTTGTATTCAATCCCGATTCAATTTCTGTGTTTCATCAACACTGTGAATTTCCACAAAGAACAGAATGCCTACAGATGTGCTACGGAAACTACTACTGGTCTTCCAGGGAACGATCAAAGCGTAGACAGTTTGAGACATTAATATCATGGAGAAAAGTCCTCATGGTGCCTGTCGTATTCAATCCCGATTGAATTTCTGTGTTTCATCAACACTGTGAAGTTCCACAAAATACAGAATGCCTACAGATGTGCTTCGGAAACTACTATTGGTCTTCCAGGGAACGATCAAAGGGTAGACAGTTTGAGACATTACTCTCATGGAGAAAAATCCGCATGGTGCCTGTTGTAATCCATCCCGATGAGCTTTATGTGTATCATCTACACTCTGAAGTTCCAAAGATTACAGAATGTTCCAAGGTGCATGTTGTATTTAATCCCTATGCAATTTCTGTGTTTCATCAACACTCTGAAGGTCTACAGATTACGGAATGCCTTCAGATGTGCTTCAGAAACTCGTACTGGTCTTCCAGGGAACGATCAATGCGTAGACAGTATGAGACATTACTCCCATGGATAAATGTTCGCATGGTGCCTTTTGCATTCAATCCCGATGCAATTCTGTGTTTCAACAACACTCTGAAGGTCTACAGATTACAGAATGCATCCAGATGTGCTTCGCAAACTACTTGTGGCCTTCCAGGGAAAGATCAAAGCGTAGAGAGTTTGAGACATTACTCCCTGTGAGAAAACTCCGCATGGTGCATGTTGTATTCAATCCCGATGTAATTTCTGTGTTTCATCAACACCCTGAAGGTCCACATATTACAGAATGCCTCCATTTGTGCCTTGGAAACTACTACTTGTCTTCAAAGGAACGATCAAAGCGTAGAGAATTTGAGACATTACTAGCATGGAGAAAAGTCCACATGATGCCTGTTGTAATAAATGCCGAAGCAATCTGTGTTTCATCAACACTCAAGGTCCACAGATTACAGAATGCCTCCAGATGTGATTCGAAAACTACTATTGGTCTTCCAGGGAACGATCAAACCGTACACAGTTGAGACATTACTCACATAGAAAAAAGTCAGCAAGGTGCCAGTTGTATTCATCCCGATGCAATTTCTATGTTTCATCAACACTCGGAAGGTCCACAGATTACAGAATGCTTCCAGATGTGCTTCGGAAACTGCTACTTATCTTGGAGGAATGGATCAAATCGAGCACACTTTGAGGCATTACTCCCGTGGAGAAAAGTCCGCATGTTGCCTGTTGTATTGAATCCCCATGCAATTTTTGTGTTTTATCAACACTCTCAAGATCCACAAATTGCAGAATGACTCAGGACGTGCTTCGGAAACTACTACTGGTCTTCGAGGAATCGATCAAATTTCGTAGACAGTTTGAGACATTATCCCGTGGAGAAAAGTCCGCATGGTGCCTGTTGTATTCAATCCCGATGCAATTTCTGTGTTTCATCAACATTCTGAAGGTCCAAAGATTACAGAATGCCTCCAGATGTGCCTTGAAAACTACTACTTGTCTTCCAGGGAACGATCAAAGCGTAGAGAGTTTGAGACATTACTCCCATGGGGAAAAGTCCACATGGTGCCTGTTTTATTCAATCCCGATGCAATCTCTGTGTTTCATCAACACTCTGAAGGTGCATAGATTACAGAAAGTCTCCAGATGTGGTTCGGACTGTACTACTGGTCTTCCAGGAATCGATCAAATCGTACACAGTTTGAGACATAACTATCATGGAGAAAAGTACGCATGGAGCCTGTTGTATTCAATCTCGATGCAATTTCTGCGTTTCATTAATACTCTGAAGGTCCACAGGTTACAGAATACCTCCAGATGTGCTTCGGAAATTACTACTGGTCTTCCAATGAACGATCAAAGCGTAGACAGTTGGAGACATTACTCCCATGGAGAAATGTCCATTTGATGCTTGTTGTATTCAAACCCGATGCAATTTCTGTGTTCCATCAACACTCTGAATGTAAACAGATCACAGAATGCCTCCAGATGTGCTTCGGAAACTACTACTGGTCTCCTAGGGAACGATCAAAGCGTATAAAATTTGAGACATTTCTCCCATGTAGTAAAGGCCGCATGGTGCCTCTTCTAGTCAATCCCGATGCAATTTCTGTATTTCATGAACACTCTGAAGGTCCACAGATTACAGAATGCATCCAGATGTGCTTCAAAAACTACTACTGGTCTCCCAGAAGTTGATCAAAGGGTAGACAGTTTGAGACATTACTCTCATGGAAAAAAGTCCGCATGGTGCCTGTTGTAATCCATCCCGATGAGCTTTATGTGTTTCATTTACACTCTGAAGTTCCAAAGATTACAGAATGCTCCAAGGTGCATGTTGTATTCAATCCCGATTGAATTTCTGTGTTTCATCAACACTGTGAAGTTCCACAAAATACAGAATGCCTACAGATGTGCTTCGGAAACTACTACTGGTCTTCCAGGGAACGATCAAAGGGTAGACAGTATGAGACATTACTCCCATGTATAAATGTTCGCATGGTGCATTTTGTATTCAATCGCGATGCAATTCTGTGTTTCAACAACACTCTGAAGGTCTACAGATTACAGAATGCATCCAGATGTGCCTTGAAAACTACTACTTGTCTTCCAGGGAACGATCAAAGCGTAGAGAGTTTGAGACATTACTCCCATGGAGAAAAGTCCGCATGGTGCATGTTGTATTCAATCCCGAAGCAATTTCTGTGTTTCATCAACACTCTGAAGGTCCACAGATTACAGAATGCCTCCAGATGTGCCTTGAAAACTACTACTTGTCTTCCAGGGAACGATCAAAGCGTAGAGAGTTTGAGACATTACTCCCATGGGGAAAAGTCCACATGGTGCCTGTTTTATTCAATCCCGATGCAATCTCTGTGTTTCATCAACACTCTGAAGGTGCATAGATTACAGAACGTCTCCAGATGTGGTTCGGAATGTACTACTGGTCTTCCAGGAATCGATCAAATCGTACACAGTTTGAGACATAACTATCATGGAGAAAAGAACGCATGGAGCCTGTTGTATTCAACCCCAATGCAATTTCTGTGTTTCATCAACACTCTCAAGGTCCACAGATTACAGAATGACTCTGGATGTGCTTCGGAAACAACTACTGGTCTACCAGGAATCGATCGAATTGTACACAGTTTGAGACATTATTCCCATGGAGAAAAGTCTGCATGGTGCCTGTTCTATTTAATCCCAATGCAATTTCTGTGTTTCTTGAACACTCTGAGAGTCCAAAGATTACAGAATGCCTCCAGATGTGCTCGTGAACTACTACTGGTCTACCAGGAAGCGATCAAAGCGTAGACTGTTTGAGTCATTACTACCATGGAGACAAGACTGCTTGGTGCCTGTTGTATTCAATCGTGATGCAATTTCTGTGTTTCATCAACACTCTGAAAGACCAAAGATTGCCGAATGCCTCCAGATGTGCCTTTTAAACTACTACTGGTCTTCCAGGAATCGATCAAATCGTACACAATTTGAAACATTACTCTCATGGAGAAAGGAACGCATCGTACCTGTTGTATACAATCCTGATCCAATTTCTGTGTTTCATCAACACTGTGACGGTCCACAGATTACAGAATGCCTCCAGTTGTGCTTCGGAAATTACTACTGGTCTGCTAGGGAAGGATCAATACGTAGACAGTTTGAGACAATACTCCCATGGATAAAGGTCTGCATGGAGCCTGTTGTATTCAATCCCGACGCAATTTCTGTGTTTCATCAACACTCTGGAGGTCCACAGATTACAGAATGCCTCCAGATGTGCTTCGTAAAAAACTACTACTGTCCTTCCAGGGTATGATCAAAGCGTAGACAGTTTGAGACATTACTCCCATGGAGAGAAGTCCGCATGGTGCCTGTTGTATTCAATCCCGATGCAATTTCTGTGTTCCATCAACACTCTGAAGGTCCACAGATTACAGCTTGCCTCCAGATGTGCTTCGGATACTACTACTGGTCTTCCTGGGAACGATCAAAACGTAGTCAGTTTGAGACATTACTCCCATGGACAAAGGTCCGCATGATGCCTGTTGTATTCAATCCCGTTGCAATTTCTGTGTATCATCAACAGTCTGAAAGTCCACAGATTCAGAATGCCTCCAGATGTGGTTCGGAAACTACTACTGGTGTACCAGGAATCGATCAAATTGTACATAGTTTGAGACATTACTCCCATGGTGAAAAGTCTGCATGTTGCCTGTTCTATTCAATCCCGAAGCAATTTCTGTGTTTCATGAACACTCTGAGAGTCCAAAGATTACAGAATGCCTCCAGATGTGCTTCGTGAACTAGTACTGGTCATCCAGGAAGCGGTCAAAGCGTAGACTGTTTGAGTCATTACTACCATGGAGAAAAGACCGCTTGGTGCCCGTTGTATTCAATCGTGATGCGATTTCTGTGTTTCATCAACACTCTGAAAGACCAAAGATTACAGAGTGCCTCCAGATGTGCTTCAAAAACTCCTACTGATCTCCCAGAAGTCGATAAATGCGTAGATAGTTTGAGACATTACGCTTATGGAGAAAAGTCTGCATGGAGCCTGTTGTATTCAATCCCGATGCAATTTCTGTGTTTCATCAATATTGTGAAGGTGCACAGATTCAGAATGCTTCCAGATGTGGTTCGGAAACTACTACTGGTCATCCAGGAATCGATCAAATCGTACACAGTTTGAGACATTACTCCCATGGAGAAAAGTCCGCATGGTTCCTGTTGTATTCAATCCCGATGAAATTTCTGCTTTTCACCAACACTCTGAAGGCCCAAAGATTACAGATTGCCTCCAGATGTGCCTTTTAAACTACTACTGGTCTCCCAGGAATCGATCAAATCGTACACAGTTTGAAACAATACTCTCATGGAGAAAAGTTCACATGGTACCTGTTGTATACAATCCTGTTCCAATTTCTGTGTTTCATCAACACTCTGATTGTCCACAGATTACAGAATGCCTCCAGATGTGCTTCGGAAATTACTACTGGTCTGCTAGGGAAGGATCAAAACGTAGACAGTTGTAGACATTACTCCCATGGATAAAAGTCTGCATGGAGCCTGTTCTATTCAATCCCGCCGCAATTTCTGTGTTTCATCAACACCCTGGAGGTCCACAGATTACAGAATGCCTCCAGATTTGCTTCGGAAACTACTACTGTCGTTCCAGGGAATGATGAGAGCGTAGACAGTTTGAGACATTACTCCCATGGAGAAAAGTCCGCATGGTGCCTGTTGTGTCGAATCCCGATGCAATTTCTGTGTTCCATCAACACCCTGAACGTAAACAGAATACGGAATGCCTCCAGATGTGCGTCGGTACAACTACTGCCCTTCCAGGGATCGATGAAACTGTAGACAGTTTGAGACATTACTATCGTAGAGAAAAGTATGCATGGTGCCTGTTGTATTCAATCCCGATGCAATTTCTGTGTTTCATCAACACTCTGAAGGTCCACAGATCACAGAATGCCTCCAGTCGTGCTTAAAAACTCTTACTGGACTTCGAGGAATCGATCAAAATTCGTAGACAGTTTGAGACATCTCACCCATGGAGAAAGATCATCATGGTATTTGTTTTATTTAATTCCGATGCAATTCCTGTGTTTCATCTACACTCTGAAGGTCCACAGATTACAAAATGCCTCCAGATGTGCTTCGGATATTACTACTGGTCTTCCAGGAAACAATCAAAGCGTAGACAGTTTGAGACATTACTCCCATGGAGAAAAGTCCGCATGGTGCCTGTTTTATTCAATCCCGATGCAATTTCTGTGTTTCGTCAACACTCTGAGGGCAGAATACAGAATACCTCCTGATGTGCCTTATAAACTACTACTGGTTTTCCAGGGAACGGTCAAAGCGTAGACAGTTTGAGACATTACTCCCATGGAGAAAAGTCTGCACGGTGACAGTTGTATTCTTCCCGATGCATTTTCGGTGTTTCATCAACACTCTGAAGGTCCACAGATTACAGAATGGCTCCAGATGTGTTTCCGTAACTACTACTGGTCTTCCAGGAATCGACCAAAGCGTACTCCCATGGAGAGAAGTCCGCACGGTGCCTGTTGTATGCAATCCCGATTGCAATCTCTGTGTTTCATCAACACTCTGAAGGTGCACAGATTACAGAATGCCTCCAGATGTGGTTCGGAAACTACTACTGGTCTACCAGGAATCGATCGAATTGTACACAGTTTGAGACATTATTCCCATGGAGAAAAGTCTGCAGTGTGCCTGTTCTATTTAATCCCAATGCAATTTCTGTGTTTCTTGAACACTCTGAGAGTCCAAAGATTACAGAATGCCTCCAGATGTGCTCGTGAACTACTACTGGTCTACCAGGAAGAGATCAAAGCGTAGACTGTTTGAGTCATTACTACCATGGAGACAAGACCGCTTGGTGCCTGTTGTATTCAATCGTGATGCAATTTCTGTGTTTCATCAACACTCTGAAAGACCAAAGATTGCCGAATGCCTCCAGATGTGCCTTTTAAACTACTACTGATCTACCAGGAATCGATCAAATCGTACACAATTTGAAACATTACTCTCATGGAGAAAGGAACGCATCGTACCTGTTGTATACAATCCTGATCCAATTTCTGTGTTTCATCAACACTGTGATGGTCCACAGATTACAGAATGCCTCCAGTTGTGCTTCGGAAATTACTACTGGTCTGCTAGGGAAGGATCAATACGTAGACAGTTTGAGACAATACTCCCATGGATAAAGGTCTGCATGGAGCCTGTTGTATTCAATCCCGACGCAATTTCTGTGTTTCATCAACACTCTGGAGGTCCACAGATTACAGAATGCCTCATGATGTGCTTCGTAAAAAATTACTACTGTCCTTCCAGGGTATGATCAAAGCGTAGACAGTTTGAGACATTACTCCCATGGAGAGAAGTCAGCATGGTGCCTGTTGTATTTAATCCCGATGCAATTTCTGTGTTCCATCAACACTCTGAAGGTCCACAGATTACAGATTACCTCCAGATGTGCTTCGGATACTACTACTGGTCTTCCTGGGAACGATCAAAACGTAGTCAGTTTGAGACATTACTCCCATGGACAAAGGTCCGCATGATGCCTGTTGTATTCAATCCCGTTGCAATTTCTGTGTATCATCAACAGTCTGAAAGTCCACAGATTACCGAATGACTCCAGATGTATCTTGGAAACTACTCATTGTCTTCCAGGAATCGATCAAAGCGTAGACAGTTTTAGACATTACTTCTATGGAGAAAAGTGCGCACGGTGCTAGTTGTATTCTTACCGATGCTTTTTCGGTGTTTCATCAACACTCTGAAGGTCCACAGATTACAGAATGCCTCCAGATGTGTTTCTGAAACTACTACTGATCTTCCAGGAATCGACCAAAGCGTACTGCCATGGAGAGAAGTCCGCATGGTGCCTGTTGTATTCAATCCCGATGCAATCTCTGTGTTTCATCAACACTCTGAAGGTGCACAGATTCAGAATGCCTCCAGATGTGGTTCGGAAACTACTACTGGTGTACCAGGAATCGATCAAATTGTACATAGTTTGAGACATTACTCCCATGGAGAAAAGTCTGCATGTTGCCTGTTCTATTCAATCCCGAAGCAATTTCTGTGTTTCATGAACACTCTGAGAGTCCAAAGATTACAGAATGCCTCCAGATGTGCTTCGTGAACTAGTACTGGTCATCCAGGAAGCGGTCAAAGCGTAGACTGTTTGAGTCATTACTACCATGGAGAAAAGACCGCTTGGTGCCCGTTGTATTCAATCGTAATGCGATTTCTGTGTTTCATCAACACTCTGAAAGACCAAAGATTACAGAGTGCCTCCAGATGTGCTTCAAAAACTCCTACTGATCTCCCAGAAGTCGATAAATGCGTAGATAGTTTGAGACATTACGCTTATGGAGAAAAGTCCGCATGGTTCCTGTTGTATTCAATCCCGATGAAATTTCTGCTTTTCACCAATACTCTGAAGGCACAAAGATTACAGATTGCCTCCAGATGTGCCTTTTAAACTACGACTGGTCTCCCAGGAATCGATCAAATCGTACACAGTTTGAAACAATACTCTCATGGAGAAAAGTTCACATGGTACCTGTTGTATTCAATCCTGTTCCAATTTCTGTGTTTCATCAACACTCTGATTGTCCACAGATTACAGAATGCCTCCAGATGTGCTTCGGAAATTACTACTGGTCTGCTAGGGAAGGATCAAAACGTAGACAGTTGTAGACATTACTCCCATGGATAAAAGTCTGCATGGAGCCTGTTCTATTCAATCCCGCGGCAATTTCTGTGTTTCATCAACACTCTGGAGGTCCACAGATTACATAATGCCTCCAGATGTGATTCGGAAACTACTACTAGTCTTCCAGGGAACGATCAAAGCGTGGACATTTGAGACAATACTCCCATGGAAAATAGTCTGCAAGGTGCCAGTTGTATTCAATCCCGAGGCAATTTCTGTGTTTCATCAACACTCTGAAGGTCCACAGATTATAAAATGCTTCCAGATGTGCCTCGGAAACTACTACCGTACTTCCAAGTTACGCTGAAAGCGTAGACAGTTTGAGACATTGATCCCATGGAGAAAAGTCCGCATGTTGCCCGTTATATTCAATCCCCATGCAATTTCTGTGTTTTATCAACACTCTCAAGGTCCACAGGTTACAGAATGACTCTGGATGTGCCTAGGAAACAACTACTGGTCTTCGAGGAATCAATCTAATTTCGTAGACAGTTTGAGACCTTTTCCCATTGAGAAAAGTCCGCATGGTACCTTTTGTATTCAATCCAGATGCAATTTCTGTGTTTCATCAACTCTTAAAAGTTCCACAGATTACAGAATGCCTCCAGATGTGCTTCGGAAACTACTACTGGTCTTCCAGGGAACGATAAAAGCGTAGACAGTTTCAGACTACTCCCATGGAGAAAAGTCCAAATGGTGCCTATTGTATTCAATCCCGATGCAAATTCTGTGTTTCATCAACACTCTGAAGGTCCAAAGATTACAGAATGCCTCCAGATGTGCTTCAGAAACTACCACTGGTCGTCCTGGGAACGATCAAAGCGTAGTCAGTTTAAGGCATTACTCTCATGGAGAAAGGTCCGCATGGTGCCTGTTGTATTTAATCCCGATGCAGTTTCTGTGTTTTATCAACACTCTGATGGTGCACAGATTCAGAATGCTTCGAGATGTGGTTCGGAAACTACTACGGGTCTTCCAGGAATCGATCATGTCGTACACAGTTTGAGACATTACTCCCATGGAGGAAAGTCCGCATGGTTCCTGTTGTATTCAATCCCGATGCAATTTCTGCGTTTCACCATCACTCTGAAGGCCCACAGATTACAGAATGCCTCCAGATGTGCTTCGGATATTACTACTGGTCTCCCAGGAAACGATCAAAGCGTAGGAAATTTTAGACATTACTCCCACGGAGAAAAGTCCGCATGGTGCCTGTTTTATTCAATCCCGATGCAATTTCTGTGTTTCATCAACACTCTGAAGGCAGATTACAGAATTCCTCCAGATGTGCCTTATTAACTACTACTGGTCTTCCAGGGAACGATGAAAGCGTAGACAGTTTGAGACATTACTCCCATGGAGAAAAGTCCGCATTGTGCCTGTTGTATTCAATCCCGAAGCAACCTCTGTGTTTCATCAACACTCTGATGGTCCACAGATTATAGAATGCCTCCAGATGTGATTCGGAAACTACTACTGGTCTTCCAGGGAACGATCAAAGCGTAGACAGTTTGAGACTACTCCCATGGAGAAAAGTCCGCATGGTGGCTGTTGTATTCAATCCGGATGCAATTTCTGCGTTTCATCAACACTCTGAAGGTCCAAAGATTACAGAATGCCTCCAGATGTGCTTCAAAAACTACTACTGGTCGTCCTGGGAACATTCAAAGCGTAGTCAGTTTAAGGCATTACTCCCATGGAGAAAGGTCCGCATGGTGCCTGTTGTATTCAATCCCGATGCAATTTCTGTGTTTCATCAACACTCTGATGGTGCACAGATTCAGAATGCTTCCAGATGTGGTTCGGAAACTACTACTGGTCTTCCAGGAATCGATCAATCGTACACAGTTTGTGACATTACTCCCATGGAGAAAAGTCCGCATGGTTCTTGTTGTATTAAATCCCGATGCAATTTCTGCGTTTCACCATCACTCTGAAGGCCCAAAGGTTACAGAATGCCTTAAGATGTGCCTTTTAAACTACTACTTTGCTTCCAGGAATCGATCAAATCGTATACAGTTTGAGACATTACTCTCATGGAGAAAAGTACGCATGGTTCCTGTTGTATTCAATCCCGATCAAATTTCTGTGTTTCATCAAAACTGTGAAGGTCCACAGATTACAGAATGCCTCCAGAAGTGCTTCGGAAACTACTACTGTCCTTCCAGGGAATGATAAAAGCGTAGACAGTTTCAGACATTACTCCCATGGAGAAAAGTCCGCTCGGTGCCTGTTGTATTGAATCCCGATGCAATTTCTGTGTTTCATCAACACTCTGAAGGCCCACAGATTACAGAATGCCTCCAGATGTGCATCGGATATTACTACTGGTCTCCCAGGAAACGATCAAAGCGTAGACAATTTTAGACATTACTCCCATTGAGAAAAGTTTGCATGGTGCCTGTTTTATTCAATGCCGATGCAATTTCTGTGTATCATCAACACTCAGAAGGCAGATTACATAATGCCTCCAGATGTGCCTTATAAACTACTACTGGTCTTCCAGGGAACGATCAAAGCTTAGTCTGGTTGAGACACTACTCCCATGGAGAAAAGACTGCATGGTGCATGTTGTATTAAATCCCGAGCAAATTCTGTGTTTCATCAACACTCTGAAGGTCCTCAGATTACGGAATGCCTCCAGATGTGCTTCGGAAGCTACTACTGGTCTTCGAGGAATCGATCAAATCTCATAGACAGTTTGAGACATTTCTAGCATGGAGTAAGGCACTCATGGTGGCTGTTCTATTTAATCCCGATGCAATTCCTGTGTTTCATCAACACTCTGAAGGTCCATAGATTACAGATTGCCTCCAGATGTGATTCTGAATCTACTACTGGTCTACCAGGAATCGATCAGAACGTAGACAGTTCGAGACATTACTCCCATGGAGAAAGGACCGCATGGTGCATGTTGTATTAAATCCCGATGCAATTTCTGTGTTCCATCAACACTCTGAACGTAAAGAGATTACAGAATGCCTCCTGATTTGCTTCGGAAACTACTAATGGTCTTCGGGGGAACGATCAAAACGTAGACGGTTTGAGACATTACTCCCATGGAGAAAAGCCGGCATGGTGATTGTTTCATTCAATCCCGATGCATTTTCTGTGTTTCATCAACACTCTGAAGGCAGAAAGATTACAGAATGCCTCCAGATGTGCCTTATAAACTACTACTGGTCTTCCAGGGAACGATCAAAGCGTAGTCTGTTTGAGACAATATTCCCATGGAGATAAGGTCGCATGGTGCATCTTGTATTCAATCCCGATGCAATTTCTGAGTTTCATCAACACTCTGAAGGTCCTCAGATTACGGAATGCCTACAGATGTGCTTCAGAAACTACTACTGGTCTTCAAGGCTACGATCAAATCGTAGACAGTTTGAGACATTACTAACATGGAGAAAAATCCGCATGGTGCCTGTTGTATTCAATCCCGATGCAATTTCTGTGCTCCATCAAAACTCTGAACGTAAACAGATTACAGAATGCCTCCAGGTGTGCTTCGGAAACTGTTACTGGTCTTCCAGTTAACTTTAAAATCGTAGACGGTTTGAGACATTACTCTCAATGAGAAAAGTCGGCATGGTGCCTGTTCTACTCAATTCCGATGCAATTTCTGTGTTTATGAACACTCTGAAAGTCCACATATTACATAATGCCTCCAGATGTGCTTCGAAAACTACTGCTGGTCTTCCAGGGTACGATCAAAGCGTAGGCAGTTTGAGACGTTACTCCAATGGAGGAAACTCCGCATGGTGCCTGTTGTATTCAATCCCGATGCAATTTCCGTGTTTCATCAACACTCTGAAGGTACACAGATTACAGAATGCCTCCAGATGTGACTTGGAGACTACTACTGGGCTTCTAGGGAACGATCAAAGCGTAGACTGTTTGCGGCATTACTCCCATATAGGAAAGACCGCATGGTGACTGTTGTATTCAATCCTGATGCAATTTCTGTGTTTCATCTACACTCTGAAGGTCAACAAATTACAAAATCCCTCCAGATATGCTACGGAAACTGTTACTGGCCTTCCAGTTAACGATCAAAGCGAAGACAATTTTAGACATTACTCTCATAGAGAAAGGTCCGCATGGTGCCTGTTCTATTCAATCCCGAAGCAATTTCTGTGTTTATGAACACTCTGAAGGTCCACAGATTACAGAATGCCTCCTGATTTGCTTCGGAAACTACTAATGGTCTTCGGGGGAACGATCAAAACGTAGACGGTTTGAGACATTACTATCATGAAGAAAAGTGCGCATGGTACCTCTTGTAATCAATCCCGATGCAATTTCTGTGTATCATCAACACTCTGAAGGTCCACAGAATACAGAATGCCTCCAGATGTGCTTCGAAAACTACTACTGGTCTTCCAGGTAACGATCAAAACGTAGCCACTTTGAGACATTACTCCTATGGAGACATGTACGCATGGTGCCTGTTGTATTCAATCCCAATCCTATTTCTGTGTTTCATCAACACTGTGAAGGTCCACAGAATACAGAATGCCTCCAGATGTGCTTGGGAAACTACTACTGGTTTTCCAAGGAATGATCAAAGCGAAGACAGTTTGAGACATTACTCCCATGGAGAGAAGTCCGCATGGTGCCTGATGTATTCAATCCCGATGCAATTTCCGTGTTTCATCAACACTCTGAAAGTCCACAGATTACAGAATGCCTCCAGATGTGCTTCGGAAATTACTACTGGTCTTCCAGGGATCGATCAAAGCGTAGATACGTTGAGACATTACTCTCATGGAGAAAAGTCCGCATGTTGCCTGTTGTATTCAATCCTGATGCACTTTCTGTGTTTCATCAACACTCTGAATGTCCAAAGACTACAGAATGCTTACAGATGTGCTTCAAAAACTCCTACTGGTCTCCCAGAAGTCGATCAATGCGTAGACCGTTTGAGACATTACTATCATTGAGAAAAGTTTGCATGGTGCCTGTTCTATTCGTTTCTAAAGCAATTTCTGTGTTTATGAGCACTCTGAAGGTCGACAGATTACAGAATGCCTCCTGATGTGCTTAGGAAAGTACTACTGATCTTCCAGGGAACGAGCAAAGCGTAGACAGTTTGAGACATTACACCCTTGGAGAATAGTCCGCATGGTGCCTGTTGTATTCAATCCCGATGCTATTTCTGTGTATCATCAACACTCTGAAGGTCCACAGATCACAGAATGCCTCCAGATGTGATTGAAAACTACTACTGGTCTTCGAGGAATCGATCAAAATTCGTAGACAGTTTGAGACATATCTCCCAAGGAGAAAGATCATCATGGTATCTCTTGTATATAATCCCGATGCAATTCCTGTGTTTCATCTATACTCTGAAGGTCCACAGGTTATAGAATGCCTCTAGATGTGTTTCGGATATTACGACTGGTCTTCCAGGAAACGATCAAAGCGTAGACAGTTTGAGACATTACTCCCATGTAGTAAAGTCCGCATGGTGCCTATTCTAGTCAATCCCGATGAAATTTCTGTGTTTCATGAACACTCTGAAGGTCCGCAGATTACAGAATGCATCCAGATGTGCTTCAAAAACTACTACTGGTCTCCCAGAAGTTAATCAAAGCGTAGACAGTTTGAGACATTAATATCATGGAGAAAAGTCCGCATGGTGCATGTTGTATTCAATCCCGATGTAATTTCTGTGTTTCAGCAACACCCTGAAGGTCCACATATTACAGAATGCCTCCATATGTGCCTTGGAAACTACTACTTGACTTCAAACGAACGATCAAAGCGTAGAGAATTTGAGACATTACTCGCATGGAGAAAAGTCCGCATGATGCCTGTTGTAATAAATGCCGAAGCAATCTCTGTGTTTCATCAACACTCAAGGTCCACAGATTACAGAATGCCTCCAGATGTGATTCGAAAACTACTATTGGTCTTCCAGGGAACGATCAAACCGTAGACAGTTGATACATTACTCACATAGAAAAAAGCAAGGTGCCCGTAGTATTCATCCCGATGCAATTTCTATGTTTCATCAACACTCGGAAGGTCCACAGATTACAGAATGCATCCAGATGTGCTTCGGAAACTGCTACTTATCTTGAAGGAATGGATCAAATCGAGCACACTTTGAGACATTACTCCCATGGAGAAAAGTCCGCATGGTGCCTCTTCTAGTCAATCCCGATGCAATTTCTGTGTTTCATGAACACTCTGAAGGTCCACAGATTACAGAATGCATCCAGATGTGCTTCAAAACTACTACTGGTCTAACAGAAGTTGATCAAAGCGTAGACAGTTTGAGACATTACGCCTATGGAGAAAAGTCCACATGAAGCCGGTTGTAATCAATCCCGATGGAATTTCTGTGTTTCATCAACTCTCTGAAGGTGCATAGATTACAGAATGTCTCCAGATGTGGTTCGGAATGTACTACTGGTCTTCCAGGAATCGATCAAATCGTACACAGTTTGAGACATTACTATCATGGAGAAAAGTACGCATGGAGCCTGTTGTATTCAATCTCGATGCAATTTCTGCGTTTCATCAACACTCTGAAGGTCCACAGATTACAGAAAGTCTCCAGATGTGCTTCGGAAATTACTACTGGTCTTCCAATGAACGATCAAAGCGTAGACAGTTGGAGACATTACTCCCATGTAGATAAGTCCGCATGGTGCTTGTTGTATTCAATCCCGATGCAATTTCTGTGTTCCATCAACACTCTGAATGTATACAGATTACATAATGCCTCCAGATGTGCTTCGCAAACTACTACTGGTCTTCCAGGGAACGATCAAAGCGTATACAGTTTGAGACATTACTCCCATGTAGTAAAGTCCGCATGGTGCCTCTTCTAGTCAATCCCGATGCAATTTCTGTGTCATGAACACTCTGAAGGTCCACAGATTTCAGAATGCCTCCAATTGTGCTTCGGAAACTACTACTGGTCTCCCAGGGAGTGATCAAAGCGTAGACAGTTTGAGACTTTAATATCATGGAGAAAAGTCCTCATGGTGCCTGTTGTATTCAATCCCGATTCAATTTCTGTGTTTCATCAACACTGTGAAGTTCGACAAAACACAGAATGCCTACAGATGTGCTTCGGAAACTACTAGTGGTCTTCCAGGGAACGATCAAAGCGTAGACAGTTTGAGACATTACTCTCATGGAGAAAAGTCCGCATGGTGCCTGTTGTAATCCATCCCGATGAGCTTTATGTGTTTCATCTACACTCTGAAGTTCCAAAGATTACAGAATGCCTCCAGATGTGCTTCGAAAACTACTACTGGTCTCCCAGGAGCTGATCAAGGCGTAGACAGTTTGAGACATAACGCCTATGGAGATAAGTCCGCATGGAGCCTGTTGTATTCAATCCCGATGGAATTTCTGTGTTTCATCAACACTCTGAAGGTGCATAGATTACAGAAAGTCTCCAGATGTGGTTCGGACTGTACTACTGGTCTTCCAGGAATCGATCAAATCGTACACAGTTTGAGACGTAACTATCATGGAGAAAAGTACGCATGGAGCCTGTTGTATTCAATCTCGATGCAATTTCTGCGTTTCATTAATACTCTGAAGGTCCACAGGTTACAGAATACCTCCAGATGTGCCTCGGAAATTACTACTGGTCTTCCAATGAACGATCAAAGCGTAGACAGTTGGAGACATTACTCCCATGGGGAAATGTCCATTTGATGCTTGTTGTATTCAATCCCGATGCAATTTCTGTGTTCCATCAACACTCTGAATGTAAACAGATTACAGAATGCCTCCAGATGTGCTTCGCAAACTACTACTGCTCTTCCAGGGAACGATCAAAGCGTATACAGTTTGAGACATAACTCCCAAGTAGTAAAGACCGCATGGCGCCTCTTCTAGTCAATCGCGATGCAATTTCTGTGTTTCATGTACACTCTGAAGGTCCACAGATTACAGAACGCCTCCAGATGTGCTTCGGAAACTACTACTGGTCTCCCAGGGAACGATCAAAGCGTATAAAGTTTGAGACATTACTCCCATGTAGTAAAGGCCGCATGGTGCCTCTTCTAGTCAATCCCGATGCAATTACTGTGTTTCATGAACACTCTGAAGGTCCACAGATTACAGAATGCATCCAGATGTGCTTCAAAAACTACTACTGGTCTCCCAGAAGTTGATCAAAGCGTAGACAGTTTGAGACATTACGCCTATGGAGAAAAGTCCGCATGGAGCCTGTTGTAATCAATCCCGATGCAATTTCTGTGTTTCATCAACACTCGGAAGGTCCACAGATTACAGAATGCCTCCAGATGTGTTTCGGAAACTACTAATGGTCTCCCAGGGAACGATCAAAGCGTAGACAGTTTGAGACATTAATATCATGGAGAAAAGTCCTCATGGTGCCTGTTGTATTCATCCCGATTGAATTTCTGTGTTTCATCTACACTGTGAAGTTCCACAAAATACAGAATGCCTACAGATGCCTACAGATGTGCTTCGGAAACTACTACTGGTCTTCCAGGGAACGATCAAAGGGTAGACAGTTTGAGACATTACTCTCATGGAGAAAAGTCCGCATGGTGCCTGTTGTAATCCATCCCGATGAGCTTTATGTGTTTCATTTACACTCTGAAGTTCCAAAGATTACAGAATGCTCCAAGGTGCATGTTGTATTTAATCCCGATGCAATTTCTGTGTTTCATCAACACTCTGAAGGTCTACAGATTACGGTATGCCTTCAGATGTGCTTCAGAAACTCCTACTGGTCTTCCAGGGAACAATCAATGGGTAGACAGTATGAGACATTACTCCCGTGTATAAATGTTCGCATGGTGCCTTTTGTATTCAATCCCGATGCAATTCTGTGTTTCAACAACACTCTGAAGGTCTACAGATTACAGAATGCATCCAGATGTGCTTCGCAAACTACTTGTGGCCTTCCAGGGAAAGATCAAAGCGTAGAGAGTTTGAGACATTACTCCAATGGAGAAAAGTCCGCATGGTGCATGTTGTATTCAATCCCGATGTAATTTCTGTGTTTCAGCAACACCCTGAAGGTCCACATATTACAGAATGCCTCCATATGTGCCTTGGAAACTACTACTTGTCTTCAAAGGAACGATCAAAGCGTAGAGAATTTGAGACATTACTCGCATGGAGAAATGTCCGCATGATGCCTGTTGTAATAAATGCCGAAGCAGTCTCTGTGTTTCATCAACACTCAAGGTCCACAGATTACAGAATGCCCCCAGATGTGATTCGAAAAGTACTATTGGTGTTCCAGGGAACGATCAAACCGTAGACAGTTGATACATTACTCACATAGAAAAAAGCAAGGTGCCTGTAGTATTAATCCCGATGCTATTTCTATGTTTCATCAACACTCGGAAGGTCCACAGATTACAGAATGCCTCCAGATGTGCTTCGGAAACTGCTACTTATCTTAAAGGAATGGATCAAATCGAGCACACTTTGAGACATTACTCCCAATGAGAAAAGTCCGCAGGGTGCTTCTTCTAGTCAATCCCGAAGGAATTTCTGTGTTTCATGAAGACTCTGAAGGTCCACAGATTACAGAATGCATCCAGATGTGCTTCAAAAACTACTACTGGTCTCCCAGAAGTTGATCAAAGCGTAGACAGTTTGAGACATTACTATCATGGAGAAAAGTACGCATGGAGCCTGTTGTATTCAATCTCGATGCCATTTCTGCGTTTCATCAACACTCTGAAGGTCCACAAATTACAGAAAGTCTCCAGATGTGCTTCGGAAATTACTACTGGTCTTCCAATGAACGATCAAAGCGTAGACAGTTGGAAACATTAATCCCATGGAGAAATGTCCATTTGATGCTTGTTGTATTCAATCCCGATGCAATTTCTGTGTTCCATCAACACTCTGAATGTAAACAGATTACAGAATGCCTCCAGATGTGCTTCGCAAACTACTACTGCTCTTCCAGGGAACGATCAAAGCGTATACAGTTTGAGACATAACTCCCAAGTAGTAAAGACCCCATGGTGCCTCTTCTAGTCAATCGCGATGCAATTTCTGTGTTTCATGTACACTCTGAAGGTCCACAGATTTCAGAATGCCTCCAGATGTGCTTCGGAAACTACTACTGGTCTCCCAGGAAGTGATCAAAGCGTAGACAGTTTGAGACTTTAATATCATGGAGAAAAGTCCGCATGGTGCCTGTTGTAATCCATCCCGATGAGCTTTATTTGTTTCATCTACACTCTGAAGTTCCAAAGATTACAGAATGCCTCCAGATGTGCTTCGAAAACTACTACTGGTCTCCCAGGAGCTGATCGAGGCGTAGACAGTTTGAGACATTACGCCTATGGAGATATGTCCGCATGGAGCCTGTTGTATTCAATCCCGATGCAATTTCTGTGTTTCATCAACACTTTGAAAGTGCATAGATTACAGAAAGTCTCCAGATGTGGTTCGGACTGTACTACTGGTCTTCCAGGAATCGATCAAATCGTACACAGTTTGAGACATAACTATCATGGAGAAAAGTACGCATGGAGCCTGTTGTATTCAATCTCGATGCAATTTCTGCGTTTCATTAATACTCTGAAGGTCCACAGGTTACAGAATACCTCCAGATGTGCTGCGGAAAATACTACTGGTCTTCCAATGAACGATCAAAGCGTAGACAGTTGGAAACATTAATCCCATGGAGAAATGTCCATTTGATGCTTGTTGTATTCAATCCCGATGCAATTTCTGTGTTCCATCAACACTCTGAATGTAAACAGATTACAGAATGCCTCCAGATGTGCTTCGCAAACTACTACTGCTCTTCCAGGGAACGATCAAAGCGTATACAGTTTGAGACATAACTCCCAAGTAGTAAAGACCCCATGGTGCCTCTTCTAGTCAATCGCGATGCAATTTCTGTGTTTCATGTACACTCTGAAGGTCCACAGATTACAGAACGCCTCCAGATGTGTTTCGGAAACTACTACTGGTCTCCCAGGGAACGATCAAAGCGTATACAGTTTGAGACATTACTCCCATGTACTAAAGTCCGCATGGTGCCTCTTCTAGTCAATCCCGATGCAATTTCTGTGTCATGAACACTCTGAAGGTCCACAGATTTCAGAATGCCTCCAGATGTGCTTCGGAAACTACTACTGGTCTCCCAGGGAGTGATCAAAGTGTAGACAGTTTGAGACTTTAATATCATGGAGAAAAGTCCTCATGGTGCCTGTTGTATTCAATCCCGATTCAATTTCTGTGTTTCATCAACACTGTGAAGTTCGACAAAACACAGAATGCCTACAGATGTGCTTCGGAAACTACTACTGGTCTCCCAGGGAACGATCAAAGCGTATACAGTTTGAGACATTACTCCCATGTAGTAAAGTCCGCATGGTGCCTCTTCTAGTCAATCCCGATGCAATTTCTGTGTTTCATGAACACTCTGAAGGTCCACAGATTACAGAATGCCTCCAGATTTGTTTCGGAAACTACTACTGGTCTCCCAGGGGAACGATCAAAGCGTAGACAGTTTGAGACATTAATATCATGGAGAAAAGTCCTCATGGTGCCTGTTGTGTTCAATCCCGATTGAATTTCTGTGTTTCATCAACACTGTGAAGTTCCACAAAATACAGAATGCCTACAGATGTGCTTCGGAAACTACTACTGGTCTTCCAGGGAACGATCAATGGGTAGACAGTATGAGACATTACTCCCATGTATAAATGTTCGCATGGTGCCTTTTCTATTCAATCGCGATGCAATTCTGTGTTTCAACAACACTCTGAAGGTCTACAGATTACAGAATGCATCCAGATGTGCTTCGCAAACTACTTGTGGCCTTCCAGGAAAGATCAAAGCGTAGAGAGTTTGAGACATTACTCCCATGGAGAAAAGTCCGCAAGGTGCCTGTAGTATTCATCCCGATGCAATTTCTATGTTTCATCAACACTCGGAAGGTCTACTGATTACAGAATGCCTCCAGATGTGCTTCGGAAACTACTACTGTTCTTCGAGGAATCGATCAAATTTCGTAGACAGTTTGAGACATTTTCCCATGGAGAATAGTACGCATTTTGCCTTTTGTATTCAATCCAGATGCAACATCTGTGTATCATCAACACTCTAAAGTTCCACAGATTACATAATGGTTCCAGATGTGCTTCGGAAGCTACTACTGTTCTTCTAGGGAAGATCAAAGCGTAGACAGTTTGATACAACTCCCATGGAGAGAAGTCAGCATGGTCCCTGTTGTATTCAATCCCGATGCAATTTCTGTGTTTCATCAACACTCTGAAGGTCCACAGATTACAGAATGCCTCCAGATGTGCCTTGAAAACTACTACTTGTCTTCCAGGGAACGATCAAAGCGTAGAGAGTTTGAGACATTACTCCCATGGGGAAAAGTCCACATGGTGCCTGTTTTATTCAATCCCGATGCAATCTCTGTGTTTCATCAACACTCTAAAGTTCCACAGATTACATTATGGCTCCAGATGTGCTTCGAAAATTACTACTGTTTTTCCAGGGAAGATAAACGCGTAGACAGTTTGAGACCACTCCCATGGAGAGAAGTCAGCATGGTTCCTGTTGTATTCAATCCCGTAGCAATTTCTGTGTTTCATCAACACTCTGAAAGTCCACAGATTACAGATTACCTCCAGATGTGCCTTGAAAACTACTACTTGTCTTCCAGGGAACGATCAAAGCGTAGAGAGTTTGAGACATTACTCCCATGGAGAAAAGTCCACATGGTGCCTGTTGTATTCAATCCCTATTCAATTTGTGTGTTTCACCAACACTGTGAAGGTCCACGGAATACAGAATGCCACCAGATGTGCTTCGGAAACTACCACTGGTCTTCCAGGGAACGATCAAAGCGTAGACATTTGGAGACGTTACTCCCATGGAGATAAGTCCGCATGGTGCCTTTTGTATTCAATCCCGATGCTATTTCTGGGTTTTAACAACACTCTGAAGTTCCACACATTACAGAAT